>NW_022104341.1:78431574-78444676 GCF_000313985.2 Echinops telfairi
GGGCACCATCAGCTTTCTTCACCACATTTTCTTATGCACACATCTGTCTTCAGCGATCATATCGGGAAGGTAGATGTCATAAAATGACCGTTTAGCTGAGCAAGGTGCTCTTGTATTAGGGGAGTGCGCATGAGGAGGCCCAATGGGTGACATTTTTCTTATATTCCTTCTGGAAAATAGGTGAAGATTCTCTATTCCTATAAATCTAGTAGAGAGTGAGTTAGGTACATATTTGAGAGAGAGTACAAGAGCGCTCCAATTTCATTCTGTTTTCAGGGTTAATAATCAGGATTCTGGGATTTGACTAAGAGAAGCAGTATGAGAAGAGATGGGACTCACTCTACCAACTACTTCCAGAGTAATCACTGGTGGAGAAGAGTTCTAATAGTGGAGCCTCCAATTGCTAATCAATGAAAGGAATGTTTTTTACAAAATTCTTCCCTTAGATATGAATAAAAAGAATGTATCTTGGTGTCCAAATTCTATAGCATGCTGAAAACAGAGCCAGGAGTTGCTGTACTCTAATTTTATAAGGGACATGATTGACAAATCTTTGGGAAAATTGTCAAGGTAATGTTAAAGCAATCTGGATTAACCTGCAAGAGATAACATATGTAGTCACTAATTTATTTTTAAAAGAGTGCAAATGCATTTTCCTAGAAGGAAGCAAGGAGCTTTTGACAATATTGATGTTCCCACACAGAGATGGCATAATTTGAAAATGAAGGGAGCAAAAGAAAATGTTTAGGGCTAAAAAACGGTCCCCCTCATCCCACCAGGCCTGTTGTTGTGGTTGTGTGCCATCAGTACGTTCTGTCCCATTGTAACCTTTTGCACAGCAGAATGATGCACAATTGGCCATCCTCCCAATTGTTTCTGTACTTGAGCCCATTGCAGCCACGAGGTCAATCCGTCTCCATGAGGGCCTTCCTTTCCCTCGCTGCCCTTCCACTTTATCAAGCATGATATACTTCTCCAGGGGCTGTGCTCTCCTGAAAACATGTCCAAAATATGTATTACTAAGTCTCACCATCCTTGCTTCTAAAGGGCTTTCTGACTGTACTTCTTCCCAGAGGGATCTGGCTGTCCTTTTAGCATTATATAGTACCTTATGTTCATCTTCAATACCATAACTCAAATGCATGGATTCTACTTCTGTTCTCTTTATTCAATGTCCAACTTTCACATGAATATGAGGCAATTAAGGCAGAGCTTAGTATTCAAAGTAGCATCCTTGCTTTTCAATACTCTGAAGAGGTCTTGTAGAACAGATTTACCTAATGCAACTTGTCTTTTGATCTTTTCACTTCTGCTTCCATGAGCACTGATTGTGGATCCAAGAAGACACCATCCTTGAGAGCGTCAACCTTTTTTCCATTTATCATGATGTTGCCTACTCACCCAGTGGTGAGGATTTGGGTCTTTGTTTATGTTGAGTTGTAATCCATACAGAGGGATGCAATCCTTGGTCTTCATCAGCAAGCGCTTCAACGTCTTTTCACTTTCAGAAAACAGGTTGTGTCATCTGCACACCTCAGGTTGTTAATAAGCCTTCTTCCATTCCCGATGTCACATTTTTCTTCACAGAATGCAGCTTCTCTAATTATTTTCTCAGCATACATATTGAACAAGTATGGTGAGAGGTTACAACCCTGATGCACATCTTTCCTGATTTTAAACTATGAAATATTTCCTTATTCAGTTAGCACAACTGCTGCTGGACCTATATACAAGTTCCACATAAGCACAATGAAGTATTCTGTAATTCCTATCCATAGTGTGTAATTCCTATCCATAGTTTGTTATGATTTACACAATCAAATGACTTGACATAGTCAATGAAACACAAGTAAACATCTTTTTTGTAGTCTCTGCTTTCAGCCAAGATGCATCTGACATCAGCAATGGTATCCCTTGTCCTCTTTTGGATCTGGCCTGAGCTTCTGGCAACTCCCTGTCAGTGTACTACTGGAACCATTGTTGGGAGATATTCAGCAAAATTTTACTGTAATAGCAGTGATATTGTTCCATTGAGCATTCTGTCACCTTTCTTTGGAATGTTTCCAAATATGGGTCTCGTACAATCAGTCAGTCAGTCAAATAGCTGTCTTCCAAATTTCCTGGCATAGACGAGTAGGTGCTTCCAGTGCCTGGAATTTTGTTTTTGGCTAATGCTTTCAGTCCAACTTGAACTTCTTTTGCTAGCCCCGTTGGTTCTTGCTCATATACTTAAAGATTGGGTGTAGGATAGGAAGTCAGCAAAATTTGAGAATGTTTGAAATGGAAATAAGAGGAAATCTACACTTCCTCACACAAAACCCTTTGGCCAGTTGAAATCTGAAAACCCACCACTACGCCCCTCCTAAAATTCAGTATTCACATCCCTGTTCTTCTTAACTCAGTCCATGGCCAGGATTCTGAATTATGAACCTCACCTTCTCTAAATTCCTTTCCCTAACCTATTTCTTCCTGAAACAGTTCCTGCACTTTTGCTTTGATGCATACATGAACTCTTTCAATGTTATTCATGATACCTTTTTTTTCTGTTCCTGATCTTGTTTTCCATGCTTTACCATAATTAATATGACTCTGCTAGACTATATTTTATTGTGGTAACGTTGTGTACCATCTCAGTGCAATCAAACTTTATTCATAACATCTCCCTCCATTTGTCTAGGATTTTAGCACATTTGCCTTGATTCAGACATAGGAATAAGATATTCCTTTCACCATGAGTTAGGTTCAGTGTGAACATAGTTTCTTCAAATTAAATTTAGGCTTCCACTTGTAGGTAATGGTTTATTATTATCATAGCCCCTTTAGAGATAGTGAATTATCTCATATGGCTTATCTAGCCAAAGTCCCATCAAATAATCTTTTCCTAAATGGATCTGGTAAGAAGGTGGGAGAAGATAGGATAGGATTCACCTGAGTGTAATTGTGAACTGAATTCCTTGGATTGTCATCTTGCAATAAAATGAGCCCCCTGGGAAGTGGGAGGTTGAACTCATTACCAGGAAGAACCAGGAGTGTGTCCTTTGGGCCTGAGTTCCCTGTGCAGTGAATCTCATGGATCCAAAAGATAGCTGTCACCTCAGAGGAGCAGCAGCAGAACCAGGAGCCAGAACGTGGCACAGCGTGGTGGACTTCTCAGTTCATGGAACAAGTAAGCCGAGTGTTTTTGTGTAGATAACTGCCTAGTGGAGTGAGGTGCCTCTGGGCACTTAATTCAGGAATCTAGGCTTGCAGACCCCTGGAGCTTGAGCTGTGATAGGGTCCCCCCCCCTTTTTTTTTTGTTGCATTTATTAGTTGTCCTCAAAGAACTTTGTAACCTGTTCTGATGAATAACTCCCCTGAGTATTTCTTACTGGCATTACAACCTGTTAACTTCCTTAATAAACCCTTTATTCATGAATTTTGTCTGTAAGTTTTGTATAGCTATTTTCAATGGATATTAGGAGCCAGAGAAGTACAGTAAAGAACACTGCCCCTTTGGTCCATTCACAAATCTGCTGGATGAAACTCACTCCACTGAGCTTACTTGCTCAAGCAATTCCATTGCCTGAGTAATTCTGGATAAGGTAGAATGCTGAATGCTTACCTAAGTTGTATTAAGTTCTACTTGAATTATATATAAAGTTGGGAGAATTAAATATTAAAGAACATAAAAAATTCTAAATAAGCTAAAACAAGAGAGAGAGAGAGAGAGAGAGAGAGAGAGAGAGAAGTTAGCATATATATGAATCATCGTTTAATGATTTTCAAAGCTATCCAAGAGGGCATCACAAATTCATACAATTTTCTTGGAATTTGGTTTTAAATTTCTATCTGGGCTGGTGGAAAACACCATAAAAAAGACAAACTTCTGAATCTGGCCTTTTACTGAGGAGCCTTTCTCTCTAGGAGGCTTGGCTGTCAGGGCAGATGAAGAGGAGCTTTGCCCAAGAGAGAATATAGGCTCAAAGAGTAACTCGTTTTTGCCTGTGGATGGCTGGTTCCTTTTGAAGAGAGGCAGCTCGGTATAGTACATGTGGGCAGCGAGACAACTTAATTCTATTTCTGGTTTTAACTACAAACCACTGTTTACAATTAGGAATTTACTTCCACGGTGTGTTAAGTATTTGGCTCCTAATCACAAAGCCACTATTTCAAACCCACACACTGCTCTGTGGGAAAAAAATCAGGCTGTGTGCTCCTGTAAGGATTGGAAGTTTTGGAAACCCTATATAGCATCACTTTAAGTTGAAGTCAATTCAATTATAGTGGGTCACTTTCTCTGTATATTACATGAAGGGATTGAAAGAATTTCCTAGATTATTCAAAAAATTTACTAACTTAGGGACTACAGATATTTGGTAGATCTGCTTCAAACTTGTAGATCTTGATAATACAAAAACCTAAATTATGGAAAGACTAGAATATTTTTCTTAACAGTTTTTCCCTTTTATGTTTATTTGCTCACATGCAAATTATATGGAATCTCTTAACTGGAAAATAATTCAGAGATGAGTTTCCTCTAAAATGACTTGACTCTGAATGTTTAGCCTATTTTTATACACCTGTTTGAGTAAGCATTGGACTACTAACCACAAGGTCAGAGGTTCAAACCCACTAGCTATTCTGCAAGAGAAAGATAAAAATATCCTATGAAGATATACAGCCTTGGACACCTGTGTTAGTCTGGGTAGAAACAAGTCCATAGAAACTCATGAGTATATACGAGAGTCCATTCTATGAGTCCATAGAAACTCATATGTATATACGAGAGAGTTTTATATAAAGGGTAATTGTACATTAAAAACGCATCCCAACCCAGTCCAGCCCAAGCCCATAAATCCGATATTAGCCCATATTCCCGATACCAATGTATAAAGTCCTCTTCAGACTCATGAAACACATGCAATGATGCTGAATGCAGGACGGTCACAGGCCAGAGGGTAGAAAGTCTTTGGATCCAGTGGTGTTGTAGGCATCTCAGTGCTGACAGAGGTCTCCATGTGGCTCCTCCAGTTCCCAGCACATGAGGTCTATCAGAGTAGTGTCAAGTGTCTTGGCAGTAGAGTGTCTCCAAGGGAGTGAGCCAAGAGAGAGAGAGAGACAGAAAGAGAGACAGAGAAGTAGCTTCTGCTGCTTCTGCTTACAAGGAGGAAAATGCCGGATTTCCCAGAATTCTCAGGAGAAGGCCATGCCCACACAGAGGCCTCATTGGTTATATTTTGATTGACAAGCTAGACTCCACTCCTTCACTTGTAAGCCTCTCAAATTGACACCAGATTATGTACTACCACAACACCCTCTATAAGGTGCAATGAGTTCAACTCAATTCAGTGAAAATGGGTAGGATAGGGAAGGGGAATAACTTCTCTGTAGAGTTATTTTATTGCACTGTCGGATTTATCTGATGGTTAGTAAGTTCTTCCTTATATCAAACAGGATCATATTTTAGCTGTTCATCGCTTCTACTTTCTATTAGGTACACATACACAGACCCCACTCAAATCCTATCTGAGTTTTGTGAGAGTATAGATGCCATTTAGCCTCTTTGGACTTCTGTTTTCTCATCTGATAATGGAGGTTTTCTTTTCTACTCCTCATGATATAATGATTAAAACACGATGATGGTTGTCTTTTGTAAGCCCAGATGGGATAATGAATTATTTGGTAGGTTGCTAAATGCAGGGTCAGCTGTCCAAATCCACCAGCGACTCCTTGGGAAAAAGATACGGATTTTGCTCTCATAAAGATCATAGCCACAAAAACCCTAGAGAGTAGTTCTACTATGTTTTATCTGGTTGCGATGAGTCAGAAACTACTTGATGGCACTTACTATGACAGGAAAGACTTCATAGAGGACCTTCTAGGATTCTGGTATATGATGCTGGAAGGGACAAGTTGATTTCTGGAATTCTATATCAACAAAGAGATGTTTTTAATCATGTCCCAAATATAATGGAATTGTGTATAGTGAGTTTCAAAAGGCCTGACTTTAAATCCTTTTCTCTAGGTCTCCACTTTCTTTATACTTTTTTTTAACTTGGTTGTCTCTGGAAAAGTGTGATTTTAAATGTATCATGGTGTGCTTGCCCTTTCAGTTTGCTTTGTAGCTTACGGTCTCCGGGTCATCTCCTGTCATTTTCCCTCCTCTAACTGAATTATGCTGAATTCAATTCTCATGTCTCCATGTCTTTGCTCAGTCTGGGCTCTCTGACTCAAATGGCCAACCTGTCACCTATATCTACTCCATACCACGCCCTTTCCTCTAGAAAGTCCCTATCCAGCTTTCATAATCCTTGTCAAATATCATGGAAGTTGCTGCCTTTCAAGGTTGAACTATAGCTACGCTCAGTGCGGTGTTACAGATGGTCTCACAGAGTACTTGCGAAATGGTGTTTGTTATTCATTACAGCAGCTCACAGCTTTTCCAGTTTGTGAAGCATATTTACACAAATATTTAATCCTTCCAGAAATAATTTATGATGAAATTTGTTCTCCTATAGATGCAGAAACTGAGGCTTTCAGAGACTGAGTGACTTTTCAAGGTCATCAGTCAGAATTTATTCTTAGGCTTACGATATATTTTACTGTTTTTCTGGGAGTTCCTGGGTGCTGCTAACAATTAACTACTCAACAACTAGTTGAAAGCTTGATCGTTCAAGCCCACTCAAAGACATCTCCGAGAAAGTGGATCGCAATCTGCTTCTGAGACGCCACAGCCATGAAAACCGTAGGAACACAGTGGTAACCCAGAGCAACATTTACCTATTTCAGCGGCTGCTTAACGTTATCATTTTCTTCACTACAGGCCTGCCCTTACAATATTGGACATACAGGACACTATTTTTTCTTCTCTCTCCGAGTTAGGCTGTCGAGGAAACAAAACATGTAGCTCATGTGTTTTCCCTTGATTCAAAATATCCTCATGTTTTCTTGTACTATTGTTGTGATATTCTACCTGCTCTCCTTGACTCTAATAAAGAATATGCGCTTTTCATATTCCTAAAGGTTTCTTTTCTGCAAATCCAATTATATACAAATCCTTTTGTGCTTCAAGCAAAATGATATCGCTTCATCTCCTGCAGGGCTAAGGTCCGAAGCAATTAGGCTACACCAGGTGCTTCTCTTCCACCGTGTCCTGATAAACAAGCATGCTAATGTTCAGTTACACTTTCTGTGCTTTAGTTTCACTGTAGATGCTGTTCTAGTACTTTATAAATGTATTCCTCTTTTTCAATTGCTTATACTCTGTGTTGTCCTTCAAAACTTGGGTTGAATTAGTTTACACTATACTAATTCCTCACAGGACCTTCCTTATGCAGTATAATAGCTCTGATTACACTCTGTAGTAATTGCCTCTTTTTGTATGCTAAACCTTGATTGCAAGGGTCTTTCTTTATTCCCCATTATATTTGTATTGCTATCTATGGAGCCTGAAAACCAAGAGATAATTAAAACGTGGCTAGTGAATGAGTGATTTAATAAACAAGGGCATTTGGAATGCATCCTTGAAGGAAAAATAGATATAAAAATAAAAAAAATTTGTTGTACTCTACTGAACTGCTTCCAATATCATTCATGGTATTCATAACTTAGATTTTCTCTTGTCAATCTTGGCAGAAATTTGACAATTTTATTGATCTTTATTAAAATAATCATCTTTTTTATTACTTTTCTGTTTAAGTTCCATTGATTTCTGTTGTTTATTATTTCTGTACTTATGCTTGTTTGCTATTTCTTTCTTTTTTATTGTGTTCCTTTAGGTGACAACTTAAGTTTTAAATTATAGCCCTATACTTTACTCTCACCATTGCCACAGCTGCTTCTCAAAAGGATTTATTTTTACGCTAAAATGTTTGCTTTTAATCTTTTATTGTGAATTGGGTGCAGATTTGCAAAGAATATCAGTTTACTATCCTAACCTCTTAAAGATTTCTTTTCATGTCATTGATTGGAATCTCCATGATGCAACATTATTAATCCCACTTCTTACTGTTGTTTCCTGTATCCATTACTCTTTCTTTCCTAACCCTTCTGAACTTGTCCTTGGGTAAATGTTGCCCTTTTGATCTCAAATGATTGATTATTCTGAGCTGCATATACCTCCATAATGGTAATGTTCTCCTTATAGAATTGTCTGTTACTTGGCTGAAAATTTAGCCATGGTGTTGAGTTAATTTCCAAGTGTAAACAATGACTAACGGAAGGTAAATTACAGCTGGAGGGTAGACGTGTATTAACTTAGGTAAAGGGGAAGGCAATATGAAATGATTGAAATCCCCAAGAATAAAGACAGGGAAAGACAATGGGAGGAATACAAGATTTAAAGACAATAGAGATAAATACTGTTATATACCAATTCTGTAATCACTGTGTTCTCTGAGTAGCTACACAGATATAAACACACAAGCTGAATGAATATGGAAGAGTGAGAATATATATAACATATTTGATAGAGGATGTTTGTACATGTATATGTAATTACTTGTGCTGCAGAAACATCCATTAATAAGAGGGAGCATGCAGGGAGAAAAAACTTCTTACTCATAAAAACTTTGAAGACTTGACAGAACATCTTGAGGGGATGAGTTCCTGGGCCTGGGAGCTCAGGACAATGGGCTTAATTGCACCACCATGGTCATTTGGCATCAGTTTACAAAGATAATGGCCTACCTCCTACTTTGTGTGTATTGACGGGGGTCGCTCTCTCTCCCTCTTTAAACCATTTTGTTGGGAATTAATACAGATATCATATAATTCCATAGTTCAATCACTTCAAGAAATAAGGTATAATTACTACCACAATCTGTTTCAAAACGTTCTTTTCCTTCTTGAACTCCTTGATATCAGCTACCTTTTATCCTCCACCCTCCCACCCCCACCCTGTATCCTCCAGAAACCCTTATTCTATGTGCTCTCCTTATAGGTTCATCCATCTTGGGTTTCATGTACTGAAGAACAAAAGAAACATAATAAAAACAATCCAAGAGGGTGATTCCCAATGACATAACTCATTTGAGATAGACTCAAAAATGAACAAACAAAAAAAATTTTAAATACAGAAAATGTTGAAAACTAGATCAGACTTAACAGACTTTATCAGAGGGATGATAAACTGATAGCATTTTAACTGTTCAAGTCAGGTTTATCATTTTGATCTTCTATAGCCATCTCTCCAATGCACTCTGTTGGTGACCACTTTCCTCCCATCCCTCTATTATGGCTAGAAGGAAATCACCGGAGGTTTATTTCCTATGTCGACCTCACAAATGTGCCCTGGCCTCCCACTGTTATTGACAGCCCTCTGCAAACGTGAATCTCAACAATTTGCCATAAGCTCTGAAACGATTTCCTTTGATTTCAGGTTATATGATTTACAGTCTTTCGGTGACTAATGTAGGTGTATTTCTTCCATGTGGCCTTGATTGACATCTCACTTGGATGGCTGCTAGTTTAGAAACAAGCTTTTAAAACCCCAGATGCCAATTTATCTCATAGCCAGGCACCATCTAATTTCTTCACCGCACTTTGCTATAGCACCTATATCTTCTGTGTTCCCTTCCTGAGGGTGTTTCTCAATCAGGATCATGATGTAAGAACCAATTGTTATAAGTTGGAACTAGGATATAGTGCAAGCTCAGAGCCCATTCCTGGATCTATGTTTGTTTATTTGTTTGTTTTTTAATCTGCCTTTGGCTTCCTTTCAAAACCTCCTTGTAAATTTATGGTACAGAGTCTTATCAATCATCCCACTGGGGTGTTAAGATCTTCCATTGATATTGTCTTTGATTAGCCCCTGGTACTAAATTTTTAAAGCCCTGTTGAGAGAGGGATATTGGGCCAGAGTTGGCTAGCTTTGTATGGCAGTACCTGAATTATTTACTTGTACAAACCCCATCCTTTCAATTTACACAAAGAATAGGGGTTAATTTTCAGGGACATTTTATAACAATATTCACTGAGAATGTCAGTCACAGGTTTTCCGGAAGAATACGATGTATGCCATATATACTCGAGTAGAAGCCAACGTGAATATCAGTCGAGGCACCTAATTTTACCACAGAAACTGCATTTAAAATATGCTGAAAACTTTGGCTTCTACATGAGTATATATGGTATATCATAATTTAGCATATAAGGCTTTGATGTAGCAAGACCAAGTTTGTCGGCCTACCAACAGTTCAACACTATTAGTACAGCTGTCTTCCCCGTCCTCAGACATCATGCACTTTCCATCTTTCCGTCTCAGATTGCACGTGTGTTTGAGGGAGAGTCAAGTTCACCCAGTGGGTTTTCCACATTGGATCTCACTGCTGCAACCTCTGGAGCATGCCATGCACCTTGACGTTCCAGGGTTCAATGCCCCAGCGTTCTACAGCACCCAGCCTGGGTCCCCAGGCTACACCCAGAACCTGGGTCAGTGATGCCCATGCAGTAATACCACCAGGGACACTCCCTCCCTAGGGTTACCAAAAGCATTTTCAGTCATTACTCCCCCTAGCTGGAGGTCTGTTCTATAGCGTTTCCTACCAACAGCCACACATTTGTGTTCCCTCCTATGTGTTTGCTCCCTCTCCACTCTCTTGACTTGATTTTCCCATTAGTATATCTTCTCCCTCGGATAGGGCCGCCTACCTATCTGGAGGGACCTCGGCAGAGCTTTGCATGGCAGCCACTCAGTAGACAACATCCCCTTCCCCTCCCTTAACCATTTGATCCCAGCTGACTTGAGACACCCTCCAGCAAAGGGACCTTCAAGATGCATCTCTAGAGAGGATGGTGTATGCCTCATTAGCACCAGTCAGGCTCTCTACCAGGCTGTCTGCCTACCCTGGCCAGCAGACTGGATGACCTGAAATCCTGAGTTTATACCTGTCCTACTGCTTGTTCCTACAGCAGTGGAATCATACAGTATCTGTCCTTTTGTGATTGACTGACTTCATTCCTCAAGTCCTCAAGATTCCTTCATGTCATGAAGTATTTCATCGTTGTTTTTAAGGGATGCATAGTATTTCCATGTGTGTATATACCAGCTTTTTAAAATCCAGTCTTCTAATGATGGGAATTTAGGCTGTTTCCAACTTCATGCTATTGTAAACTGTGATGAACATGAGGGAGCATATATCTGTTTGTGATCTGTTTCTTATTTCTTTGGGCTATATGTCCTGCAATGGTATTACTGGGTCAAATGGTATTTCAATTGCCATCTGTTTTAGAAATTACCTTATCGCTTTCCACAGTGGCTCTATGTATTCACAAGCCCACCAACAGTGAATAAGTGTTCCTCTCCCTCCACACCCTCCAGCATTTGCGGTTCTCTGTTTTTTGGTTTTTTTTTAGTTGAGCTAGGGTTATGGTTGTCATATGGTATCTCATGATTGTTTTGACTTGCATTTCCTGGGTGGGTAGTCAGTGAGAGCATATACTCATATGTTCACTGGCCATTCAGGTATCATCCTTTGTGAATTGTCTGTTCAGGTCCTTTGCCCACCTTTCAGAGGGTTGGTAGGTTTTTTCTTGTTTTAGGTTTGTAGTATACTTTAGCTTTTTGTAATTAGTCCTTTGCCCATTATACCATTGCTAAATACCTTTTCCCAATATTTGGGCTCTTTTTTTATTCTTTTAATGAAATCTTTTGATGTAAACAAATGTCTTTTTTAATAGGTTTCACTCATATATTTTGTCTTCTGCTGATGTGATTTTTTATCTCTGGTAGTCTGTATATTTCCTGTACTAGGGCACTTAGATTTGTCTTAATTTTCTCATTGATGATTTTGATAGCTTTCTGTTTTACATTTAGGTCTTTGATCTACTTTGAGTTTGGTTTTGTGCTCAGGGTGAGATATGGATTTTGTTTCATTCTTCCAGAGATGGATATCCAGTTTTTCCAGTACCACTTATTGAGGAGGGGTTCTTCTTCCCATTAAATACTTATTTGGTCTCTGTCATACATCATTTGTGTGTCTGCAGATATTTTTATTTCTGGGTTTTCTGTCCTGAACCCTTGGGTTTTGTATCTTTCATTATACCAGTAGACAATTGTGGCTGTATTGTAGCGGGTTTTGAGGTCAAGTAGTACAAGAAATAGGATAGTCTTTCATTAGTGTGGATCCATTTTGGGTTCTCTTGTTTTCTGTGTACAGGTCTTTTTTTGTTGTTTTTGTTATGCTTATTCCTAGGTATTTCAGCTTTTGTGTGGTTATTGTGAATGATACTGTTTTCTTGATATCTTTTTTCAGTATTCTTATCACTGGTTTATAGGAATCTTATTTATTTCTGCTGGTTAATCCTGTTTCTGCTACACTACTAACCTCATCAATTGTTTCCAACAATCCTATTGTGGACACCTTAGGATTTTCTTTATATAAAACCAAATAACAACATTTTCACTTCTTCTTTGCCCAATTGTACTCCCTTGATTTCTTGCTATTGTCTTATGGAACTAAGACTTTCAGCACAATGTTAAATAAGAGTAGGAGTATGGGACATCCTTGTTGGGGTCCCTTATTCAGTGGAAATGTTTTCTGCTTTTTTTTCTATTGAGTGTAATATTGATTATTGGTTTTTCATATAATGCCTTTATTGTGTTGAGGATTTTCAATTCTAATCCTATTTCTTGAGTACTTTTTCTAAGAATCATTGTTGGATATTGTCAAATGCTCTTTCTGCATCAATTGATATGATCATCTGGTTCTTATCTTATCTCTTCTTAATGTGGAGGATCACATTAATGTGAACCATCCCTGCATCCTTGGTATGAATCCCAATTGGTCAGGATGTATTATTTATTTGCTACGTTGACGATTCTAGTGGCCAAGATTTTGTTGAGAATTTCTGCACCTGTGTTCAAGAGGGATATTGGCCTGTAGTTTTTAATCTTCATGGGGGCTTTGCCTGTATGGGTATCATGGTCATGCTGGATTTATGGGATGAGTTTGGAAGTTTGATGTCCCTTTCAATATTCTGGAAGAGTGTGTGTAGGATTGGTGTCAGTTCTTCTTCTAATACTTGGTAGAATTCTGTGAAGTGATCGGGAGCTGGCCTTTTTCAGTTTGGGATTTCTTGACAACCATGTCTATTTTTCTTGTGCTATGGTGCTGCTCAAGT
>NW_022104341.1:78444776-78464998 GCF_000313985.2 Echinops telfairi
GCTGGCCTTTTTCAGTTTGGGATTTCTTGACAACCATGTCTATTTTTCTTGTGCTATGGTGCTGCTCAAGTTAATTTATAATGAAAGCGATAGAGGCCATTGTACATATATTTATATGTCAAGTATTAAGATAGCAGACAGACTTTGGGCTTCTACTTCAGACATCCATTAACACAAGAACACTTTGTTCTAATAACGTCGCACTCCTTGACACGCACCTGTGTGTGCGGGGTTGTCACCAGGTGTCATTGAGTTGACTTCAAATCAGAGCAACCTCTTGTGGACCAGAAGGAAACACCGTTCACTCCTGTGCCACGCTCACAACTGTTGTAGCCACTGCGTCAATCCACGTCTTCTAGGGTTTCTCTCTCTCTCTTTCCACCCCCTGATCTAGTATACTAAGCATGCAGTCTTTTTCTAAGGACTAGTTAGTCCTGATCTTGTTGTCCAAAGTACATGGCAGGAAGTATTTCCATTCATACTTCTAGGGAGTGCTCTGGCTATACTACCTCAAAGACATTTATTTGTTCTTCTGACAGTCCATGGTACCTCTAATATTCCTCACCAACACCATATTTCAAACACATCAGTTCTTACATGGTTTTTATTCATTATCCAGCATTTGTTTGCATGCAAGTGAAGCTATTGAAATTATCATGGCTTGGGTCAGGCACACCTTAGTTCTCAGACTGAAGTTTTGTTTTTTAACACCTTAAAGAGCTCTTGTGCAACAGATGGGCCCTATGCAATATGCATTTTCATTTATTGTTTGATGTTCTATGAGTATTGATTGTAGACTAAAGTAGACTTAAATCTGTGACAACTTCAAAATGTTCTCCATTTATCACGATGTTGTTTTTGGTCCAGTTATGAGGACTTTAGTTTTATTTTTACATTGAGTTGTACTCCATCCTGACTATCTGCACCAGTAAAGTTTTACAATCAGAAACTCCATATAGAATTGGAATGTAGACACGTGTAAGTGTAACATTTTTTCTTTTCCTGAGCCATATTCAAACTGCACAGAAATCCTGCCCAGACCAATGATTATGGACCCAGCATTTAAGAAATCAAATGACATATTGCATTGGGAAGATATGCTGCACAAGACTTCTTTAAAGGTTTGAAGAAAAAAGCTGTCATTTTGAGGAGTAAAGTGTATCTAATTTAAGCCATGGTATTTTCAATGACCTCATCTGCATGTGCAAGTTGGACAATGGATAAGGAAGACTGAAGAAGAATTGATGAATTTGAATTATAATGTTGATGAAGAATATTTGAACTGCAAGAAGAACACGTACCTGTCTTGGAAGAAGTACAGCCAGAATGTCTCTTAGAAGCAATTATGGTAAGACTTTGCCTCATCTACTTTGGACGTGCTATTCAGAGGGACCTATCCCCAAAAAAGGACATCATGCTTGGTAAAGTAGGCTAACAACAAGGTGAATAGCAACAACAAAACAAAACAACAAAACACTGAAGACCCTGATGAGATGAATTGATCTACTGGCTGGGACAATGGATTCTAACGTAACAGTGATTATGAGGCTGGCATGAGAGTGGGCAGTAATTTTGTTGTTGTTGTACATAGGGGTGCTATGACAAAACCAGTGTGACAACACCCAAACACAACAACAACAACATTGTTTTCATAGTAAATGTATGCAGTACATCATTATATGAGGTAGGTATTATTGTCCTTGCCAAGATCAGATAAATTCTATGTAGCAGAATCAGTATTGGACCTCTGTTCTCTTAAAATTCAGTACATTGTTTCCCATTTACCTCTCCCTCAGGCCTACCCTCATGACACACTCTAGACAACATTTAAATCAGATACGCAGAGCCTCACACTGCTCAGAGCTGTTTTTAAATCTTCCTACTCTGGGTTTTAACTCCTTCCAAATTTTCCTTTTCTGTATGGTTCATACTGTCTTTATAATACAGCCGTCACTCACCTTCATTGCACTGTACGTCTTCCTTTTACATTTGGCTGCCTTCCCAATTCAGTCCCATTTCTTGTCATCCCCTTCACCCCAGCGCCTCCTTTTCTAGACAGTACTGGGTGCTGGGCCTATCCTTTTCCCCCTTTGTTTCTCCTGTGTGTTTTCTGACTTTTCAAGTCCTCACTTTCCCACTTAGCACAATTTCCTTCACTGCACGATGTCTCTGGGTGATTCATCTCTGCCCGTCACACAGGTGTGCATGCCAACACCTACACATGCAGGTGAATTTCTCTGGTGATATATTTTAATTACAGATTTAGTCAGAAGTAATTAAGCCTTTCTGTAACAGGCATGGGACCTGAGTTTTTAAAATGCATGGTGTTTCAGGCATCCCATTTGCGGTTGTGCCACCCCAGTTTGCAGAGTAAGAGGAGCCCCTCGTGCAGTTAGATTAATTAATAGAAAGAGAATAAACTTAACGGAGCCAGAAAAGTGCAAAAAATGGTGCTTCCCCCCTATATCTCATGCAGATGGAATGGCCATCCTGGGATTGCGGCAGGGGATAGCAATTGCATTTTAATTACAGGGCTGATGGTTCCGGCGCTACACCAGATGGAAGGGCCTTTTTAGAGCGAGGCCCACTCATCGCCTCTGTCGATTTCCCCTCTGATGCTGGTTAACAGAACACGACAGGAGACAAAAGTGATGAGGCTGCAGTCTGATCCCAGGGATCCTATTCCTTTGTTTATTGCTTGACTTGTGAGTTTAGTCAGGTCTTGACTATTGTGGAAAAAGATGCTTCTTGGGTGTTTACCAAGTGAAGGCTAAAGGATGACAACAGATGGAAGGAAAGAGCCTTCTTTCTCTTTCTTTTGCTCCTCCTCTAACTCTTCCTCTATCATCGTATGGCTTCGTTATGGCCTACCAAGACTTTTCACTTCCATTGTATCATTTAATCATTTTAGCTATCTAGTAATAGAGTTATTATTATTTCCATTTTAGGGAAAATAAAATTGAGGTTAGGACACTTAAACTTTTATAGGTGTAGCAGTGTAAGCAAGTCACCAATTTTATGGCAATATTAAGAAAAGAGAGTTTTTTACTCTCTAGCTATCCAAAACTACAGTTGCACCCGCTTTTCCATTTGGAACATTCAAGGTTGAAATGGATGGTACTGAGACTCTTCCATGCAGGAGTCCTCTGCTAGCGTTCCCTCAAATTTCCCTACATTTTGGTTGAGAGTCTTTCTTTCTACTTCCAGAGGGTGGTAGTGGCTCATATTTTTAGGACTTAAAATTCCATGAAATGACTCTCAAGAAAGTACACATGGAAAACTACACCCTGAACAGATGTTATTGGTAACTATACCTTCGAGAAAGTTTTAGAGTATAATATAGTATGAAAACAGCCTATCTTTGAGATGCTATTGTTTACTAGAAGTCAAAATTTCCAGACAGATCAACCTGGGATTGATATGAAAATATAAATCGCATGCACAAATGCCACACCCCAAAAATGCCTTACAGAATCTCTGTAACATGTTTCTGAAGCAAAGAAGAAATTCATTGGAAATCATCTCAAGTGCTTTTACCTTCATCTAAATCATTTGATTTAGCATTCCTTGTCCCCTAAGATCTCCTTCATTGACTTTTTATCCTTCAAAGGAGAATCATTTGTTATCTCCTCTTCTAAATGGGTGGTTTGAGGGGGATAAACACCAGACCTTCACAGCTGTCAGTGCCTTGATTTATAGGAAAATTATTTGTTCTAATTACACAGAATGATTCATAGCTTATGCAAATGTGTGATTTATTACCAGACCACCTCGTTTATATGTGGGCTCTATTTCCTTTAGTGTTTTTTGCTGTTTCCTAGGAATGGCAGCATTAGCTAGATTAGGCTGCTGGATTTCTTAATCTTTCTCCTGACAACCTAGAATAATATTCAGTCATTCATTTAACAAACACTCACCAATTACTAGGTGCAAGATACCTAGTTATGGCGTGATGGTCGCCTTTGTTGATACAGGGGACATAGGAAACAGGCAAATTCACACTACTTTAACATTCGTGCCACCTGTGGTCCTCACATAAGTCTTTTATGAAAGGCAAGGCAGGTCTTGTCCTGCTGAAGAAAGATTCAAAGAGGAAAAGTGACCTACTTCACATCCCTAAAGCTAAGGGTCTCAGCAGTCCATTAAGAACAGTCTGTAGTTCCTGGGAGCCATTATCAGTTTGCATATACATGCATGACTATAGACTCAAAAAGGTGTATCTTTGTGTGTCTAGGGCAAGAAGTGCATCTCAAACTTAGGAAATAGCATTTCTCTGTGTTAGCGGGCAAAAAAAGGACTAATTTTCTTAAGTGACGGCACGGACAGCCTGGTATTCTTAAATGATTAGTGAAGTTACTGAAAGCATTCCTTGGGAAGGAAGCGTATGTTGATCTGTTACTTGTTCATTCCCTCATTCATTTATTCAGTAGGTACACCTTAATTTAAAACTTTTGCAGGACCTGGTCTAGAACTGGATACATTAGAGGGATGGAGCGTAGCAGTGGTTGTTGGGATGTGAAACCAGTATCATATGGGCAGGCCCAGTTTCTCTCATGAAGGAACTCATTGCATGCCTTCTTCTTTTTATTTTCTTGGAGGCTCTTACATATATCATAACAGCCCATGCATCCATTATATCAAGTGGACATGTACAAATGTTGGCATCAACAGTTTCAAAACATTCTCTGTCTTCTTGAGCCCTTTGATATCAGCTTCTCGTTTCCCACCCCTTCCCCCACCTTGCCCCACCACAGTATCCTTAATATATTATGTATTTCTATTATTATTTAAATATATCTTACATTGCTCCTTCTTTTCCTTCACCTACTATCTTAGTATTCATCCCCCTGAGGGGGGTTATTCTGCTGTCATTGCTATCTGTTCCCCCTTCTTCCTCTTCCTCTCCCTTCCCTTCCCTACCCTCCTAGAATAGTCATCACTCCCATGGAGGGGGTTGTCGTTCCTGAAGTCTTTGTATTGAGAGCTCTGGTCTGTGCTGCTGAGCATACACTGGTCTCGGGGTAATTGCACAATTGGACTGAGATCATAATCGTCAGGGGAGGAAGGATTAAAGAACTAGAGGAGTATTGTGTGTTTCATCAGCACTAAACTATCCTCTCGATGCCTTTTCTCCTCCATGCAGCCCCTCTCCACAAGGACATTCCATTATCCATGGATGGGCTCTGGGTCTCTACCTTGACCCCTCTCCATCACCTCTATGAGGTTGTTTATTTTTGAACTTCTGAGGCCTGTTCTAGTTAACACCTCATTATCACACAGGTTGGTGTGCTTCTTTCATATGGACTTCGTTGCTTCCTTGCTAGATGACTGCTTGTCTGGCTTCAAGCTTTTAAGATCCCAGACACGATATCTTTTATTACCTGGGCACCATCTTCTTTCTACACCACATTTGCTTATGCACCTAGTTTGTTGTCAGCGATCCTGTAGGGGCAGTGGGCATTGCCCAGTACTATGTTATTAGAACAAAGTGTTGTTGTGTTGAGGAAGTACTTAAATAGAGGCACAAAGTCCATCCACTGCCTGAATGTATTACCATATAAATATATGTGCATAGACCAATACCCCTATTTTTATGCATTATTATATTTACATATGTACACTTCTATGTTTATACCTCTATAAAGAGTTTTGGTTTCTTGTTCTTTCCTCTGTTTCCTTTACTCTCTCCTGGACCATCTCTACTTCCTTTACTCTCCTCCTGTGTCCACCCCGCGTTAGCCTCTCAGTGACTCCTTGCAGCTAGATTACGACTGCTCCACCACTACCAGAATCTCTACACCCCCCTCACCTTCTAATTTAGATCCCTAGTTGTTCCCCTGTCCATGACCTTACTTGATCACCACTTCCTTCCCCATGTCTCCTCCTCCCCCAAGATCCCTGGAACCATTGGCCCCATTGCTTTCTCCTCGGGTTGCTTCTCATGCTTATCTTATATAGATAGGCAAAATAGAAACAATGAAACAAAACACCCACCAAACAACATGCAAACAACAACAAAACAAAACAATCAAATAAACAAAAACCCTATACATAGTTCCAGGTGGACAGCCACCAACCTTTATGATTATCTCCCTCTTGGACCGGCTGGGCTCCAAGCACTGCCCCCCTGAGTCTGAAGTCTATTTTTGGAATTCCTCAGGGTCTTCATGAGTTAGCTCCATTGCTGGTCTGTTCTTTCCCCTTTCTGTTCCGCCCAACTTGTGGGGGGGGGGGGTCAGACCAGACTCACTCCCCACGTTGTATACCTGATATGATATTGTCCTTGGTAGTGCTGTGTTCCACTGTAGTTACATCATGTCTCTGCCAGCCCGACAGTCTCCTCTGTGTTCTAGCTCCTCTGAGCAGGGATGTCATCCTCAGGACTTGGGCCGAAATGGAGTCTAGTACCTCACTCTCTTTCTTTCTTAGTTTGCTCTCCTCTTGTGGGTGGGAGGGGCCCTCCCTTCTGCCCTGCCTGTAGCTTCAGTGTTGACCCCTGTAGTGCATTCTTCTCATGGGGGTTGTTGTTGGTGGTGGTGTCAGCATTGCATGGATTGGGGCTGGCCCCATAGCCCTCTCTGCTAATGGGTTGCTTCCTGCCATTATGTTACCCTCAAGGCTTGGCGCACTGAACCGTGCTGCCTTCAATGTCCCCATTCACTTAATATTTCACTTTTTGGTTTGAAACTACACATAAGCAAATGAGTTTTTTTTTTTTCTATTCCTAGATTGGGGTCAGCTCTAAACCCTGCCTATTTTCCTTCTCTGCTGGATTATGCATATGAGTTCTTTGAAATCAGAGACGTATCTTTTCCTATGTCCTCAGTTCCTGGTACATACAGGCTATCAAAGCTGTCTGAGCTGTGAACAAGGGGTGCCTTAATAGAACGTGAGGGTCACCTTGGCTTCTTTCTCTTAAACCCCTCTGTTCTTTCCCTGCCTCAGTCCCTCTTAATTCTCCAGAGTCAAAGACGATGTTCTCAGACCTAGAATCTTTCCAATTTCCAAATATCAAAAAATCTTTTCTCCATTATTTGTAATCCTCACCAAATGTCATTACCCTTACTGGTGACTTTCTTAGAGCTGAAGGTGTTACCTTATTAAGCAATGTGAACATAATGTAACCTTGCACAAGTCTCTTAGCCTCCCTAACACTCAGTTTTCATCTCTTTGAAATAATGATAATTTCTTTTCTTGGGTAATAATTATAATCAAATGCCATTACCCACATTTTTACGAATTCACTGTAAAATTTTATTTTTTTGTAGTGGTTAGATTGTATGCCAACTTGATGGTGCCCGTGTAGAGGTAGGAGTGGAATCGAACTTGTCAATCAGGTGGTAGCATGGTGATGTCTCCTTGGGGATATGGCCTTTTGAAAAGCAGCACAGAGAGAAAGTCACTTGCTTGCTCTCTACCTTCTTGCTTTCTTGGATTCTGTGTTTGCCTCCAGGCATGGACTCATGTGAGCGAACAACTTGGAGCTCTCAGTGCCCTACCATGTCCCCATTGACCTTGGATCCAAGTGACTCTGCATCTGTCAGCATGTGACATTCCTGCTTCCCACCTCACCTTCTTGTATTGTCAGCCTGTAGCTATGTGAGTCTGAAGAGGGCTTCGTTTAGCTTAGATCCCATGGATCCGAGATGGACTGGGTTTGCATTGAAGGAGGCCTGGCGGCGTGGTGGTTATATGTTGGACTGCAAACTGCAAGGCCGGCAGCTTGAAACCGCCTGCACTCCAAGGGAGAACGATGGGCTTTCTACTCCTCCTCTATAGAGCTATCGTCACGGAGATTCACAGGGGCGGTTGACTCGATGGGAGTGAGTTTGGTTTTTTAGCTGGTTGGGCTGGAATGCCTTCTTGATATAAAACTCTTTATTGATATAACGTTTTTTCATAATCATATGCATGCCACTGGTTTTATTTCTCTAGGCATCCCAGCTTAATACACTCTTTCTTTATATTATCCATCTTAGCAGTCACTCAAATTTACCTAACATATATTTATTTAACACATGCTATGTGTCACACACGGCACCAGATGATGTGAGTTCAGCTATGACCAAGACTGAAACAGCCTCTGCCCTCAGAAAGGAACAGTACTTAGCTTAAGCCAAACCAAGAAATGACTCACTCTGTTCCATGAATGAATGATAAATGAATGCGCTTATGATGAACAAAACAGAGTGATGTGCGCATGTTTGTTATTTGTGCTCTTAAGACGCACAACTAAAATGAGTATCTGTTTCAGCTGAGTATATAAATGAGTATATCGTTTTGCGAGAATATTCTTTACTACTGGGTTTTAAATTGATGTGTGGTCCTAATCTTACTTGTGGTGTGTTTATTGTCTGAGAATTTGATTAGATATAATATTTTTCTTAGCATGATTACTACCAATTTACTTTTTTAAGTAGTCCTTTTCTTTTATAAGGAACTTTTATCTATGTGTATGAAAGAAAGTCTACAAAGTAGAAGATAAAGGCAAACATTTTACTGCAAAAATATTCAATTGGCAGATGCAATATTACGTATATTTTTATAATAATACAAAGAGAAAGAGAAAGTATGCACATGTGAGGGAAAACTCCTTTACTCTGACGATCCATGATTAGTAAATAGAAGTAACATGGCAACCCAGTCGCTGACTCTCCATATTGTATTTGAAATAAATTGAGCAATGCATTAAAATTTTAAATTCCTGGTAAAATCAGGAATTCACATAAACTCATCATCCAAACCTGAATTTTGTTTGCATTTGAGGCATACTATCGATAGGTATACTTCTGAATTCACAAATTGTAATTGTGACAGTTTGAGATCCTTCTCAGCTCTCTGTCTTATTCTATGTTCCTCTCTCAGCATTTATATGGCAAAAGCCAGTAATTCTTAAACTTCTAACCCTGTAATATCACAAAGAACTGGTGTATTTAAAAGTGGTATGACATAATCTTTAATGCTTTTAATCCACGTTTTAGACCATTTATTGCTTGAAGAATTTAGGTTGGTTGATCCATTCCTCTCTGAAGTGTGTCTCCTTTGTATAAATAACTTACATTCATTAAGCTCATTCTTCAAAGACCACACTCAAAAATTATTTAGTTATTGGTAAACCGCCTTTTATGGACTCCGGTCAACTTCTCACCATTTTATTTGAAATATACTTAAACTAGCCCTCACTTTCTCTTATCAATCAGCTACAAACCTTATTGATTCTACCTTCTTAACATTTGAAAGCTGTCCCTCTTCTCTGTTCTCTCTGCTCTACGGTTAAGTATAGTTCAATTCAACAGTGATTAAGCACTATTGTATACCACCATATCAGTGGGCAAGTCAGTGAGGATATGAAGGTGAGAAAGAAGCAGCCCCTGACTTGGTGGATTTCATTCAAGGACTCCTGAGGTTTCAGCCCCTGAGGTCGCTGTTTCTGATGCTTTAATGTTAAAAACTGAAACAATACAAATTCCTGAGTTGTCTATTTAAAAACAAACAAATACAAATGGACAAGATTTTTACCAGAAATAAATTGAGGTTATTTTGGAAAATTTGAAAGGTCTCATGATCCTTATTTTAGATGGTGTTGTATTACATATTTAGCATAAATTCATAAAGAATGAGAGCACTATGGTCTAGATGGGTCAGTAACACGTTCAACAGGAAAGTGGCAGGAAAAATGTTAAAAATAAATCCTAGAAACCACTTAGAATGCAATAACTGACTTGAATGCCCTAAAATTTCAAGCAGGACTCTGGCGTAGTAGTCATAAATCAAGAGTAAATTATGCTTCATTAGATTGAGGCTCCCAAAGAGCCTCTTGAACCTCTTTTAATGGGTGATCAGATAGCTTTGCAGCTGCCAAGCAAACAGTGAGCAGTTATCTAACATCCTGATGAAATGCTGGCTAGAAGGCAGAAAAGAAAGCCTGGTGAAACTGTTGAAATTATGTTTTCAGGATTGACCTTGAGAAAATTCTTCTCCAAGATTAAGATACGGGGTCCCTAGCCTGAGTTTTATCAGGCATTCACTACTCCCTGGGTCTCACTGAGCTGAGTTCCAAATTATAGATGTGGAAGAGAAGGGTGCAAAAGATGAACTGGCTGTTTAATAGAAAAATATGACTTCAGTATTTATATCTTCAGCTTGAGAGGAAGTGGCTGAAAAAGTGATTTTCAGTGTCAACTAGCAAGATATTCTCAGTAATTGTAGATGTAGTAGTGAAAAAGTCAAACCCCAGTACTCATTATTTAGAAATATTGTTATAAAGAAAGAAAAGCAAGGTAAGCGATAGAGAATAACTGTTTACAGGGGTCAGGAGAAGAACTTTTAATCCCAGAAGGTCTATGAAACCTTCCCTAAAGAGGTAACACTTGAGCAGGATCTGAATTATGAGAGGAGTGAACAGTGAGAAGACACAAAGAAAGGGTCTATACAGAGAAAAATAATCTTGGCGTTAGTAGGTATGAGTGTGACATGTTTAGCAGTGTGGCCAACTCACAGTAAAGCAAGAGAGAAAGTGATAGGCCATAAGACAGCCAGCCTAAGGAATGAGATTATCCCCCCCCCACCCCCCACAAAGAACAACAGGAAGTTGCTAGAGAGATTTAAGTAGGAAGTAGCATGGTTTGACTTATATTTTTAAAGTATGAGTAGTTTCTGGAGGGAGAATGCACTACAAATGGGATTGTATAGAGAGGTCAAATTGAGAACTGTTTCTAAATTCTGTGAAAGAAAAGATATTGCCTTTGGGCTGAAGGAGAAGCGATAGATCTTGTGAAATCTTGTTGAGTTTGAAATATATATTTGGAATTGAGTTTAAGGGACATGATAACTAATTGAATAAGGTAGACCAGGGCCATAGAGTAATCAAAGATAACTCTTAGATATTTTCGTTCGCTCAATTCAATGAACAATGACGTTGTGGATCAAAATGAGGAACACCGGTGACTTTTTTTGGTTTTATTACTGAGCAGGTTTTCTTGATAGTAAGGGGATATTAGAATTGAGATGGTAATAAATGGTCAGACAGAATAATCACTAATAAATTAGAGTGCTACATATTTTTAAAAGCATTTTAAAAATCATCTCATTTTAACCTGTTTGGCAGATGTTTTTCTTCCATTTTTATAGACAGAGAAATCTATCTATAGTCAGAGACATTACATTATTTCTCACAGGTCACACACAGGATAATGAGACATTTAGCCAACTCGATTTTGTGATTTTTATCCTTGATTTTATGACATTCTTGAATAATGGATGGCAGAAAGGAACGATGGTTGGGTGGATGGATGGGTAGATGGATGGATGATTATGATTAGATGGATGCCTACCTGCCTACATAATACATGCATCCATAAATACCTGTGGAAAGTGAGGGAAATTAGTGGTTCTAAGACGAAAGCTTCAAGCTACTTGGGATTGAATTGTTCTTAGCTTGGTGATCTTGGAAAAATTACTTAACCTCTCATTGGAAGTGGAAATAATAAGAATTTACAGCATTGCTTTCAACCTTGAGATTCTGTTGTTCCAAACTGGAAGTTCAAACTAAGAGATCATTTGGATTTGAGTTAGGAAGTTTCCTTGGTCCTTCAAATGATACCACATAACTAACTATATGCACGTCCTAGTCAGATGAATTCCACTTAAAAATACTTACTCGGCCAATGTGTGTGGTGGCTTATATGTTGCTGTGATACTGGAAGCTTTGCCACTGGTATTTCAAATACCAGCATGGTTACCCAAAGTGAACCGGTTTCAGCAAGGCTTCCAAACTAAGAACAGACTACAAAGAAGGAATAGGCTGT
Organism: Echinops telfairi; assembly: GCF_000313985.2. Lineage (NCBI taxonomy): Eukaryota > Metazoa > Chordata > Mammalia > Afrosoricida > Tenrecidae > Echinops > Echinops telfairi. The sequence continues at coordinate 78,456,584 of NW_022104341.1, forward strand.
CCGCTTTAAAGGGCTTAGACACTGAAAACCCTATTCCCCCAGCATTGTCAGGTCCTGGAAGCCCCACAAACAGCAGCACAACACTGAAAGAGATGCTGCCAGAGATGAGCCTTGCAGGTCAAAAGGCTCTCAAAGTTAGAGGGGCACCAAAATAGAGGAACCCTTGACAAAGTGGATCGACACAGGGGCTGCGATGATGGCTTTGAACCCAATAACAATCTGAGGAAGGTGCCGGGCCAGGTGGTGTTTGTCCTGCTGTGCATAGGGATGCTGTGAGTCATAACTGACTAGACAACACGCAACCACAGCAACACGGCAATGTCTACAACCTTTACAGGCCGTTGGGTTGGGGAGGAGGCTACAAGTGTAGAATCGTGTGGTTCCTGTGAGTGGGGGGGTCTGAGTCTGGCACAATACGCAACTATATGTCAGAGAATAATGTGGTGGTTCTATCTACTTGGTGTTGTATGGTATAACTGCCTTTTATTATTATTTAATCTCGGGCAAATCTGTATTCCTATAGGTCTATATTCTTTTATCTGTAAAATGTACAGGACTACCTTTAATGTCAACTACTGCCTCTCTGATTCTGTTCACAAAATGTAAAGATTACTTGGAGCCTCCTATTCAGGCTCTTGAACTAACTATTCATTATCTGATTGGTTCACAATTGAGGAAGCTATAACTTTGTTCATCGTTTCATTTATGGTCAAACTCTGACATAAAAGAGAATTAGAAATTTTAGTGGCAACATATCATTAACTTTATTGCTGTGAAAGCATGAGAAAGATTCTATTTTATTCTTTTATTGTTTCCTTGCTGTTAGCCGAAGGTAATTGAAGGGAGTGACAGAGTAAAGAGGGCCGGGACTCTTTTTAAGTAAGATTTCTAGACAGGTAACTTTGCCAGTCGCTGTGTCACGATCTCCATATTGGCATAGCTTCACTAACTATGAAGTGGATCTGTTGATTATGCAAGAGTCGTCACAGAGTGTCTGTTATTGGTGTTGCTGTAGTCAGGTGTCGTTAGGTCAATTCTGACTCAAACTGACCACATGTACAATACAAGGTCTGAGACACTGCCTAGTCCAGTGCCATCCTCACAACGGTTGACATGTTTGAGCCCATTGCCACGGCCATTGTGTCAATCCGTCTCTTTTTCACTAACCTTCTGTTGTACTAAGCATGAAGTACTTTTGCAAGGCCTGATCGCTCTTGATAACAATTCCAAAGTACATTATAACATATTATTATGTTCTATTTTATGGGATATTAGTGGCATAATATTTCTAATACCTGATTGTAATTTGGTAGTTTTGTTTTTAATATTAGTGGTCAGCAAGGAATATAGCATTTGAAAATTATATCTTAAAGTGTGTCAATGAATGATAATAAGAATAATAAGAATAATAATCTTTACCGAAATTTCTGTTTGGTGGTTTTAGCCACTTCAATCCATCTATGTGGGATTAGTCAATTACTCTCCATTCATAAACATGTATCAAGAAGTGTTGCTGGTGTGGTTCAATGCTTAATACTGAGGCTACAAAAATAAAATGGAAAGACCTGATCCAGAATTAAATTGAATTTGTATGGCATGTGTCTCACAGAAAGAAGCATCTTGTATGTGACTGGCAAGGGAACAGGGTAGATGTGAATATTAGCAGCTCTGTGAGTACTTTGGATTGTTCCTCTCTTTGTCACCAGTACACATGTAGATCAGTGCTTGGGACAGAGGGGGCACTCAGTAAACACTTGGGTAGGGAATAAATCCGTGAGTCGTCATTCCCTGAGGGAGCTCTCACCCCATTTATTCATATTACACTAGATACATTCTTATGCATGAAGAGAAGGACACCCCAGATCAAGGAAAGAGCATAACAAAATAGAGCGGACGGTGAAGCACGTAGATGACTTTACCCTCAAATTCACCAACATTGAATCTCTTCAGTCTCATGCAGTGGGCGTACCCACTCCCATCAGCACTGCCTCAGAGTGGCCCTGTAGGACAGAGTAGAACTGCTCCATTGGGTTTCTGAAGCTGTAAAGGTTCTGGAAGCAGATTGCCTCATCTTTCTCCATACTGCAGTGATTCTCCACCTTCCTAATGCCGCGACCCTTTCATGTGGCGACCCCCAACCATACAATTATTTTCGTTGCTACTTCATAACTGTAATCTTCCTACTATTATGAATTGGGCGAACCTTGTGAAAAGGTCATTTGACCCCCAAAGAGGTCGCAACCCACAGGTTGAGAACCGCTGCTCCATAGAGCTCATGGTGTGTTGGAAACCACTGACCTTTCAGTCAGCAGCCCAGAACTTAATTCACTGCTCCAACAGTGTTCCTTGAGGGAGAGGGAGAATGGGGAACAGATGGGGAAGAGCAGGAAAACACTTCAGGAATATGGATTACATAGGGTCATTAATGCCATGATAAGGGATTTGACCTTGAATTTAATATGGAAACATATTAAAGAACTCATGGAAGCAGCAGTCAAGAAATCAAATGATACATTAGAATGGGCATATCTGCTGCACATGACCTCTTTAAAATGTTAAAGCGCAAAGATAACCAGCTTGAGGACTAAATGTACCTGACCCCAAGCCATGTTTTTTTCAATAATCTCATATGCATTTAAAAGCTGCACAATGGATCAGGAAAACTGGAGAACTAATGTATTTGAATTATGGTGTTGGTAAAAACTACTGAAAGTACCATGGAATTTAAGAAGAACAAACAAATCTGTATTGGAAGAAATACAGCCAGAATTTTTACTAGAAGCGAAGATGGTGAAACTTCATCTCATCTATTCTATCAGGAGAGACCAGTCTCTGAAAATGGACATTGTGCTGGTAAAGTATAGGGTCGCCATAAAAAGAGGAAACTCTTAACAAAATTGACTGACACCATGGCTTCCAGAATGCACTTAAACATAACTACAATTGTAAGGGGGTACAGGACTGAGCAGTGTGTTGTTCTGTTATACATATGGTCTTTATGAGTTAGAACTTACTCCAGAGCATCTAACAACAACAACAATGAATGACATTCTTATCTGAATTTTGTAATTCTTGCTAGCATCAAGACGGTGGATGGAATGGAGGAGGGCAAGACTGGAGACTTTAATAGCCAAATCCAAGGTAGTATCTAAACAGTATCAGCTGGGATGGAGAAAATGGACACAGGCTTGAATGGGAAGCATCATCAAGTGTTAGGTTTGCATTGAAGAGAAATCTAACCATGGGATTAGTCTAAGGGGAGGGAACTTATACAAGGGCAAGTGATTGAAAATTTGTGTGAGAAAGGATACAGTAATAGGACAGAGATCCTAGAGTTTATAGAAAAGACTGAGATCTAGAACATCATATGGAATTTTAGTATTTGGAAAAAGACAAAAAAGCAAGGGAAGTTTACACGAAGATTTGTCTCTTATTATTGCTCATATTGGGTGCTAGTATTTTTTGTACCTGCTTGTTCTGCCACTCTTGGCTTTCCAACCAACTGTTCCTCTGAGTTGTGTCAATACTCAGCAGTGTTCATGCACCCCAACAAGTGAGGCGTTTTGTTTTGTCTTGTTTTCTACACTCACTAAGCAATGGTCTTGATTACCTCCTCTGAGCCAATCCTTGTCCTAGGGACTGAAGTTCTAGCAGTGAACAGACTCAGTCCTTGCACTTTAAGGAGCTCATAATATATAAAAGAGAAAGTCAGTTGTATAAATAAGTTAGTGTATTAAAATGTTACAGTTGCTTTAGCAGAAGTTGGGACTAATGATTCTTACTTAGAGTGGGAGGTGGGTGAACAGAAAGGACTTCATAAAAAGTATATATGATTGAGCTTAATCATAAAAGTTGAACATCCCTGAGTTTTATTACTTTATGGTAGTATGGTAGGAAGAATTATAAAATGTCACTAAGATTCCTGTTCTCTATTATACATGTGGGTGAGAGTGAAACCTATAAATATGATATCACTTTCTGTGATTAGGCTACAGGACCAAAGGAATTTTGCAGTTATAATTAAGGTTCCAAATCAGTTGCCCGTAAAAAAGGGAATTTATCTGGGGGAACTTGACTTATTTGAATTGATAAACTCATTGCAATTGAGTCAATTCTGTTTCATAACCTTCCTATAGGGCTTCTGAGGCAGTACATTTTTTTTAATGAAAGTAGACAGTCTCAGCTTTCTCCTGTAGAGCAGCTGATGGGTTTGAACCAATGACCTTGTGGTTATCAGTTCAAAGCTTACCCACGAACACCTCCAAGGTTCCTTGACCTACTTGTATGAGCCCTTTACATATAGATATAACTGTCAGAGATAGAGGAAGTAAGAGACACAATGAAACATAAAAAGTATTTGGCAGGAGAGGATTGGTTTGAAGATGGGGAGGGGGGCATATGACAGGAAATGTCAGCAGCCTTTAGGATAACAGTCTCTGGTTTACAGCCAGCAAGGAAACAGCTACCTCAGTCAAACAGCTACAATAACTAGATTCTGCCAGCAACAGTGAACATACATGAGCATATGTTACTCACCAGATCCTTAATCCTGGCTGTTGTCTTGATTTCATTCTTATTTATGCTCTCTTGAACATAGAATCCAGACATGCTATGTGAGAAATGCAAGCTAATAAATTAGTATCTTATAAGTTGCTAAATTTGTTTTTATTTGTTACACATGACTATGAAGATAATACAGATGACTTTTCAACCAAAGACACTTTGGTGGTGGTAGAAGCTTTGGGTTTTTTAATAAAGCAAACATTGGCTGAGGCAGATTACTGGCAGGTTCATTTTTTTCATGGTACATTATTCCTAAATTATATAAATTCCCTCATCTCTCTCAGAAAGGTCGAGTTAACTATTTTCTCTTTAAAATTTTGCCATCCAAATAAAATTATTCCTATGGAAACTTATTTTCAGAAGAATAGTTACTTACTGAATTTTAAGATGTTTTAATGGGTTTTATAGGCTCCCAATAGTGGTGACTGGTTGGTCTGCGAACTGCAAGGTCAACAGCTAATAATAACCAACAGCCATGTGATAGTAGAAGTAGGAGGCTTTCTACTTCCATGAAGAACTACAGGTTCACGAATTCACTGGGACAATTCTTCCCTGTCCTATAGGGGCACTATGAGTCTGCATCAACCTGAGGGCTGTGAGTATGTACATAGATAATACTGTGTGTTCAATGCTTAACTGAATGTACAAGGCAAACAACCCTGATACATTAGAAAGGACAGTGATGAATATCTCTGATTACAATGGGATCGACAACCACCCCTGCAACACTTTGTAGTCAATCTTGAGCTCTGACTGGTATTAACTCATCTGTTCTAATTCCTTGTTAAATCACTCCTTCTCTTCCCAACCTTTAAATACTGGTAGTCTGCTTCTACTTTTATCATTTTTCCTGCATGCCCTTTCAAATGCAAAGGCTTTAATGTCCATTTCTTTATAACTTATAAAATTCTATCCCTAATTTATTTCAGCCACCACTTTTTGCCATACTCTGGTGGCTCATATGTTGCTGTGATGCTGGAACCTATGTCACTAAAGTGAACAGACTTCAGCCAAGCTTCCAGACTAAGAACAGACTATGAAGAAGGAATAGGCTGTCTGAAATCTTTATGGATGGTATCAGAGCATTATCAGATATTGAACATCTCATGAGTAGTAGCAGAACATAGAGAGAGTACCGCAGGATGAACCCCTCATGTCAGAAGGCACTTAAAACAAAATTAGAGGGGCAGAAGGGACTCCACATAGGACCGAGAAAGAGTTGGAGAATAAAGGTTTTGAGACTTTCATTTACTGATGGGGCACAACACAAAATGAGAAGAAACAGCAGCAGGAAACAATAATCAGAACTTGGAATGCAAAATATAAATCTAGGAAAATTGAAAGTTATCAAAAATGAAATAGAATGCATAAAGATCAATATATTAGGCTTTAGTGAGTTGAAATGGACTAGTATTGGTAATTTTGAATCAGAAAATCATATGGCTAACAATCAGAGAAATGGCACTGCGTTCATCTTCAAGGATGACTGAATTAAAATGCTGTTTGTGATAAGATTATATCTAACCATAAAAGAGGAAATCCAGTCAATACAGCTATTATTCAAATTTTGCACCAACCACTATAGTTAGTGATGCATAAATTGAATTCTACCTCGTTTTCAGTCTGAAATTGATCAAATACTTGATCAAGATGTATTGATAATGATTGGAGAATGGAATGAACATAATAGAAACAAGGAGGAAGGAACAGTCGTTGGAAAATATGGTCTTGGTAATAGAAGTAAAGCTGGAGATTGATTGCATGATACAATTTTGCAGGACCAATAATTTGTTCATTGCAAAGACCATTTTTCAACATCACAGCAGAGACTATACACATGGACTTCTCTAGATGGAATAGACAGAAACCAAATCGACTGCATCTCTGGAAGGAGACCCTGGAGAAGCTCAGTATCAACAGCTAAACCCAGGCCAGGGACTGACTGTGGATAACCAATTACATATATATAAGTTCAGATAGAAGCTGAAGAAAATTAAAACAAGTCCAGGAGAGCAAAAATAGGACTTTAGGTATCACCCACCAGGATTTTGAGAACCTCTCTAGAACAGATTTGATGACAGAAGGTTTGATGAGTTATGTGATGATATCAAGAACATCAGACCTGTGGAAAGCAAAGGGTCATTAACAAGACAAGAAAGAAAGAAAAGTTCACATTGGATGTCAAAAGACACTTTGAAATTGTCTCTTATTTTAATCTTAGAGTAGCTAAAGCAAATGGAAGAAACTGTTAAGTCAAAAGTCTGAATCAAAGAATTCAAAGGGCAGCTCAAGAAGACAAAGGCATGTATTATAATGACATGTGAAAAGACCTAGAATTAGAAATTAGAAAACCAAAAAGGAAGAACATACTCAGTATATCTTAAAATAAAAGAAATCAAGAAAAAGAACTCAAATCTCAAGTTGTATTTTGAAAATCTTTGTGGTCAAAATAGTGAATGATGTAGGAAGTATCAAAAGAAAATGGAAATAATACAGTCACTGTAATAAAAATAACTAGTTGACATTCAATCATTTCAAAGAGGTAGCACATGAGCAAGTACCAATGGTGTTAAAAGAAGAAGGTTAAGCTGCATTGAAAGTATTATCCCAAAATAAGGGGCAGGAATTGATGGGCTACCAATTGAAATGGTTCAACAAGCTGATGAAACACGGAAGCACTCAGGTGTCTTTGCAAGGAAATTGGAAGACAGCTACTTGGCCAACTGAGTGGAAGAGACAGATCCATGTTGGTACTTAATCTCAAAAAAGTTGATCCAAAAGAATGTTCAATTTATAGAACAATATCATTGATATTACAGGGAAGTAAAACTTTGCTGAAGATCATTCAACAACACTTGTTGAAGTACATTGACATGAAGCTGCCAGAGATTTGGGAGGATTGAGAAGAGGATGTACAACAAAGGGTATTGTTGCTGATGTCAGATGGATCTTGACTCAAAGTAGAAAATGCTAGAGGATACTTACGTTTCATTGACTATGAAAAGGCACTTGATTGTGTGAACCATAACAAACTATGGATACCCTTGAGTAGAATAAGAATTTCATAATGATGTGTAATGTATCTGCAGAACCTGTAAAGGGATCAAGAGGCAGTTGTGAACAGTAGAAGGGAATACTGCATGTTTTAAATCAGAAAAGGTATGCATCAGGGTTGTCTTTTATCTTCTCACCCTACTTGTTCAATCTGTATGCTGAGCAAATAATCAGAGAAGCTGGATTACCTGAAGAAGAATTGGGCATCTGGATTGTTGGAAGTCTTCTTAACAATCAGAAATGCAGAAAACGCTACCTTGTTTGTTGAATGTGAGGAGGACTTGAAGCACTTGCTGATGACGACCAAGGACTGCAGTTTTCAGTATGCATAACCATATAAATAAAACAAAAATCCTCACAACTGGACAAACAGGTAACATTATGATTAATGGAGAGAAGGTTGAGATAGTCAAGGATTTTGTCTTGCTTAGACCTGCAACAAATGCTCATGGAACAGTAGACAAGGGATCGAACAATTGGTTGTACTGGGTAAATGTGCTGTACAGAACATCTTTAAAGGGTAAAAATACAAGAAAGTTACTTTGGAAACTGAGATGCACCTGACCCAATCCATGGTATTTTCAATCCTTCACATGCAACTGAAAGGTGGACATTAAATATGTAAGATGGAAGAAACAAACACTGTATTTGAATTACTGTGTTGATGAAGAATATTAAAGGTATCATGGACTACCAAAAGAACAACACATCTTTCTTGAAAGAAGTACAACCAGAATGCTCCTTAGGTACAAGGATGGTGAGACTCCGTTTCATGTAGTTCGGATATAATAGGAGAAA
>NW_022104341.1:78465582-78467224 GCF_000313985.2 Echinops telfairi
TGAATTTAAAATGAGTTTAATGGGAGAATAAATGACAATGTTTTAACTTTTAATCTAGGACATAAACATGAAACCATTTTCTAGTGCAGTCTGTCTAAGAACAAATCTAGTTACATCCATGGTCAGTGATCAGAGGGGATTCTCTGGAGGCTTAATCCACTGGGGACTCTGCCAGTGTTTGGGGGGCTTACACCACCATCTATACCTGTCTAAAAACCATGTACTCAGAATTTAAGCTCTAATACTGTTCCCTCTTCTGGTATTGGATTTTATTAATTACAATGACAAAATTCAGATCAATCAGGCTTGTGTGCTTCTTCCATGTGGATATAGGTGAAAGGTGTTTCTTTTATGCAATTCTTTAAGAAACCAGACACTATTCTTTCTGATAGCTGGGCACAGTCTGCTTTCTTCACCACACTTTGCTCTCGCACGTATACCTTCAGTGATCTCCTTTTGAGCACAAGGATGGAGTAAGGCCATGTTATAAGAACTAGTGGTTCTTAAATTAGGGTTTATTATTAAATGTAAATTAAAATATTTTAATGTATCCATAGTTTATGTATGTCTCTGGACCAGTTTAAAAATATCATTATTTTATTGGGGAATATTATAAACCATCCTCATGGGGGTGTATGGTAATTCTATTGGTAGTATCATTAATTTAACCAAGAGTGTAAAATTTAAAATACTGTTTTTAAAACTTAAGCCTACATGCATACAGCAGCTTTTCTTTTTAGACTAAAATACTTGAATTGTTTACTTGTATAGATTAAAGTGTGGACACTATATAAAAAATGAGTTTGAGGCTAGGCCAACACTTTCAATAATACTCATTTGTTAAGGCAGAACTATGCCTACTGGACTAAGACATGTCATTACAAAGCAAAGAGTATATGAAAATAGCAACTATCTGGTAGTCTTGCGTTCCCATGTATTGGGGCACCCTCAAAGGAAGGGATTTGAACTGAAGGTCAATGACTTCCAAATCCATACCCTTTGGAGAGTAATAATCTGCTTCTTCTCACAATAGGGCATTTTGACCTTAAGTACAAGAAAGTATTTCATTTCCTAACCTGTTAAAGGTGTATTTAAAGTAGATTCCAGTTTGCTTAGTGAGGTTTCCAAATTGTATCCTCCTGGTGTGGCCTACGAAGGATGCTGTGCGCCTTGGAAGGACAAAGTTTAACGTCTTTGTTGTCTATAACACACACTTTGGGTCACCAATGGCTGGATAGGTACTCCAACAAAAGTTTTTGATTAGGAACATAATATAGGATCTATTTTCCACACTACACATTTTTAATTCTCTCCATCTTAAATGACCTAAGTCTTCCTCAAATACCACCATTGTTACTACATATCTGTATCAAAATATCTTCCTCAGTAATCAATGACAAATATCCTCCATTTAAAATATCATAGTATGGCATCTAGTATCCCAGGGTTCCAGTTAACTCATTTATAAGATGGAGATAACAAATAACATTAGGGTGCTAAGTATTAATTTACATTATGCTTGTAACATATCTACTATAGAAACTCACCTATTAAAGGAGCCCAAGATCTTGAAGTTTAAACATTTTAAATAAATATTATTTTTCCTTTCAATAATTATTTGCTTAAAATATTAATTCATCTT
>NW_022104341.1:78467531-78471026 GCF_000313985.2 Echinops telfairi
GCCAATATTCTTTCCTCCATCTGGTGATAGTATCCTTTTACCTTTGAGGAATGATCCATTTTCAACTGCAGTATTAATACCCCTCCCATCACAGAGATGGCCATTTGACCCAGGCCTGGCCATCTAATCTTACCACCTTGGCCTGAGTGTTAAACCCAGGGTTTGGCAAGTGACTCATCTGAAAAACCTGTGACACATCTCCTGGGACTTTTCATTTGAAAATCACAGGGAGAACGTTTTCTTTCTCTCAGAGGTAGAACCATAAAAAAACTAGGTCCCTATATCTATTAACAATTATAGTTTCTTTGTCAAGGACATTGAGAAAATAAGGACAACACCAACACAGAATTTGAAATGAAAAATTATTGAGGACATCATTTTATTTCCAGGACCAGGTCTCCAGTTTGTTCTTTTTAAATTATGGGTATATGTATATATACACATATGTATACACACGCACACACACACAATCAAATACAATGTGGTACCCACCCAAAATTGATTTTTTAAAGCTATGTATTTAATTTTTTTTTTACAAAACAACCTATCACCTTCAAAGTACTTTCCATTACATTTAATACCTTTATCAAAGCTGCAATTCCATTCTTGGAAACATTTCTTAGACTCATGGGTTTGGATGGCTTACTGCACCTCCCCCGTTTTTGCTTCACCTCTTCAATGTATCATATCACTGCCCTTTCATGTCCTTCTTCATTCATGAAAACAAAAAGAAATATCACAGACGGAGGTCAGGGAAGTAAGGTGTGTGGGGCAAGAGAGGTCTGCCACAAATCAGGTGGGGCTTTTTTTGTGTGTGCACACTGTTACGCAATCTTTTCAGAACATCAAAATAGAAAGCTTGATTAACGGTCTGACCTGGTGGTATGAACTCCAAATGCACCATGAGTGGACATTTTTGTCTGTTTGGGAAGTTGATGGATGTCCAGAATGAGGTTTATCATCAATTAACATTTCACCTTTTTCCAACCAAGGAAACCACTCATACACTTGAGTTTTTCCCATAGTGCTGTCCTTGTGAGCTGTGGTCAACATCACAACAGTTCTGAGGTATTTTTCTTAAGCAGGAAACACAAGTTCACAGCAGCATGCTATTCTCTTAAATCGATCATCACAAAAAACAAGGTTCTGGCAAAACTGCTTTTACCAAATAATTCTCTGTGACCAGAGAGAACCTTCCCAGACAACACCACTGGGTGCACTAACTCAGAGCGAGTTGCTTGAGGCTCACCTAGTGGGAAAATCCGTGCTATGAAAGCCTCTCCCAGTGGAACTTTTTCCCATTTTGGAGGGCACTTCTCGTATATATTTCATATATACATTAAAGACTGTTATTTGACTTAAATAACATGCACTAGAGAGTTCTGATTAATATACATTTGTTAACCTTAAACATATTTTTTTCTCTTGGATCTCTTATGTGAAGTTTTCTTTGGAATCTGGCTTTCATGATAGCCTCAACCTTATGAGAATATGCTTATGAATTATTTTTAAATGGAAAAAAAATAGAGCATGTGTAAAGGAATCCTAATTCTGCATCAGCTGGAAACAGTGTTGGTATCAGGACATTATGTTTCTGAGATTCAGAATCAAGGTGCAGCCTTTTTCAGGGGCAGATGGAAGCAGGAATATATAATATCACAGCCCAACCCCCTTTTTTTGGGTGAACACAAGTTAGAATATCAGGCAGGCTGCATTCCAGGACCGCCAGCTCTAACCCCAGAGAGTTGTGGGGTCTTGGACAAATTCTTTGTCAGTTAAGGGTTTCAATTTATTTTTCTGTAAAATGAAGTGATAGGATTTAATTTTCTATCTCTAATTCTGAGTTATGTTTGCTTCTTTCTTTACTGGAGTAAACTATTCACAACATAAAGTTTGCCATTTTAACAATTTTAAGGTATACAAGTCAGTGACATTAATCACACTCATAATGCTGTGCAGTTACCCCTACTATTTGTGTTCAAAATCTTTCATCACCACAAGCAGAAACTCTGTACTCATTAAGAATAAACCCCAATTCTCTTCTCCATCCTATGGTAACCTGTTTTCCTTTTTGTCTATGCATTTGACCATCACTATTTCATTTAAATGAATCATATAATTTTTTTCTTTTTGCATCTGACTTATTTCACTTAGCATATTATTTTCAAAATACATCTCTGGCATACCATATATTAGAACTTAATTTTTATGGTGAAATAATATTCCACTATATTATACATGCTACGTTTTGTTTGTCCATTCCTCTATCGATGGGCAATTGGGTTATTTCTTCCATTTACTATTGCTCAGTGACCATTGGCATACAAGTATCTGAGTCCCAGCTGTCAGCAGTTTGGCATGCATATTCCAAAGAGTGGAATTGCTGAGGCACGTGATCATCCGACATGTACATTCTGAAGGACACTAAACTGTTTTCAGAGCTGCTGCGTGATTCACATTTCTACAAAAAGGGACCGCAGTTCCAATCTTCCCACATCCTCTGCGACACTTCATTCCTTTGTTATTGGTATGGAGATCCTTTTGTTGCTCTAGTCAGGTGCCATGGATTCGGTTCCAACTCATAGAGACCCTGCACACAACAGAAGGAAACACTGACCAGTCCTTCGCCATTCTCACAATTATATATTTGAGCCCATTGTTGCAGCTACTGGGTCAATCCATCTTGCCTAGAGCCTTTCTCTTTTCTCTGCCTCTACTTTACCAAACATGATGTCTTTCTCCAGGGACTGGTCTTTCCTGAGAACATGTCCAAATTATGTGAGACAAAGTCTTGCCATTCTTTCCTGTAAGGAGCATTCTGGTTATACTTTCTAACAAGACAGATTTGGCAGTTCTTTTGGCAGTCCATAGTACTTTCAGTATTCACTGGCGCTGTCATTCGAAAGCATATATCCTTCAAACTTCTTTATTCAATAGTAATCAATAGCAATCCCAGTGAGTAGGAACTATCTCGTGGTAGGTTTCTGTTGTTGTTGTGATTTGTTTTTGTTTGTTTGTTTTTTTGTAATTCTCTGGTAACCAAATGATTTTCATTTAGGCATATTTTCATGTATTTATTGTCCATTTGAATATCTTCTTTGCAGTAATATCTCTTTAAATCCTTTATCTATTTTTACATTAGCTTATCTATTTTTTGGTCTTGAGTTGTGAGATATATATATATATATATACACACACACATATCTTGGATATCAAACCTTTATCATATAAATTATTTCCAAAATTTTTCTCTCATGTGGCAGTTTGTCTTTTCACTTTGTTGATAATGCCCTCAGAGGCACAAAATATTTTTAATTTGATGATGTCCTTTTTTAATCTGTTTTATTGTTTTCTTTTGTTCTATGTTTTGCTTTCATATTTTAAAAATCTACTGCCAATTACAAGGTCTGGACGATTTACCCTTATGTTTTCTTCTAAATGTTGTATCATGTAAATGTCTATACTTAAGTTGTTGATCTATTTTTAGTTAATTTT
>NW_022104341.1:78471727-78473233 GCF_000313985.2 Echinops telfairi
CATACCTAAGAGATTATGTAGATTTCCTTATGTAGTAACTATGTAGTAATTAATCCATATCCCTGCTTCTCTGAATCCATCCTCATTTCAGAACGCATGGTTCGAGACTTATGATGAACCATCAGGGATATATGCCTTTTGGGGCTCCTACAGAGACTGCTTTTGTCTCTCTCAGCAATTTATCCAAATTATCTTCGTGTTTCTCATCTAACACCAAATTCATAATTTATTCGACAAAAAAATTTAAAAATCCTTCAAACGTTGTGCCGTACAGTCAATACTAACTCTTAGCGACTCCTGTGGGTTTCTGAGATTGTGAGCATTTGTAGGAGTAGGAAACCCAGTCTTTCTTCAGCAGGGCTTCAGGTGCTTTCGAACTACCTACCATGTGGATTGCAGAACAACACAGAACCACTTTGCCATCAGGGCTCCTACTAGATACACATTTCCCCTTAATTTTCCATGATCATTTCAGTGCCACAACTTTAGTCCCCCAAATAATTGAATTTTCCCAAAAGAAAGATACATTATCATTATTTATTTGATCATTTTATCTCTTACTGTAAGTATGTCCCATCCTTTCTCCTCTTTGGCAATGTCTCCCTCCCCAACACCAAGTAAGAATAAAGTATATTGTTGGCCGCTAAACATTCCAATGATTTCAATGCTCAGGGAGAGAGTTTTCTCCTGAAACTCAATTCGTTCTTTCTTCCCTGTACTCTGGAGTTTGTAAGATGTTCATTTTCTGAGTTAAAAAGATGTATTGTTTGCTATAGCCATCATCACCTCAATTTTACCAGTGTTACCACTTAACCCTTTCTCATATCCATTTGCTCTTTATCCTCAGTAACAATATCTTAATACAAATGATCTCAACCTCATACCTAACCTCCACACAAGGAAAAAATTACTTTTGATATTAAGGGTACTGTTCTATGACCTCTGCATTCTGTTGAGTCACCCTTCTGTAAAATGGAAACACTTAAACTGGATGTCTCCCAGTCCATTGACTAGATAGCAGTCTTCCAAGTTTCCTGACAGAAAGTTAACCCTTTTCTTGAAACACTCCATCTGGTATTCCACCAATTCCTAGAGCCTAGTTTTTATGTCAATGCTTACACTGCTTTCTCTAATACTATTAGCTCATGGTCAACCAATTCTTTTTCATTATAGCAACTCTGTATTCCTGCCATGTTTATTTCATACTTTCTGTGTTATCCATTATTTTCCCCCTGGAATGCTTTATTATTATTATTATTATTAAAAGATAATTTTATTGCGGGCTCCTACAACTCTTATTACAATCCATACATCAATTGTATCAGGCATTTTTGTACATATGTGCCATCATTCTTTTCTAGACAATTACATTCTATTGAGCCCTTGGTATCAACTCATCGTTTTTTTTTAATCGTTTTATTAGAGGCTCATACGACTCTTATCACAATCCATACATACATCAATTGTGTAAAGCACATTTGTACAATCCTTGCCCTCATCATTCTC
>NW_022104341.1:78475083-78492231 GCF_000313985.2 Echinops telfairi
TCTGTGGACTGGCTGCTCTAATTGGGGTCATCGTCCTCAAGGCCTGGTGGGCCAGGCTGTGGTCCAGTCTCTCCTCCTCCCCTGTCATCTACTCCTGTGTGTTCAGATCAGATATATCCCTCTCCTGGAGCTGTGGATTCCGTGCTGTCCTTTGAAATAATTTCTTCTCAGGGGAGGGGCAGGCATCCACTTAGTATTTGGGACTGGGGCCAGTCCCCCAGACCTCTCCACTGGTTCTCTACTCAGCACAGGCATGCTGCATTCACAGGGCGCTAAGCCACCCAAGGGGAGGGTATTGTTTATATCTCCACAGGAAAAAAGGGACCAGACTTCAACCCAGTGCTCCAAGGTGTGAATGCAACATCCCCTGGAATTCTTATATTGGAACTTGAGTCTTGAAATTTTCCTCCAGTTCTTTCAGCTTGAGATATGTAAAGTATGTTTTTTCCCTTATAATATTTCACTTTATCTTCTTGTGAGACACTGAAATTTTCTGTTCAGCTTTTTCACTTCATCGTGTCTTTTCAGTCACTGTAGCTACTCTACATTAAAGAACAAGTTTCAGTCTCTTCTGACATCCACTTTCTTGTCTTTTAAAAAAAATCATTTTATTGTGAGCTCGTACAACTCTTATCACAATCCATACATACATCCATTGTGTCACACACATTTGTACACCTGTTGCCATCATCATTCTCAAAACATTTGTTTTCTACTTGAGCCCTTGATATCAGTTCCTCATTTCCCCCCCTCCCTCCCTCCTCCCCCATGAACCCTTGATAATGTCCTTTTGCTTACTTTGTGTTTGCCATTCTTGGTGTCATCCCACAAAGAATCTTGTCTTCTGTCATCTATGCTCAATGGGTCAGATCTGTTCTTGAGATAGTCATTCATTTTAGGTGGATTATACTCAAGCTTTATTATGACTCTTGTAGATACCTTTTAATTTTCTTAAGCTTCAACTAGAACTTAGATATGATCAATTGATAATCTGTTTCACAGTTGGACGCTGACCTGGTTATGACTCATAGTATTGAGACATTCCATCACCGCCTTTCACAGATATATTTGATTTTTGTTTATTGTATCAGGTAGCGTCCTTATAATATAGTTGCCATTAAAATTGAAAATGGTATTATCAATTAGTAAGTTATTAGTCTTGTAAAATTCTATCGTTCAGTCTCCATCTTTGTTTCTATCACTTGGGGCATATTTTGAAGCTACTGATCCTTTCTCTTTATTTCCCATTCCCCTGGTCTGCAGACTCATTACCAGTAATTATCATGGCATCTTGATTTCATAATTGATTCATTTCAGACTGTAGACATTGGTAGAATTCTTGCTAAGATTTTAAAATCTTTGACATTATTAATTGATATGTAAATTTGAATAATCATTGTATTAGTCAGTCTTCCTAGTAGCATATGAGTTTTATCCTATCACCGACAGCATTGCATTTCAGGATAAAGCTTAAAGTGTTTTTATTTTTTCTAATGAATAAACTATATTTCTTGAGTTTTAATTTATAGCACAACAAACAATATGACTTTCTGACTCAAAATGTCCAATACTAGCCCATTAATGTTTAGGATATTGATCTTCATATTATTTTTTATGACTTCCAGTTTCCCTAGAATTATGTCATACATTCTATTTTACTGGATGTTTACAGCTGTTTCTTGTCGTTTTGAGTTGTGACACATCAGCCAATGAAGAGCTTGGAAGCTTTGGTCAATCCACATCGTTAAGTTTGATTTAACTTTGAGGAACCAGCTCTTCTCTAGTCATATTTTAAATGCTTTCCAATCTGAGTGGCTCATCTTCTAGCACTATTATCTGTGTTAGTCTGGGAAAACTAGAGAAACAAATTCATAAAGACTCATAGGTGAATAAGAAAGAGGTTTGTATACAAGAGATTTGAATATTGAGAAAACATCCCAGCCCAGTCCAGATCAAGTCCATAAGTCCAATATTAGCCCATATGTCCTATACCAATCTATAAAATTGTCTTCAGACTCATGAAATACATGCAATGATGCCGAATGCAGGAGGATCACAGGCCAGTGGGTTGGAAGTCGTGGATCCAGTGGCCTTGTAAGCATCTCAGCACTGGCAGAGGTCTCTACGTCGCTTCTCTGGCTCCAGAGGTCTGGTTGCAATCAGGTTAGGTCTTTGTGGCTTCTTCAGCCATCAGAGCTGCATCAGGGTAGGTCCATGTGGCTTCTCCTCAGGGATGGCTTGCAGGGAGTCACCCTTGTTAGTAGAGCATCTCCAAGGGAGCGAGCCAAGAGAGAGAAGGAGGAAATACAGGAGTTCCCAGAATTCTCAGGAGAAGGCCATTCCCACACCAAGGTTAGAAGGCCATTCCCACACCAAGGTTAGAAGGCCATTCCTACATTGAGGTTATATGTTGTTTGACAGGCCAGATTCCACCTCTTCACTCATAATCCTCTCAAATTGTAACTACCACAACGTCAGACTGTATTTTACTTTTATCCACAGGTTTTTACTGTTTAATTTTTCTAATGTTTACTACCTGTTTGTTCTTTGTAGTCTGTCTTAATCTAGAGACTCCACTGAAACTGGCCCACCTTTGGTATTTGAAATATCAGTGGCATTGCTGCCAGCATCATAGCAACTCACAAACTGTCATAGTATGACAGATTGACAGATGAGTGGTATAGACAGCTATGTAGAGAAGACAAACATCTAATGAGACTGGTGAAAATGCTTCCAACAGATTATGGAATCAAGTGGCAAAAGAAAGTATTTAAACAGCTGCTGATCATGAGGTTGTATGACTCTGAGCATGGATGATCAGGTCAAGCCACTTTTCTCAAGCAGAAAAAGGAATTAATAACATTTTCTTTACACAGTGGTTGTCTGGATTAAAAATATAATAAAGCCGAGTAAGTCACTTAACATTTCTAGGTCTGTGTTTATGGCTAAAGACTTGAGAAAGTGTTGTCTGGCTAACCGTAAACATTAAATAAAATCAATGTGTGAGCACTCTTAGAATGGAGAAAGAACAATATTCAGTAAGTAGAGAACATGCTGTTTCATCATCCATGAGATGTAAAATTTAAACGCAAACAAGAAGCTATCAGGCCATTCCAGGGGAACACTAAAAACACATATTTATAAATCCCATTTGCAGTGACATTCTATAAGTGGTCTACTTTGTCTAGTACTTTTCTTAAGATTTCCTAATTTGGGTAAGTTATATTTTTGCTTACATGTTAAATATTTGTAGTTTTCTTTACTCCGAGGTCTAAACTCTGACTTTGGCTTTCTTGTTCTCAGCACAGAACCAAGTCCTTATCCTAACTTTACATCTTAGTCCTGGATGCTAGCTGAAAGCACAAGGCATTTTGGTTTCTTAACAATTGTTAAGAATTGTTAACCAAAAGGGCCACTCTGCAGGAGAAAAGATCTGGCAATCTGACACAGCTCAGAAAACTCCATGGGTCACTTCTACTATGTCTATAGGGTCATTAAAGTTGGAAACTCCTCAAAGACACAAATCTGAAAGAATATTCCACTATAACTTTCACAACATTTACAGAAAATGATGGACATTTGAAGTATTTCTTCCTGATAGTCCCCATATACAAGATAATATAGGAAATGCATTTCTTTTTATATACAATTTGGAGAATAAATTAAAAATGGTAAATCTATTATTTTTACTTAGAAAAGGTTTGTATATTGGCAAGAGTTAGCTTCCTGCAGGTGGTACCAAAAGCCAATTCCTTTTCTTCAAAGTACTGATAAAGGAAGATTGACGCTTTTCCCAATGGACAGAATGAGATAGGAAAAGACAAGGCAGAGTGCTCCCTAGTGCAGACTGCCTCCCGCTTCCTGTTCCTCATCTGGCTGGTCTCTGACGCCCTACTCTGGACTATTGCCACTCCAACCATGGATTCTCTTTAAGCCGTCCCAACTGATGGCTTTAGGACTGAGTTATTCAGGAAGACATGTAAGAGAAAGAGTTTAATTTTGTTTTCTATTTGCTTCCCCCCACCCCTTTTTTTTGCTGCCTTAGATTGTATTGATTTTTTTAATAAAATTTTTTTTGGCTTTTGTTGTGGAAGCAACAGTTTGTATTTGTAATCATCTTCTGGCAACTTAAAATCTGTAACATGATACTTAACCACACTATCCCCCTTCCCCTAAAATGAGTGGGGGGCTACAAAAATTATTCAATACCTTTATCTTCCTCCTGAGTAAAAAACAGAAATCTTAGCTGGCCTATATCAACTATTTTCTGAACTACCTCCTCTGCATTTCATAAAAATTTCATTAAAATTTTTAAATCTAGAAGGTGTTACTATTTTTATTGTCAAACTGTAATTAGATTTTATTTTTAAAATATTTTTGTATTCCAGTTCATCCTTTAATTTTTATTCTTTAGAAGAAAACCCATTACTAGAAGTTTCAAAAAGGATGGTTCTTGCATAACTGAAGATTATCTTTATGTTCTCCTAACACTTGAACTTCGGTGAATATTCCTTGTGGCAGATAGTTTTCCTTTATTGCTTTGAAATATTGTTTTCTGGTATCAAATTTTACTGACCATAGTTTTGCTATTGACCTTTTGTGATAAATAAGTTATGTGCCATCCTACTAGCATTTAAGTTATTTTTTCTTTAATTATTATGTCCTGAAGTTTAATTTTCCATTTGTACTGAACCCATTCAGGAAGTTCACTGCTGAGCTCACCTACTTTATAACTGAGCACTCGCTTAAGCTCCTTCCAGATTTGTCCTCTATTGCCGTGGGGAGAAAGATGAGGCTGTTGCCTCCTGGAAAAGTTCATAAGCTCAGAAACTCAACAGGGCAGTTTTACTCCTGCCTGTAGGTTGATACAAATCAAAATCTACTTGATTACAGTTAGTTTGGTGTGGTTTTGGAAGTATTCTTTTTCAAATGGACTCTACTGGTTCTGATTCTAAATCCTTCCACCTCCTCACAGTCCTTCTCTATTGTAGTCTTCCGTGAGCCTGATGGTTCAGCTCAAATTAGTATGTGAATTAGATATCCTGTAATCATATGGTATGACGAACCTCTCCCAGACACTGAGAGCATGCACTCATATTTGAATTACTTAGGCTATTACATAGCCTTCTCTGAAAGACATAGGTGAGCATCGTTGGAAAACCATAGACTTTAGAAACACGGAAACTGGAGCTCAGTTCAAATTCCTATGATGAATTTGAGGGATTTAGTTAATCTCAACTCTAGTTTCGCCCTTTAAAAAAAAGAAAATATTGTGTTACAGAAATTGCCATAACACAAAACTCTCAAATTTTTGTTTTTCCAAATACAAATGGATTCACAACACTGATATTTGAGTTTCATGTTTGCCCTGTACAGCACTTTTATTCATGAAAAGCATCCCTAGATATTTTCAGAAGTTCTTAAGAGGATATTTTATATGTGCTTTCAAACCAATTGTCAACTACAGACTCTATGGGACTTTTGACTCATTCATTTTCTTGGGCCCACGTTCCCACAAGTAGATGTTAGGTATGTGAAGCAGTCTATTCATTACCACTCTAGATCTGATGCTCATTCACCCACTTATTCATTGAACAAATATTTATTTAAAATTTTCTATGAATAATGCAATATACTGGGTGCCTAAAATATATTACTCTAAATAAGAGTTGAGAATATATTATATAACAATTATAATATAATACATTGCATATTTTGTATACACAATATATATTAAATTTAAGTAATATGATTGTTAATACACTCTCTCCCAATGATAATAAATTATTATGCTCCCTAATATATTATTGCTCTTCTAGATCTTACGTACTTATTTAGTGAGACAGACTCAAAACTCTGAACCAAACTCACTGCCATTGAGTCAGTTCTGAGTCAGTGACTCTTGGACAGAGTCAAATGGTCCCCGCGGATTTCTGCGTCTGCACATCTTTGGGCGCAGAAAGTCACCTGTAGGAGCAGCACAGCAGGTGAATTCATTGTGTCGATAGGGATCCGTCGGTGAGGCAGACAATGAACATGAAGAACAAAGCAAAGTTTTGTCATTGGAAACCGGATTTAAAAAGAGAGTTGCTATTGGACTGATTCCAATTCATAACCACCCTAGGTGTAATAGAGTATAACTCTTCAGAATAGAGTTTTTAGTGATGGCTTGTCATTGTGCCTGCATTGAACTTGATTCTCCAAGTAAACACATTAACCATTTGCACCAGAGATTCCAATACTTGATTATATTAGTGTATGCTTTCAACATTTCTGATTTTCAACATATATTTGATGAATTGATTTGCTAAATAGACATACTTTTGCTACCATTGAGCATGTAAAATAATAGAAAATATATACATTCAAATAAGTATTAAAATAAATACATAATAAACTGGAACATATCGTCTGAATAAAAGATAACATGTTGCTATGAGCTATAGTAGCAGGTACTCAGGAAAGGCCTTTTTAGGGTGAGGCCTTTCAAAAAAGAGCTAACATGATTGAAAGAAAAGGCTCGTCTGAGAGAAGGTAGAGACGCTTCCAGGCAGGGATAACGGTGGGTGCTGTGGTCAACCTAAGAGTGCCAGCTCTCTAGGTCTTTATGACCCTGAGCACATGAAATGCAAAAGTGAGATGAGAATCACTTTTGAAATGGACTGAATTATCACTTGTCAATTTTGTTCCTGGCTTTATTCTTGGAAACTGAAGCATAACTCTGCCCTGTGCTTCTTATGAAGTTCTCTATTTTTTATAAAATTTCTTTTTCATCTTCTTTTACCTACCACAAAAACATGTAAACACATATGCCTGCAATCACATACAAACACACATACACACACACACATACCCCTGCCGCCACACCACAAGAATATGTACAAATTTGAAGACATGGCACCACCCAAATCCTTCTGGAGAAAGCACATTGCTCCAAAAAGGCTGTCTCTTGGAGAGAGACATCAAAACTCATATCTGCTTCTAGTCCTGGGTAAACTTTTGGGTTTTGACACAGTGAAATTGCTCTCCATCTAGCGATGTCTCTCACATATTTCTAGGTAAGAAATTGTACCTTTGCTTTACTTTTGCTTAGTCAGAAGGCCCATTTAGGGAACTTTTTAGCAATAAAATGGCATTAATTAAGCATAGAAATAAAATATAATCTTTTGCAAAATAGAAAACAGCTAAAATCTCTGAAAGGACAATTTTTTTTTGTTTTGTTTTTGACTCTTGCCAATTTCCCTTTCGCCATCAGGGTTCCAAAGACCTTGGCTCGGCCAGTCTCCTAACAGGCTTTGTGGGAGGCAGGCTCCTTCCTACTTTATAATGCAGGACATGAGCATCTTGCTTCTTGACAAATGGTAGGCATTCATCAATTAAAACATTTCTCCTTCTTACTGATTCATTCTTTTACCTAAATATCTTATCATATTATTGGATTCTTAGGAGTGTAATAATTTCTTATGATTGTCTGGTTAGCATAGACAATTTTGTGCTAGAATCATGTCAAGCGTTTTCCTATAAGAGGATAAACAAAGTTTGGCTGCAAAATTAAAAAATAGCAAACTCAGTGTCATCAAGTCCATGCCGACTCACAGCATCCTTACAAAACCTTTATTTAATAAAACTATGAACAGTGAATCTATTGTTTCTTGACACAACCTCCATATAGAGTGGGGCTTCCACCTGTCTAACCCTTTCCAGAAGAATTATGTGCTCTTCAATTTACAAAACAGCAATTTTGGCATTCTTGAAAGATTGACATTGTGATCCTTTTCAAAGTTCTTCAAGTTTGGGGAACAAATGCTCCAAAGAGTCAGCATGAGGGATAGAGGGTAGATGGGGCAAGGCGTCCCAATTAAATTCTCATAGGTGAATCCTTGCTACTCTTATCTATGAGCAGGTGCATTGTCATGATGGGAAAAACAATACTTTAGCACCATTATCCTGACCATATCTAGACAATGTTGTTTTCAATTTTCTTAAAACTACTTCATAGTAAGCCTCTATGATTTTCTTTTGCCCTTTGAGGAAATCTATCAAGTTTATACCCTATTGAGATCTCCCAAATCAGTCACTATAGCTTTCTGTGCTGATCCCTCTGCCTTGAATTTAGCCTGGCAGAGGCCCTCGATCTAATGATTGGACCTCGATCTCTGCATCACATCAGTAAATCCAAGACTCATTCCTGGTTATAAAATAGTCTTCATTAACTTCAACTTGTTCTAAAATAGCTGGAAATATCAGCTCTTAGAGCTAGTTTATCTGCATTCAATACTTTTGGCTCCACCCAGCCAAAAGTTCGCAGAGGCCAAAAACTTGCTTAAAAATGAAAACCCCAAACCATGCAAGATCCCAACTTTTGTAGCTTTGCATCAGTGTTAATCATACTGTTTCCTGCTATTGTTGGTCTTCGCAACAATTTCTTTTTATAACTCATAAAGTATATTATACTCATAGAAAATCTCTATGTAAATGCAAAGCACTGATATTAACTCAGTGCCTTATTTGCTTAAGATCGTCTTGTTCTGGACTTTACTCCATGTCTGAACTTCACAATAGTGTAGTCACTTATTGAAGTTAATATTTCTTCTCTTGCCTCATCTTTGAAGTATTTATGACCTTTCTTAAAATGCTTTCTCCACTCAGAAACTGTTTTATGTGGGCCAGCATTCCCATAAACTTGTAACAAAGCTTCAATGATTATGTAAAGATGTCCACTTCAGTTTCAATAAAGATTTGATATTAACCCTGCCTACAAATCATTTTTCCATGACACAAAAAGTAGAATTTTTGAAGATATCCTAATCAGAAAGAAAGCAAGCTTATCACTAACAGAATTTGTCTGCAGCTAACCACTGATCATAAAGACAAGTTTAAGCAATAGTTTCACATTTTGATATTGTTGCTTAATAAAAATTTCTATAAAAATGTAGCAATATCTCCTACTTACATTTGTGTGATTATTGCAAAATGTATAATACGGATTCAGAGATCATATTTTATGTTTGTGTGCTTTCCAATCACATAAATCTACATTTTAAGAGAAAGTATTAATATGGTATTAAGCATGCATGACCTGGTATACTTTAAAAGACAACACATCAGCCTTTCCATTGAAAACGTGTCAAAATCGAATTTTGATTAGAGAAAAGAGTGTGAGACATCTAGATTACAAATGTAAATCCCACTAGATATTTGATTTCATCTAATCAACGATGTTATTTTTAATTGCTGTAGAACAAGATGGATTTTGTGTAAATGAGACATTGAGTAAATAGCAGTGCTTTGTATTTACATAGAGATTTTCTGAGTATAACATACTTCATGAATTAAAAGAAGTTCTATGTTGATACAATTACATTGGAAAAGTGGCAGTGTCTTCTAAATCTGAGTATAGAATATATGCCCTATGATTCAAAATGTACATTAGTAGAATATGTCTACCAAAAATATATATTTGTGTTTAGCAAAAGAGGTGGTCAAAACAGAGCCATTTCTTTGGTCTCAAACTGAAAAGTACCCAAATGTCTCTTGACAAGATATATCAAAACCAAACTCACTTCCAGTGAGTCTATTCCAACTGATAGCAATTAAATATATTATGTTCACAAGTGGTATGCTGTGCTGAAAGGAGAATGAATGATACACCCTCATGAAACAATCTCGGTGATTCTCAGGCACATAATCTTGACAGGGTAAAGCATGCACAAAAGAATGCAAACTCTACAGTCACTTTTATTGTCTAAAATCAGGTAAATCCAAGCTATATATTAGAAGTGAAGGCAGAGGGTAAAGCAAGAGTGGAATGGATGCTCTCCTTTATAACTCCAGCAACCAATGATTTACAATCTACGGTGTAATGATTTAAAAAAAATGAAGCCTGAGATCTTAAAACACCAAACAGCAACTGAGGTGTTAAAAAAGTTGATATGAGTCTAGATGTGGAAGGGAGGAGGAACAGGGATGGCCAGAAGTAAGGGGAACCTATCTGCTAACACCTGAAGCACTCATTCATTGCAGCCATTTGGAGATGGTACCAAGCAGCAACCTGAACAGGAAACACAGTCTGAGGAAGCTGATGCAATTTTATGAGCTTATGTAGATTGGTCATGAGAGTTTTAGAATGCATAGTTAGGAGAGAGTGAAGTGGGACTATGCCTTTATGAACGGGTGCCATTGAATATGGCTGATGCCCAAGATGAATTTGCACTAGGATCAAAGGAACTGCAAATGTAGGAAACAAGGGAAATCCTTTGGAAAGAGGGCCAACACAAGAGGAAATAGCAACTCCCCACTCACACCAGGTCATTGTAGGAAAGTTTGTGCAGAGGTGCCCACTGGGAAAGACACTGAAGACTCCCCACCTTTGCCACAGGCAAGTTGAATTCCACCACTTACCAGTGTCTGTGACCAAATATCTCCTTGATGCTGCCTACATGTACTGAATTCTAGAGAGCAAGCATGCAGAACTCCTGAATCATCACTGAGCACAACCTAATGATTTGTTCTCCAGAGATTCTCAACCGGGGTCCTGGTGGCATATGGTTACCAGTTGGGTTGCTAACTGAGAGGTGGGCAGTTCAAAACCACCAGTCACTCCACCAGGCAGAGATTGGGGCATTGACTCAATTACAGTGAGATTCATTTGGAGTGGTTCTCAGGAGGTTACAGACCCACTTCCCAGGGAGTGGATTCTTATATTAACGTAGATTCATTATATTGACTTATAGTGACCCTTTGGGGTAGAATAGAACTCTCACATGGGGTTCTCAGGGCTGTGAGTCTTTGTAGAAGCCAAGTCTTTGCCATGTCTTTCCTCAATGGAGCAGTTAATGGGTACAGGTTCTGGCCTGTGGCTTGGGAGCCGGACATCAGCCATGTGCCAACAAGTTTCTCAATTAGAAAAATCCCCCACAAAAACCAGAATACAACACCTAAAGTTAAAAAAAATAATAAAGTGGCCCAAGTTCAACAAAATATAGACAAGTACACAAAACCACAAAAAGAGAAAGGACCAATCAAAAGGAAACCACGAAGATGAGGAAATTAGTCCCATGAAAGCAAGATTAGTAACACAAAGAACTGATAATATTCTGCCTATGACACCACATCTGTTTAAAGAATGCTAAGAGACACAATAACACTAGTGGAAATTAGGAAGCAAGTGGAGGATCAAAATAAGAAAGTCATAACGAAATTGAAAACATTAAATGAAAAAACAAAATAAATGACTGAATTTAAAACACTGAACAATAGAATCAATAGAATAAATGAATAGAAGAAAAAAACTGAACTTAACAAATATAAAGAAAAACCAGAGAAACAAATCAAGATAAACATATAAATCCAAGTGGAGATATGGGATTCAATTAAGAAATCTAACATTACAGTTATTAAAATCTCAAGGCACCATTAAAACTATAAAGGCATTAAGAACACTTTTCCAAGGGATAATAAGAGAAATTCCCCAGACCTGAACATAGAACCAAATCTGCAAATACAGGAATGCATATTAACTCTAATTCAAAGAAACACAAAAAGATCGACTCTCCACCATATCCTAACAAAATGACTCAGAACTAAAGACAAGAGGACGTTATGAAAGCAGTAAGATAAAAATGCAATAGAACCTGTTCCAGAGGTCTTCACTAAGGGTCATTGCGGATTACTCCCCAGAATTCTATAGACCACAAGAGAATGGAACAACATATATAAAGTACTGAACAATTAAAATTGCCAACAAAGAATTCTTTATTCAACAATATTGTCATTCAGTAAAGCAAGGACATTAAATGAATACATGCATCTATAACCAGGAGACGTAGATAATACTATAGAAATATACAATATATTAAATATAAAGTACTATGTATTGTATATTATCTATAAATTATGATACAGCTAAAGCGTAGAATGAAAGACTGCTTGGTCTTGTACCATCCTGACAATTGTTTCTTTGAGCCTATTGTTGAAGCCACTGTGTTAGCCCTCATCAAGGGCCTTCCTCTTTTTGGATGATCTTCTACTTTACTGAACATAACGTTTTCCAGGGCCTTCTCTCTCCTGATAACATGCCCAAAGTACATGATACTAAGTCTGGCCATTCTCCCTTCTAAGGAGCGTTCTGGCTGTACTTCTTCCAAGACAGATTTGTTTGTTCTTTTGTCAGTCCATGGTACTCCCAATATACTTTTCCAACACTGTAATTAAAATGCATACATTTCCCTATAGTCTTTCCTTTTCACTGTCTAATGTTCATATGCATAAGAGGCAATTGAGAACACGATGGTTTGGATCAGGCATAACTTTGTCCTGAAAGTTGAGATTCTTGCTCTTCAATACTTTTAAGAGGTCTTATAGAACAAGTTTCCATCGTGAGCATAGCACAAGTAAAGTAAAAACGAGTGTTTGAGAACTTATGGGTATAGACATGTTGGCATGGAGGTAGGTATAGATGGGTACAAGAAGCCCTAGTGTCACATTGAGCACTGGACTGCGAACCCCAAAGTCAGCAGTTCAGATCCATCAACCACTCACTCTCATGGACATTTAGCCTCAGACACTCTATGAAGCAGTACTACTTTTTCAAATAGGGTTTCTGTTGATTAGAATTGACCTAACAGCAGTGATTTACAGGTGTGTGCCTCAGCAAGAACACAAGATTTTGATCCTCTTGCCCACTTGAAAAGTTAGAGGTTAGATGCCCCATCACACCATTTACAGTACTTTAAAAGAATATGTATTTGTTTACTCATATATCCTTGTGCCTCCCCTTCAACCAGAGGTTGAAGTTTTGTCTATTGACACATAAAGTAACTATTGTTATTTTAATTTATTTATTCAGAGTTTTTTGCTGTGTTTTTTTCTATTCCATATGCATACTAGGGCAAGAAAACGCAATGGTACCAAAAAGTCAGTTCCTGTTCCTGTAATGAGAATATTCAAATATACAGATGAAAACAGATAATCAATTATAATATAACACAAAGGAATAAGGACAGGATATGTTGCTAAAAACCACACAAGAACATCAAAGTCAGATTGTGAAAATTTGGAGATTATCAAAGGCTTCTGGGAAAAATGATTTTTTACTTTCGTCTGAAAAAGATAATCACACAGGCAAAGAGTAATAGGGCATAGGATTTCCATTTTGGAAGTACCTGCGATGAGCAAAAGTATTACATATTTAATATAACTTCAAATGTTAATATGTGAAGAATATAGGCTATAATGAGGAGTAGAAGTGATGGGTTACATAGAATTTTAAAAGATTTTGAATGTTATGTTGAAGAGTTTGGGCTTTTCTTGAAGTCACATGTAACTAGTGATGTTTTATGGCAAATGAAGGGCACGATAGATTTTCTTTTTTTAAAATTCCCTCTCAAGTATGGAGAATATGCTGGAGAGATATAAGACCAGTGGCAGAGGGACTGCATGGAAGTAAGAGAAGAATTAATAAAAACCTGAATTAATATAGTCCATTTCCACAAAACTCTTCTCATACATACTTTTGAATGTACAACTTATTTTAAGATTGGATATAGGAGAAATTTATGTTGTACCATATATAATCCCTAGTTGAGTATTAAACCTACCCAATCTAGAAAATTCTTTAGCTGGAGGCATTTGTGCTACTCCTTATGATGGGAAGCACCCCTGGCTTGGTGTCAGGAACATATAGGTCATGACATTCATGGAAACTCTTAGATTGAGGTAGACCTTTATTCTGGGAAAAGCCTTGTCAGAGTTACATGTTGTTTTAAAGGTACACTGGAGCGCTGCTTAGTATATGCTTGGCTGGGGATTACTAGAGAATTAGAACAAACAAGTTATTTTTTACATAAATAACCTTTATTATAAACTTTTCCCCCTGCCAACAGGTCATCTCTGAAGGTATTTTCATAAGCACACTATAAAAATATTTTACAACAATATTAAGCCTAGTGCACTTCTGAAAATATGCTGGAGGGAAGGCACAGTGTGTGTGTGGGAGAAGGTTTAGTGAGAGTTGTTTGCATAAAGATAAATCAGATAGATAGATAATTAAGAAACTGGCTCATACAATTGTACAATTGTGGGGTTCAGACAAATTCAAAACAAAAAGTTTGATTTAGAATTTTAGTGTGCTGTTGACCCTTTGATCACATCACTCTGACAGTCTCTCATTCAGTACTATTCCTCTTTGGTATATTATAAAAATATCTCCGACCACAATAACTGGAAATTTGCAAGACATTATTAATGTAAATGTCCCAAGTGGTAAGAGATAAACATAATAGGCAGAAACAAATTACAAGGTTGTAGACTAAAATTAATTCAACAACTGCTGCTCAAAGTGAACCAGACTGGCTCTTTGATTCTCGTCACTGAGTGCGGCGCATGTCACCGTTGTTAGATGCCACCAAGTCGGTTCCTACTCATGTTTCCATGATACTGGGGAAATGGAAATGCTTTTACTGTTGACCTGGTGTGAGGTCTTTGTGTTACTTATATTACAATTGTTACCTCTAAGTAATCTGATTGTGCACATTATTGAGAGGATCTGGAAAAATAATTCATGCACCCCGTAGCCAATAAGCTCTAGGCAAAAGAGCCAGGTGTGGTCAGCTGGTTAGAACTCTATTGCTGCCCTGAACCAGGATTGTAGACCCGGATTTCAGGGACCTTGCATCATTTCCCCTTCCCCGTCTTCCTTTTGTGCTCTCACTGTTTTACTAGTACTGCTACATCAAAAGGGAAAATTAGCCATCAGGAATTTTTTTAGGAATATCTAGCTTTTTACCCAGGAGTTCTGGTAATGCTATTGGGTAAATGGTGGACTTCCAACTGCAAAGCTGGATTTCAAACCCACCCGGAGCTCCAAGGTAGAAAGATGAGGCTTTCTGCTTCCATGAAGGTTTACAATCTCGATGGGTGGTCAAATATATACAGTGTATTTTTTCCTCCCATTATCTTCACTGTAAGCCTGTGGGTCAAGTCCATGTGGGAGGTTGCTGAGCTATTCACAGACAAAATTCAACATAGTTGTTATGTAGAAAAGATGTCAATAACTGAAAATAGTAAATTAGCCACTCATCAGTGGGGATTGTTTTACTGTCCAAATTAACCTTTTTGGTATCACAGGCCTTTTACCCTGTGCAGTCTCCTTTCTTACTCTTCCAAGTTCTTTCCTTCCAAAATTCACTCTCTCCCAATATTTGGCAGTGCCTTCAATATTCTCAAGATTCTAGCATATGTCAAGTTCCCAGGATAGTTGGTGTTCAATCAATGCTTTGTTCCCCCTTCCCTTATGCCTATTTATGTTGTTATATACATTTTCTTCCTATGCCAAAAAATAAATGTTTCATTACATCTGTTGACATTTGTGTTCTCTTATTTTGGATTTAAACTCATAAAAGGAAAAATGTATGTTCTTCTGACTTATGCAATACAGAATGTATAAGAAGAACATGGAATGTCTAGTCATCGGATTTGATATATAATACCAGGCGTAAAAAAACCTGATGCCATTTTAAAAAATCTTCCTCTTCCATTTTGATAGTGATTGAATTCCCCTCTGGTATTGACATTTTTAAAAAGTGTAATGCAGAGTCTAGGAAACATAACAGTGGTTTAAGATGCAAGTATTAAACATATCACTTACTGTAAATTCTAGTCAGGTTATTTAACTTATCTGAACTTCCTTTTTTTTTTACCCATGTTATTAGGTTTCACAAAATCAGTTTCATATCACAGCACCCCAGTGGAGAGCTTGGTATAATATGGGGACAGAATATAATTGCCTTCTTGGGTTTTATGGTCTGTAACTCTATGGGAGCATATTGGCAGGTCTCTTTCTCTTATGGAGCTTCTGAGTGGGATGGAACCACCAGTATTCTAGTTAGCAACTGAGTGCTTGACCATGAAATCCCCAAGGCTAACAAAAGTTGACATAAGACTTGTACATAATTCTTAGAGTTCTTCTGAAGAGCAATTGAGATCATTAAAGTAAAGTACATAAACTCCTTATCAACATAGTTAGGTTCCAATGAAAGATCAGGCTTTAAAAAGAAAACATCAGCTCACAAAAATGGAGAGTGATTACATCATTAAATTCACTACCAAACCATTGAGATTCATGGCCCAACCAAGTTGATGGTTATTCTTAGACATCAATTTAGCCTTACACTCATCTTGTACTTCGACATTTGTTACTACTAAATGAATGTCATTAATGAACAGAAGAGGCAGGCAGTAGATTTTTCACTATTGTCAGATATTGGAAATGTTGGATAATGAGATAGTTGATAAGATGGTTTAATAAATAGGTATACTGAATAGTAGGGCAGGCATAGAGCAGTGTTCCTTAAATGAGGGTTGTTATTATTATTATTAGCATTGTTGCTACAAAAGTGTCAAACCACAATGATTTTTGCTTATTTTTAAAAAAATCAAAAGTAAATGGAGCATACTGTAAATACCAGGAGGCAGATTAAGAAAATACCTAAGGTGGTATTCAACAAATTGGTTGGTTATTTTCCTGTTGTGTTTTATTCTGGAAGATTTCAATGATCTTAAGAAAGAGAGAAATATCGTGCAGTGACCCTTATATACCCATTATTCATCTTCAACAATGACTAAATTATTGTCAGTCATTTTTAATTTTTATTAATATCTGTTTTCTCTACATGCTTAATATTAATACAAAGGATACAAATTTCAGATGTCATATAAATTGTTCCATGAATGCTTCAGTACATTCCTTAAATCTATAAACTAAAAAGATAGTTATACAGTGCAAGTAAATTATGGTTGACTTGAAAGAAACGGGCAGCTCTGAGTAATCAATTCACCTCCCATTTGCTGTCAACACTGAAGTTGTGGCCTGAGATTGTGCTCTTTTTATTAAATTGTTTTATTAGAGGCTCATACGACTCATCGCAATCCATACATACATCCATTGTGTAAAGCACATTTGTACATTCATTGACCTCGTCGTTCTCAAAACATTTGCTCTCCACTTCAGCCCCTGGCATCAGGTCCTGCAGATCCCCTTGCAGAGGGGTCTCGGGGAAGAGATGAGCCAGATAGGGTACGATGTAGCAATGATGAAAAATACAACTTTCCTCTAGTTCCTAAATGCCTCCTCCCTCCCCCTGACCCCCC
>NW_022104341.1:78493666-78495160 GCF_000313985.2 Echinops telfairi
CAAGCGAATTTTGGGAATGATGAGGGCAACAAATGTATAGATGTGCTTTACACAATTGATCTATGTATTGTGATGAATTTTATGAGGCCCAATAAATTGATTTAAAAAAAAAGATTAAACAAGTTACCTAGGCTTACAGACCTTTGTTTCTTCACATATGATCAAGAACAGATGTGCTAATCCTTGTTGAAGAAGTTGAATCCAAGTTGCATTCTGCCTGACAGAAACCATCTTTCCTTGGCACTTTGCTATTGCTGCTCTACCTCTGCTGCCATAAAGCCCAGAGTTTGCTTCCTCACCCCGGCCTTAGTATCTAGTGTGGGAAGCAGGGTCCAGAGAAACTCGAAATTGAGCTGGGCACTGGCGGGTGGAGTTCACATATCAAGTGCCTCATGCCTATGTGAAGGTGTATCCAGGTTTATGGAAACTTGTTGTTTAGGGCCATTGAGTCAGTTCTCACTCATTCTGGCCTTAGGTAAAGCACTGCCCAGTCCTACACAATCCTCACAATTGTTGTCATATTTGAGCCCGTTGTTGCAGCCACTGTGTCAGTCCAGCTCCTTGGAAACCTCCACTGCTCTCCTTTTCCAGGCACTGGTTTCTCTTGATAACGTGGAAAAGTATATGAGACAGTGTCGCCGTCTTCATTTCTTTTTTACCCACAAAACCATCCTATTGGCAGTTATTACAAAGATCATGTCATCCCATAGTTCAATCACATCCAGCAGTGTTGTACAATTGCTACCACAATCAGTATCAAAACATTCTTTTCCTTCTCGAACTCCTTGACACCAGCTCCCACTTACCCTTAACTCTCATAGTACCTCCCAGAAACCCTTATTCTACTTGCCGTTTTCACTTCTAAGGAACATTTTATTCTGGCGATATTTCTTCCAGGATAGATTTGTTTACTCTTCTGGCATCCATGATATTTTACATATTCTTCACCTACAACATAATTCAAATGCATCTATAATCCTGTTGTTCTCCTTACTCAGTGTCCGACTTTCACATGTATGTGAGGTGATTGAAAATACTGTGGTGTGGGCCAGGCCCACCTCAAATCCTTGCTCTTCAACACTTTAAGGAAATTGTGTGCATCAGATTTGCATAATGCAACACATTAATTTCCAGGCTGTTAATTTCATGAGCATTGATTGAAGATGGAAGCAAGATGAAATCCTTCAATTGATTTTCCATTTATGATATTTTATAATGGTTCAGCTGTAAGAATTGGGTTTTCTTTTCATTGAGTTGCAATCAATCCATACTGAAGGTTATAGTCCTTGGTATTCATCAGCAAGTGTTTTTCTTCACTCTCAATGAGCAAGATTGTGTCATCTACATACCAACAGTTGTTAATATGTCTTCTTCTGATCCTAATACCATCCTTTTGTTCATATAGCCCAGTGTGTTAGACAGGGTTCTCTAGAGAGATAAAACCAAATTCCTGATAATATAATATATTTATTTATAAAGATAATTAATATATAA
>NW_022104341.1:78495540-78522564 GCF_000313985.2 Echinops telfairi
ACAGGCTGTGTAGCCTTTAAATTGAGGCACAGAACAAGCAAGGCAGCCGCACACTGGTCCGATGATCACAGAGCGAGAGACAAGAAAGGCAAGGCTCACCAAGCCATCCATCTCTCCGCCCCTCAGTCAATCCCACCTGCGTTTATCAGCCAGGCTGGCACAATAAACTGTCTCACCCAGTTTCTCATATTATTGATTCAACACACCAGTTAAATAAGTGTGGTGAAAAAATATAACCTTGGACATACCCTTCTGATTTTGAAATATAGAGTTTTTGCTTGTTTGGTTTCTACAACTGCCTCTTGATTCATGTACTAGTTCCTTTTGGGCACCATGAAGTGTACTGGAATTCCCATTCTTCTCAATATTACCCATAGTGTTTTATGATCATGTAATCGAATGCCTTTGCATAGTAAAAAAAAACACAAGTAAACATCTTTCTATTATTCATTGCTTTCAATCAAGATATAGCTAACAATAGCAGTTTCTTCTAAATTTAGCTTAAATTTCTGGCCATTCTCCATACATGCACTGTTAATGATCCTCAACAAAATTTGATCATGTTACTAATAAAAATGTATTGAATATGTTGGACAGCTTTAAGATAAAGAATATGACATTACAAATGCAAAATCATGAACAATAAAGTAAGAATGACCAAAAGATTGAGTTATAATAATAAAATAAATCACACACTGCAAAAATTTAAAGCTTGTAAAAACTGCAAAGATTGCAAAAAATTTAAACATAGCATAATAGCTTTATTAATTAATTTTTACACACCTTTATAACACATTTTCAACATACATATTTGACTTTTCTCCTTTTTATATGACAATTATTTTCTAATATAATTTTCTAAAGTGAAAATAAACTCCATGCCATCAAGTTGATTCTGACTCACAGAGACTCTATAGCGTATGGTAGAATGTCAATATCAGAACTCTATAGAAAGCCTCTTCTTTC
This sequence comes from Echinops telfairi, assembly GCF_000313985.2. Classification (NCBI taxonomy): domain Eukaryota; kingdom Metazoa; phylum Chordata; class Mammalia; order Afrosoricida; family Tenrecidae; genus Echinops; species Echinops telfairi. The sequence continues at coordinate 78,496,507 of NW_022104341.1, forward strand.
TCTCAGTGAGCACTTGGTAGTTTTGAATGGCTGACTTTGCAGTTAGCAGCTCAACAAATAACCACTACTATATTTCTCTCACAGTTGATGAAATACCTTTTTATTGTTAATTTTTTAAAAGTTTATTTCAAGGTGTGACTCAGTATTGGTAACCAATGTAAATTTTTAGGTTGTCAAATTTGGGGAAACCACCATGAAGTTCCTTTCATATAAATTAGGAACAAAAACAAAAACAAATAAACCTGTCATTCATTCAATTTTGACTCATAGCAACCGTGTAAGACAGGGTAGAACTCATCCTTTGGGTTTTACGGCTGCCAATCTTGGGAGCAGAAGACTTGTCCTCCTGTGGGGAAGCTGGTGGGTTCCAAGCACTGCCCTTATAGGCAGGAGCGCCCTATGTAACGCACGTTGTCCCCAAGGCTCTTGGTCCTAATAATAAACCTTAAGATGTTACTTGATTATTGGTTTGTTGAACAGTGAGTGACTAATATGAAATTCTTTTAAATTGTTCATATCCATTAAGCACATTACCTAGGCCCAAGGCTTGGGCGGGACCTGGGCAAGTAGGTTTCCTCTCATTCCCAGGATAAAGTGACACTTTTCATTCTAACGTATCTCCTCTGTTTGTTTGGTTTGAATAAGATCTTCATTTCTTACCATTCCTTACACCCACCTGGGAAGCCAAGCACCACTCTCCTCAGTGACTGTATTGGTCCTCAAGAATTTTCTGATGGAATCTCTATAAATAGGAATGTACACTGTAAACCAGTAAGTTTGAAACCCTTACTACTCCATCCACAGAAGAACACAGAGCCCCGAAGACGAGGATTTTACACAAAGATACACCACCTGGATGGACTTGGAGTCAGTTGATTTTCTTCACTTTCTCTTTGAATAAATATAGCATTTCAGTTTTTCAATTAAAATAAGTGGTCTTAATTTCAAACCTTTATGAGTCATGCGCTATAATTATACCATGGGCTATCAGGGATATTCCTCACAATTACTTTTCTTTACTTCCTCTCTGTAATTACTGGCAATTTTTGTTAGTTTGTTTCTTTTCTATTTAACAGGACAACAAAGCAAAGCATTCTGGGTCTGCCTGAGGCAAGCCTAATGTAACTTCTTTAATAATGATTACCTGCTGGTGAAAGCCTGTCTCCAAGCAAGGAGAAAGCATAAAATCTGAGGATTTTTATTCTTTAAGTGAAATATTTGGTTGTTTTTAACTGCTTGAGTGTTTATTTGTTTTCTCATAAGCACGAACAAATTCATATAGAGTTTGTGATTTTGAACTTCTATATTCTTGAATGTGGGAACATGTCGTAGATCATCCTTCTCTCTGGATTTTGTTCGGGTTGCCACAGCTCTCCCAGCACAGCCTGAACTTCTCCTTCTGGGTTTCCGGCGCCTCACCTAGGCAGACTGAGTTTTTCAGGATTAGCATGCCCTCATTCTAGTCGATCTGTTTTGTTTTGTTTTACTTTTATTTAATATTCTTATTTGAGCACTTTATGGTTATGAAGCAGAGGGATAATTTCATAGCTCTTCTGAAATTTGGGATGTTAATATTTTATACTGTTGCTAAAAATTCAAGATAATGTATGTGAAATATCTAAAGTAATTCCTTCTTAGTATGCTGTTGTTCTATTGCTATGACTTTTCGTGCCTTCCTGCTTTTGCTTTCTCTGGTTCTAGATACAATCCTGTTTCATTTAGCTAGCCAATCATTCTGCAAACATTTATTGAACATCCATATTTTTTCCAGAATTTGTACAAGACCCTGGGCTGTATAGATAAAATGATATTGTCATAGCACTTTCGAAGCTTTTAGGAAGGTCAGTAATCTTGATTATTCTTTTATTTCTATAAAAGTTGATGCTCGTTTTTATCACTTCTCAGCCTTTTGGCTAAGATCAAGTGTAGTAACAGCTGACCCTAGTTCAGGGTGTTCGGCCTCGTGTGGTACACTATTGAAGAGTTGAATAGCTCTATTTTTGACTGTAGGACAGTGTCAGAAAACTATAGTTCATGGGTCAAATCTTCCCATCTCCTTGTTTTATAAAGTTTGTTTAAAGCAGTTTTATTGGGGAATAATCTACATATCATATAATTCAATAGTTCAACCAGGCCAAAAGAGGTGTACAATCATTAACACAATTTGCAAGTATTTTCTTTTTTCTTGTACTTGTAGTTATTGGGTCCCCGTTTCTCCCCAGCCTCCTCTGCCACACCCTCAAGAAACCATTAATCCAGTTACATCTTTATAGATTCACCATTCCTGGATTTCATAAACAGGAAAAACAAAGAAACAAGGAAGATAACAATAACAAAATAAAATAGAGAAAAACTGCAATCGATAAAAAAAGTAGAAAATAAAGATTAGAATGATCTTAAATTTGTCAAAAGGAGGATCAATGGATAGTTGCTAAATTTTAACGCACCTACATCTGTCCCATCGCACTTTCCAACGCACTGCATGATAGCAAGGCTCTTCATATCCCTGGTCTATGTTCAAAGAGAATTCACCAGAGGCTTAATTCCATGTATTTCCTTCTTCTTTTTAAAAACTGATACAGCATTTAAGTGGGTCAAAAGGGGAGATCAAACAAAATGCTAAATTTTAACTTAACTATGTCTCTACAATAATCTATGTCTGATAGTAAGGCTATTCATATCCTTTGACTGTGGTCAGTGGGGATTCACTAGACAAGGTTTAGACTACGTGTGGACGCTGTATACAGTTGGGGCTTAGACTGCCATCCATAGCCTTCTGCAAACCAGGTGTTCACAATTTAGCCTCTGACAATATTCCCTTCTTTGGATATGGACTCTATAAGCCTTGGACCACAAAACTGATGTGCCTTTTCCATGTGGACTTAGTTGACACCTCCCTTAGATGGCTGCTTGTTTGAAGTTAAGCCTTTAAGAAGCCAGGCACATTCTTTCTGATAGCTGGGCACTCTAGTTTCTTCACCACATTTTGCCATACCACCCATATCTTCAGTGATCTTATCATGAGTCGAATATCAAGCATTGCCATGTCATTAGGACTAATTGTTCTTAGATTGGGGCTAGAATTAGGCGCAAGCCCAACATCCATTCATGTATCATTGGTTTATACCAAAACGTATTGTATATGTCTCTGGTTCACCTTAGAGACATTATTGTTATTTTATGTCAGAGAACATTACCGATAATCTCTTTGGGGCATAAAGCAATTCTGTTGATAGTGTCACTAACTTTTAAAATGGAATAGAATGTAAAGCCAAGTTGAGAAAAAGCAGATTATAAAAGTATAAGCTGGCTATGAACCTCAATACATGAATTATATACTTGTACAGATTAACCTCTTAGGTGATTGGACACTATTTACAGAAACAATGGGGGTTGGCAATAAGGCAATACGTTCAATAAGATTCATTGCCAGTGATAAAGCCATCCCTCCTAAGATTAATTCATATCTTAATAAAGCAAAGAGGGTATTAAAATGGTGAATATATGGTAGTCCCGGACCACCACTCATTGGGCACCCTCAAGGCAAGATATCTAAACCAAAGTCTGACTACCATTAGTTCCAGACTCCTAGTAAATCAGCCATCTACTTATTCTCATATTATGAATCTTTAGCCTTAAATCAAAGGTTAATCACCTGATGAGTTTCCACACCAAGTCCTTCTGGTGTGGACTATGAAGCATGTTGTGCACCTTGAAAAAAAAAGCAAGTCCCCAAGGCTACATAGAAACTAGGTCATAAGTGTCTAGTTAGGAACATAGTACCAGATACATTCTCCTCTAGGGTTCTCTTTAAGTACTGTTAAGCACCATGATGATAGACAGCCATGTCTATATGTTTATGTATTCTGCTAGTTGGTTATATTGCGATGGCTTCAGTATTGCTATGGTGCTGAAAACTATGGCACCAGTATTTCAAATACCAGCAGGGTTGCCTCTGGTGAACAAGTTTCAGTGGAGCTTCCAGAATAAGAAAAGAGAAGGAAGATGGAATAGGCTACCTACTTCTGAGAGATTTACTACTGAAAGTCTTACAGATAGTATCAACACATTATCAGATATAATGTAATATGAGCCTCACTGATTAAACGACATCGGACATGTAAACAGAATGAGCTGCCTTCTAAAAGTGAGGTTGATTTGATTGACATGGGTGGAGTAACGCATTCAGGCCCGTCAGTTGCTAGTGGAGAACGACTCAAAATAACAAGAAACAGCTATAAACATACATTAATAATTAGCCATGGATGTGTGAATCAAGGAAAGTTGAAATTATTAAAAATGAAAAAGAGCACATAGAAATTATAAGCATTAGTGGTGAGATAGGTTTTTGACTACTAGACTGGGTAAAGATTCTCAGTGGTTCGACAATTGAGCCCTCATACTTTCCCATGATGTTACATAACACAGTGTTTTACCAACTCCATAGTAGAATCTGATGTGAGCAGCCTATTAATGGTAAGAAGATGAGACTGGAGTGCAACCCCCTTACTCAGGTTATAACTCTGATGACATTTCAAGGAAGTTTCCTCAGGGGTGTGGCCCAGTTCTTCTATAAATAAAACACTAAGAATAGCCACAAACAAGGCTTCAGGAAGTGATGGGACACCAATTGAAATGTTTCAATAAGCAGATGGAGCACTGGAAGCATTTACACATCTATGCCAGGATACATGGAAGACAGCAACTTGGCCTACTGACTGGAAGAGATCCATATTCATACCCATTCCAAAGAAAGATGACCCAACAGAATGCTCAAATTTTAGAACAGTACCATTGCTTTCACATGCAAGTGAAATTTTTCTGAAGATCATCTATAATGATTGCAACAGTACATTGACAGGGAGCTGCCAGAGGTTAAGGTCAGATTCAGAAGAGTACATGGAACAGGATATCATTGCTGATGTCAGATAGATTTTGGCTCAAAGCAGAGAATACCAGAAAGGTATTCACTTTTGTTTTATTGACTAGGTAAAGGCATTCAATTGTGTTGACTATAACAAACTATGGATAACTTTGAGAAGAATGTAAATTTCCTTGTGCTCATATGGAGCTTGTACATGGATATAGTGGCAGTTGTGTGGATGGACCAAGGTAATACTGCACGTTTTAAAATTAGGAAAAGTACGAGTGAGGGTTGTATCCTCTCGGAAGGTTTATTAACAACATGTGATATGCCGACAACACAACCTTGCTTGTTGAGAGTGAGGAGGACTTGAAGCACCTACTGAAGAAGAGCTAGGGTTGTGGCCTTCGTATGGATTACAACTCAATGTCAAGAAGAGCAAAATCTGCATAATTGGACAAAATTAGAATCATGATAAATGAAGAAAAGATTGAAGCTGTCAGGAATTTTGTCTTGTTTGGATCCACAATCAATGCTCATGGGAAGAGTAGTTAAATGTTCTAAGACAAATTGCGATAGAGAAACCTGCTGCAGAAGACCTCTTTGGAATATTGAAAAGCAAGAATGTAACTTCGAGAACTAAAGTGTACCTCACCAAAGCCATATTTTCCATTGCCTCCTTTGCATAGAAAGTTGGACATTGAATAAGAAAGACTGAAGAAAAGTCGATGCATTTGAATTGTGGTGCTGTATAAGCATATTACAAGCACCATGGGCTGCTAAAAAGACAAACTGGCCTGCGTGGAAGAAGTACGCCCAGAGTGCTCCTTAGAGGCTAGGATGGCAAGACTTTGTTTTCCATACATTGGACGTATTTTCGGGAGAGACCAGTCCTGGAGGGGCGCTGAAATAGAAGACTGTCCTGCAGGAGATGGACTGACACAGCAGCAGCAGCAGCAGCAGCAGCCCTGGACTCAGGCGTAGGAACAATGGTGAGATGGCACAGGACAGGGCTGCGTTTCATTCTGTTAGGCACAAAGTTGCTATGGTTAAGGACTAACTAAATGGCACCTAACAACAATAAATAATAGTAGTTTGCTTCTTCCTGGATTTTGCATATGGCTCATGAACCTCTGGTTCTTTGAACTTGATTCAAAAACCTGTAAGATTACCTGCCAAATATGGGTGCTGTCAGCAACCTGCCATTTAACCTGTTGAGCTTCGATTTATCAGACTACGCAGCCACAAGCCCATGACTTTCTTGCTTAGTCTTCCTGCCTTTGGGCTTTCCTCCTTCCTGGTTCATCAGCGTCTGCAATTACATGAGCCCAGAGGAGATTCCAACTTAACGTCTGACCCACAGCTTTGAGCCTAGCTGGATTCACTCAGTTGTATGAGCCATTTTCTTGATATAAAATTTTCTCTTAGGTTGTAAATGATAAATTCAAGAAAAATGATCACATTCACCATCACAGAGAACAGTCCAAGATATATCTTGAGGTTCAATGCTGCTGGTAATAAGATGCCCAAGTAAAATCTTGCTGCATTGAATTCTAATGAGAGAAGATCTGTGAGCTGTGGCTTTACAGCAGAAGCTTCATACATGAAGAAATCAAAGAATCATTCATAATAAAGCAAATAAATAGGGACAAGACCAAAGTAAATGTTAGAAGAGACTCTGAAACTTGCTCTTGAACGTAGAGTAGTCAAAACATATAGAAGAAATCATGATATAAAAGAGCTAAAAAGAAAATCTCAAAATTCTATATGTAGACAAAATAGAATATTACAATGAAATGCACAAATATATATATGGGGTTAGAAAACCAAAAATTAGGACTACCCTGACCATATGTCCATCTGAGGTAACTGAAGAAAACATACAAGCCTAGAGTTACAAGATTAAAGGATTCTATGGGCAAAATATTGAACAACGCAGGAAACATCAAACGGCAAGTGGAGCACTACCGTATCAAAAGATTTGGTCAGCATTCAACGTGTAAAGAAGGAACATGTGATCAGGAACAGATGTCATCGGAAGAAGTCTAGGATGTGTTCAAGGTATCAACAAAGTGGATGGAACACCAATTGAAATGTTTCAACCCGTTGATGCAGCCCTGGGAATTCTTACTCATTTATGCAACTCAATGAAAAAAAAGACCAGTCTCACAACGGGACCAATAGACCTCACTATGAATACAGAAAATATTGATGTTTCACGGATTTCAAATTGCTGATGTACAATCAATTCTCATGGAAGCAACAGTCAAGTAATCCAATGACTTATTGCATCAGGCAAATCTTCTGCACAAAACCTCTTTAAAGACATAGTTAGATGAAAAAGAGGAGGATGGGATTGTTAGTGGGGAGAGGCCATGAATAAAATCAAAAGGGCATGGAATGGCAAGGTGCGTGCTTAGAAAACTTTTTTCTAAAAGGAGTTATATCCAGATATTAGGTTCTGAAAGGAAAAAGAAGAGTTTTTGATCATCTTCGCTTTTATAGCAATTCTGAATCAGATCTGAAAAACACCTTCAAGTCAATTTAAATTCATAGCAACCCAATAGGATATAGCAGGACTGCCCTCCATGGCACTAAAGCTTTATGTAATATTTAGATGTCTGCCATATCTCTCTCATATGGAGTTCTGGTGGGTTCCAATCACTGACCTTTCTAATAGTTTTAACCACTGTGCCACCTGACTCTTCTGATCACATTGATACATACAAATTCAATTGTTCTGATGAGAAATGCATTGCCTAGTTTTAAAATTCAAAGCCTTTTTATTGACAGTAGTTGAAAGTCAAGAAGTCAGCATGACCTATTTAAGGAGTTTATTTAAAAGAGAAACAGAAAATGAACTTGGATATAATTTTCCCCTAAAATTTTATTTCTGTTTGTTAAGACCCTGGAGCTACATATTTTAAGGATGTGTAGAGAAACAATTTGATGCTGCCCCCTCCGCCTCTAGTGACATCGACAGCAAACTGTTCTGTTGTAACACTCAAAGTTGTTTTACTGTGGGCGTGTTGAACAGTTTACATCAAAGTTGATTGGATTAAGGTCTAATCTTCTCTCTTTCCACCATCTGCATTGCTGAAATTGGGGTAACAAACTCTAAGACTCCAGAGTGCCCTGAAGCGCTTGGATTTTGCAAATGTCTATATATTACTTCAGACTAACATCTATCTGCATACAAATCTCTCCCAGGAGGAAATACAGTTCTTGGCTCAGAGAGGGATTTCAAAACGGAGTTACTGCACCGAAAGACACATTTCTTGGACCGTTTTTAAATATGAGAAAAAGGAATAGTACAGCTAAATGTGGAAGCTTTCTCGATAGAACTGGAGGTGGGTTGGGCGTCACAAAGTGCTTATGGAAAAGGCATGAGGGAAGGTAGTTAAAATAAGACCAATAGTGTTATTCTTGAAACTTGGCAGACAAATTTATAATTTTATGGTAAGAAGATAGCAGAGAGTCAAGAGATAAGATGGTATTATGAAGTCATCAGGCAAAGTCACGAATAGCCAACCTATACAGATAGGATTAAATTAGAAGTTAACAAGTATAAAACATTTAGCACCTCTTCTTGCACTTAACGATTCGTAAAGGTTGGCTCTTGTTACAATTTGTTTTGACTTATTGGACACTGTTGACTCAAAGTACTCCATCTACTTGCTAAAGCTATTCTTTTTATTACTTCTTTTATTTTTTCATCCTTTGTAAACAAACATTTAAAAGATTTAAAATGATGGGATACATTTCTCAAACTCTCTTGAATCCACATAATCATTCCATTACTAGCCTGTCTTCCTTCTTTCTACCATTGCACCCGAGGCCTCCCCCTATGCTCCTCCCTTGAGTATTTATTCCACCTTTATTCTTAACTGGCATTCCTCCACTCCTCCCGTTCCTGAATGCACCCCCCATGCCCTAAAATGACCCAGTTCTACTTTGCAAATTCAGCTAGACTGGAGTACACACATTGGTACAGATAAGAGCTGTCAACACATGGAATCCATGACAGATAAAACCCTCAGGAACAGTAGTGGAAGTAGTGATAGTATGGGGGGGTGGTGGTAATGGTGGACAGGTTGCGGGGGCATGAATGAAGGGGGAGAAAGGGAGAACAGAACCCATCACAAAGTTGGATATGGAGCCCACCCCTCAGGGGAGTGAATAACAGAAATGGTGGTGTAGGGAGACAAAGGACAGTGTAAGACACAGAATAACAACAAGAAGATATAATTGATCAAGGCTTCATGAGGTTGGAAGGGTGGGGGAGGGAGGAAATAAAAAGAGGAGCTGATACCAAGGGCTCAAGTAGAAAGAACACATTTCGGAAATGCTGATGGCAACATATGTACAAGTGTGCTTAATACAATTGAATAAAGGGTTATCATAAGATTTGTAAGGCCCCCTCGCCCAATAAAATGATTTAAAAAAAATAAAAGAAAAATCCTCACAAGTGGGTGGGTAAGCAACATCATGAGGAATGGAGAAAAAAATTTGAAGTTGTCAAGGATTTCATTTTACTTGCCTCCACAATCAAGATTCAAAGAAGCAGCTGTTGGGAAATCAACTAAGCTGTCGCACGGAGCAAATCTGCTGTGAACATTCTCTTCAACGCTTTCAGAAGCCAAGATGCCACTTGGAAGATTAAGGTGCACCTGACCTAAACCATGGTATTTTCAGTTCCATCCTCTGCATGAAAAAGCTGAACAATGAATAAGAAAGACCAAAGAAGAATTGCTGCCTTTGAATTATGTTGTTGGCAAAGATTGTTAAATATGACATGGACTTCATAAGAATGTTGGAATAAATATAGCCAGAACGCTCCTTGGCTGTGAGGCTGACAGTCATCTCATGTATTCAAATTAAGAAGAGGGACCAGTCTCTGGAGAATAGCATTATGCTTGGTAAAGTCGACGGTCAGCAGTCCGTGAGATTAATTGACACAGTCAAAGCAAGAATGAACTCAAATAGAATAGCAATTGCGAGGTCGGTGCAGGACGAGGCAATGTTTCATTCTGTTGTACTTAAGGTCCTTATGAATTGGAACACACTCAAAGACAAAACAACAGCATTCCCAGGGAGACTACTGTGATCTTGGTACACAGTGGAAATGTGGTTATAGGAATGAATGGCCAACAATTTACAATTTATTTGTCTCTTTTATATCCTTTTTTTTTTTTTTTTGCATATCAGTCAGTGACACGGATTTTATACAGACAAGGGTGCTAAGGCTCATAGAAGTTAACATGTTTTACCTAAAGTTAACTCAAGGAGTAAGTAGTAGAGTCATTATTTCAACCAGTCTTCCTGATTCTAGTCTTTGTATGTTTTCTATCAGAACATACCACATTTCTTTGACATTTAGGGTGGTGGAAAATGACAGTGCTCAGGGATCTGGGTTATAGTATTGCTTTGTCCATCTTTAGTACACTTATCAACTGTGCGGTATGTCAAGTCTGACGACTCTGAGTACAGGGGATATATAGCTGGTCTATTTACCTTTTTAATCCTCAACATATAGCACATCATTTGGAACAGAATAGATTCATATTATATAGTTATGTGATTCGATGGATAAAATTACTCATGATACCAACAACAAATATTCATATTCTGAACAAATGTAGATTTCACAACTTGTTTGATCTCTGTCTTTAGGCATTAGATAAACAGTTTCAAAGCTTCATAACAGTAATATGACAAATATCACACCCTTGATTAATAGCAGATGCTAGAACGGTAACCTAACTCTGTTTTTCTCCACATACCCTGTCGTTTCTTCTATATCAGAAGGTTTCAATTGAAGAGAAGATTTACCATAACTGAAGACTCAATAGGAGACCAGTGGAGAAACGGCATTTCCACTGTAGATTTGTTTTTCTTTCCATGTATGTCTGATTCCTAGTCGATGTATCTCTTGCACCACCACTACCTGTCAGTGGAGTTTTCCATATCGCTATCATAAAGAGCAGTTTAACAGAGCCCATGGACTATCATGGGCTGAAAGAAAGGCCTGGTGATGCGCTTTCATATATCAACCAACGAAACCTCCATGGTTTACAATGGGACACTGCATTTAGTCATGGATGGAACAGGACCGGGCAGCAACTCATGTTATTTCTCAGTAGTAACTAACAAACAATTGAAGACCAAAGCTTTGATAATTGAAAAGTTTTAGGTCATTTGCTCTATCAAATGTTATTTTGCATATAAATCATTAAGGCTCTTGTTTATAATTAAGCTCTGATTGAGGAGATGTATCCTGGGATACACTTGGGATGCCATTTCTAACACGTTTGCAAATGCTACGGATGCTGCTGGCTGAAGAACCACACTCTTGAGTAGCAAATGTCACTTATTTGTTCGTATTTCCGCCCAAGTCTGAACTCTGTGGGGTGGATTGAGTCTTCATATTTTCTATTGTATTCCTCGTCTTCAGTGATATATCTGCTGATATTTTTTTTCAAAGTAACCATTTATATTTCACAAGGAATGATCACCAATACTTACAGTCACTTGGCCAGGATTTGAACACTGCAGAAAAGGATTTAATCTATTTATTTTGTTCTCTGAGGCAGACAGCACAACATGCTGTTGACCTCCAACTGAAATGTAAAGCCACCCAGAGGGACTGCTTGAGATTTTGCTTGTTCGATGATGCCTTTAGGGACCATAGATGGGTCCCAGATGGAAGCAGCATGGATTTTAAAAGCACCATTTTTTTTTTCATTCTGAGAACAAATAAAGCCCTGGAAAGTCAAGAAAAGAGAATGAGGATAAGTGTCTCCCCATTAACATGTGAATTGTACTGCCTACTTCATAATATTTGCCAAAACTACAGAGAACATTTGAACTCTTCTAGACTGTCAACTTTTTGAAGGTGAAACTGATGTTACGTTTGATTGATTGTCAACCAAAGCACAGGGTACAATGCTTTCAGTTTAATAAACTATCAAGAGCTGATTACCTAATAACCATTATTTATCAGGATGGACTTTAACCATAAAACTGTTGTAATACTAGTGTTTTGTTATATATAGGAACATTCACTTATCCAATCAATTAAAAAATTAAGATAATTATACCTTCAATGATCTTTCCATTTTATCTTCATCTTTATCACCCCCTTTCCTAATTGAAGCCAGAATCATCTTTCCTCTGTGATAGTCTATTACCCTCCTAACTTAGCTTTCCCTGTTTAACATTCACTTTCTCGGATTTATTGTCTATGACACATACGAAATGGTGTTTAAGACTTTTAAATCTGGTGATGCTACCCCCTCCCACCTGTTTAGAAGTCTCAGTGTCTTACCATTACTTGAGACAAGAACAAAATATCCTACGAAAGTCCCACAATGCCATTAATGACATAAGGAGCTTCCATCTCTAGATTTGTCTCCTGTTTGTCTTCCCCAGCAGCACTGACCCTCTTTTAGACTTTTGGGTTGAGAATGTGCCTGAAACCCAGAGTATGTTCCCTTTGCCTGAAATCCACAGCCTCTTTGCTAGATTCATCTAATAAAATTCTTTTTGTTTTTTTTCTCCCAACAGTTTTATTGGCACATAATTCACATATCATACGATTAAACAGATCAATCATTCGCTATCATCAAGGGGAGTTGTACAATGACCACCACATCTATCTTAGAGCCTCCCATCCTCTCCCCCTCTCGCCCCCCCACCCTCACTGTTCCCTCCCGAAAGCCCCCTTCCCTCCCCAAAGCCAGTTCCCTACCCCTGGATCCCCTATAACACCTTGTACTGGTTATTGTCATCATACATCCATTTATCCTGTGCTTCATGGCTGGGAAACCCAACAGCAAACAGTGGTGTAGATAAGATCATATTAGAATAAAGGTAAAATACAAATGATGTATAAGAGGGAGAAGACCCCTGTCGATGTTCAAAAAGCCAGAGAAGAAATTAAGAGATACTTGCACCCAGTACTAATTCAGGTCGTGTCTATAGGGAGCACAGTTGGCCTCATACCAAGTTTAATCCTGCATACTCAGGATTACAGTGATCTTCGTCTTATAGTGAGGCTGTTCAGGACTCTTGATTTTGGCTAGAGAGGATCTGCCAGCAGCTTGCACTGACTAGATACTCTGCAGATGGGTTTTGGGCTCCCACTGCCCTCAAGGCTTTCTCCAAATTGGGTGTTCATGATTTTAGCGCTGATACTTTTCTCTTCACCATATTTGGATTTTGGAATTGTCATCTTTGGGTTACACAAGCAGATATGCTTATTCTGTGTGTACTTACTTGGCTCCTCCCTTATATGACTGCTTGTTTGAATACAAGCCTTTAATACCCCAGACACTATTTCTATTGATAGCCCAGTAGTTAGTAAAATTCTTCATATTTAACTCAACCATCAACTTCCTCTGAGAAATTCTCCCTGTCTCAACTAAATGATTCTTTATAAAAAACGGTGTTATATGTTAGTAACAACCTATATTTTGATAGCCCAGATCTAATTTTAATGAAAAATTTTTAATTATTCAATATCCCTTCAATTAGTATATGAGTTTCTTGAGAATGGGGTCGTTGATCTGTCTTGTTCATTCCTATAACCTCAATGCTTGGAACAGTACTTTTTACATAGAAACATTTTGCAAACATTTACATAGCTAATACAATGTTGGATTAATTTTTATAATGTTATGAAATTATTAATACTAATATAGGGAACCAAATTATTTCTTATAAGTAAGTATTGTGTGAAGTATTATGTTTTATTAATGTACACATATGCATCTACACATATTCTTGAGCTACTAACCCCATTTTCTAAAGGAAAACAAATTGAGGATACCTTGGATAAAGTGACTGAATCAAGGCATCACAGCCTTGGTGGCAAAGTTTAGATTTAAATTTAATGACCAATCCATTTCTCTTTCTACATCCCCATTGCCTAACATTAGATTGTTGTGAGTGACATATAAGGTTGATATTGTCAGAAAACATGATCTGGAGCCATTGACCTACATTCCAGTTGTGAAAGTTTGTGTTATTTAGCTCTAAAACTAAATTCATACAGAGAATGTGTTATTTCTTTACTTATTTGTACAGGATATATATTCTTTAGTACAAATTTGTTTGCCATTTCCAGGCATGCTCACAGTCTCGACTAGGGATAAACCCTGTACGGCAAAGGTACCTATGGTGGTTTCGTATAAAATTCTTTAGCTCCTGAAGAAAAGAATGGAAGTGGCAGTGTTTCCCAAATTTGCAGAAGAATGAGAATCATTTGGGGGGGACTTAACTATTATATTTGAAATTCGCAAACCTCTTTTCAGATTTTTGAGGGGAAACCTAGGCTTGGTGGGGGGGTGGAAATGGGATAAGCTAGACAAACTCTAACACTTGGGGAAAGGACTCTGAATACTTTGTGACAAAATAATGTGGCTTAGGAGTAAGGACGGAGAAATCTCTAGAGGATGTGATTCACTTAACGTGGACTAGTAAGTTGCTCTTTTAGCATGCCCCAGACTGGCTTATAACACCAAATATTCCCTTTCTAGTATAGACAGTGGATTAGTTGCTGAGACTCATATAAGAAGTTAACTAGAAGGTTAAGGAATGAAGTCGTTGATTCCTGAAATCCTCAATCAAAGTGCAAACCACAGACACCATTATAGATCTGGCTGGAAAGTCTGGTGAGAAAGTCTTCTGAAGGCATGTACTGTGATCAGGGATTGGCCTCGGGTATAACTCAGCAAATATTCTTCATTGCTTACATACTTTCAAGCTCTGCTCTGGGGATACAGAGAACAAGGAGCCCTGGTGGCACAGTGGCTATGAGTTGGACCTCGAACCCAAAGATCAGCAGCTAGACACTGCCAGCTGCTTCTTGGGAGAAAGATAAGTCCATCTGGTCCTGTAAAGAATGACAGCCTTGGCTATTCAGAGGGTCAGTTCTGCTCTCTACGGTAGGGTAACTAGAATTGACCCTAGGGCAATGAGTATTGTTTGGGGTTTTAGATCTGTGTAAAAGTGTGAACAGTAACTGCACCTGGTTGCTACCCAAAAGGCCTTGCAGTCTACATTCATAAAATCAAAGTTTTCCATAGAAAACCTGGTAGAATATTGTACTAGGACACAAAAGGATCGTCAGTAGTTGAAGGAACCAAGATGACAACTGATTTGGTTATCTTTACAGGATCTAAGAAATATAAACAAATGTGTTCATGCATCTAGTAAGATGCTGAAAATATTCACAGACTAATGATACTGTTGCCATTCCATCTATCATCTCTCTAGGTTTTCTCAGAACACAACTTAGACATCACTTTCTTAGAAGATGAATACAAAGTTCACAGACAAGAAGTAGATAGAGGAATAAGGGGAAAGCGCACACTGAGTAGAAGAAGCATGAGAGTCCTTTATCTTATAGTTCAGATTATATTTTTGAACATAGGGTTTAATAGGTATCCTCGAGATGAGACTAAAGAGTAAGAGGAGTTTATACCATGCTAAGTAATCTAGACCATTTTTCTTATTGATGATGATCAGGAATCCGTGGATTACTTTAACCCCATAAAAAGAATAGTTATATTGACAATATTTGGGCCTGTTTGTTCGCTTTTAATCTAGTAACCAGCATTAAAATGGGCAACATAGCAAACAGATGTTCTCAAGAAGTCATGAGAACTTTGCCAAGATAATTAGATATTAAAACATGGGAATTAAGCAGAGTCATACACTAGAGGGAAAATGTTCAATAGTATCTATAAAGAACAGATATTTAGCTCATGGAGCCAACACCAATGTGGAACCCACAAGAGTAACAAATATCACGGAGACTACAGAATGGTTTGTGTTGTTTTTAGCCATATTTATTACTTTCCAGCTAGCGGTATGAAGACTCTGTGTCTGTGCGTGTCCTGAAGGTACCAGTCTAGCAAGTTTGTGATGAATAGCATTGCAGGCAGGTGGATGAGCCTTACTTTGAAGCCTAGACAAAATGACTAGGAATCAAGGGCGTCATCTGCTTGTGAGGGAAATAGGTCACAGTAAGATGATGTTGAACTTTAGGTTTATTTTGGGAAGTAAAACAATACAGAATTGGAGTTAGAAAGCCTTCTTTGTAAGTTAACACCTAGGAAAGAAGAGCTATTATTTCATAGTACAATTTAGGAGTCCAAGGGCAATGTTAATGGGCATTACCAAGTTAGATTGCTAGACACCAACGATGGTAGAAACAAACCTCAGGCATGTAATAAGTTTCTCTGAGCTTCAGTGACCAATCTGTGTGATGGAGATGGTAATAACTACTTCACGGAGTTGTTTAAAGCATTACATGTGATACCAAAAACTAAACCAAGCTCCATGACATTGAGTCAGTTTTCACACATAGTGAACCTACAAGGCGGGGTAGAACCACCCCTGTGGGTTTCTGAGAATGTCACTTATTACGGGAGTAGAAATCCTCATTTTTCTCCCATAATATGTGATAACCAGATTGAGAAGACACGGTAGGTAGGTATTCAGTAATGTTGAATTTCTTTTTGAACTCAATTTTCAATTATAAGTTGTGTAACATTGTTTTCCTTTTTGTACTTTCTATTTGAAGTCAAAATCTAGTATCTGGGATTGACCTAGTCCCTCATATGAAAGGCTTTCAATCAGATAAAAAGGGGGTGGGACACAGAGGCAGAATGATATAAATAAAACTGTGGAACTACCCAAAGGCTATGAGGCTGGAATTCAGCTGGAAGAGGAGGAAGCTAATCCAAGGGATGCCTTGGAATGGCCTTGCAGTGTTGTATTAAGAATGGACAGAAGAATCTAGACAGAGTGAAACGAAAACTGAAAAATTGATATTCCAGTGTAACCATGTCATCCAGAAACCCCAGTTAGAACATTAACATGAAACGTGTAATTCTAAAGCTGCAATAAAAACTACTCTTTTGCATGACTCTAAACTACTGATTGTACTGAATTGCTCTTTCTGGCAAAAATGGCTTTTAGAGTTGATTACATGTCAAGGCAAAACTCAGCTACATGAGGCCTCATAAAAGCAATCTATTTTAAGCTGAGGCACACAGCTTCAATGGATTACAAAGTTACCAGGATAAACCTGTTTGATGTCTTTTTCCAGTCTTTAAGGTTTTCTTACAAGAGGTCCCACATATTTTAAAACATGTCATTTTACTCTTCTTTAAAGTATCCTTCTTAACACCACATTCCTGCAGTCTTTGCAACTAATTGGTCCAACTTCTCTTTCTTTAAATGCTTTTACTTTTTTGCATTAGTTGGGATTTCTGTGTTGTTTTTGGAGTAGCACCATGAGCTAAAGATTGGGCTGCTAATCACAAGGTCAGTGGTTCTAACCTGCCAGCAGTTGGAGGTAGAAGGCTGAGACTATCTGCTCCTATGAATATTTATTTTCGTAAACCCTAAGGAGCAATTCTACTCCGTCCTTTACAGGGTTGATATTAGTTGGAATCCACTCAATGGCAGTGGGTTTCGGGGTTAAGTGTTTAGTTAACAAGGCCCTGGTGGTGCTGTGATAAAGCTATTAATCAGAAGTCAATGATTGAACCCCCCAACCGCTCTGCAGAAGATGTGCACTGTGCTCTCTGAAGACTTGCACTGTTGGAAACTCTATGGGGCAGTATTGGGACACTCCATCTGCCCTGTAGGTATGCGATGAGTAATTTCCACAATGGCAATGTATCTTACTTTAATGAATCATATGATTAACTTTTTTAGTTTTAAAAATCACCCTGCTTGTTTTGCCACTGTATTCATCAGGGAGAATATCTGTTTAAATCTATTTCCTTTTTTCCCCTCAGGCCTGAAATGATAGGCCTCAGCTTTCAGTTTATTTTCAGTTCTACCACATGCCTGTATCATTTGTCTTTCATGCACCCAGCACACAGATCACACAGCACGTGAAAACGGTGCTGATTAAATCACCGAGTTATGAGGCAGTTAGCTTTAAACTTCTCCTTCTATATCTTTCTGTTTCCTTAATGCAAGAATCAAATTGCTTCTTTGATTCGTTCATATTTTGAAAAAAGTAACTTTTGTCATAGTTGCAATAAGTGTGAATCAGCCACCTTGCACTCCATACGATAGAAAACACACACATTTTGAGTACTTACTCTTCTCAGTCCAACATTTTACCTGCATTAACTAATCTTTAGCTTTATGCACATAATTAATCTTTATAATAAACTTAGCAATTAAAATTATTATGAACTTCATTTTTTTAACGGAGAAAATGGGAGATCCAAATGGCTAAATAACCTCCCTATGTTCCCACAGTTAATAACTAGCAGAAATAGGGTAGAATCCTTTTCCAGAGTTCAAGACTTTAAACACAGTAGGTCAACCCTAAGGTACTGAGGATTCAATTCCAGACCACTACAATAAAGAGAATATTAAAATAGTGAGTCATGTAAATATTTTTGTTACCCAGTGCATTTAAAAATTATGGTAATGCTATATTAAGTATACAACAGTGTTAAAGGCCTTATTTGATGTAGGGTTGCCACAAACCAACAATTTGTAGAAATGTAATATCTGGGAAGCTCAGTAAAGGAAAGCGCAATAAACAGAGGTATGCCTGTACATCAGCACGTCTGGCGAGGGGTGGGTACATACATATAAATAAGTAAGCATCAGGGTCAACTTTTAATTTGTAATTGGTTGGCATGTAAGCATAACACAATGTGACAATTCTGTTGAAAATTATCAGTAAATAATTTGCTATGGCTGTACCAAAGATTCTATTAATATACTCAAGTTTTATCTTATTGGAAAATTGATATTTTTAACCTTGACCTCTGGAATTTAAGTGTCAAGATCATCTGTTTTAACCAAATGGCATCATCCCTAAAGAGACTATTGCTCTATATATCTCCCTGGTTTCCACAGGTCTCCTGAGCCCTTTCTTTGTCTGAGAAGTTGTAGGTTAAAAATAAGCAGATTTTGGCATTCCACAACCTTCTTTTGAATTTTGGTTGTATTGCTGACCTTGAGAAAATTAATTTGACTAAACTTATATTAATTTAAATAATTTCCAGAGTGATATTTCTAAATCATTGCCCAGATAATGCCATTGCTCTCCTTAGGTGCCGTGGAGTCAGCTCTGACCCGTATTGACACTATGTATCCCAGAAGGAAGCCCCTCTGGGTCCTGCGCCATCTTGACAATTCCCATGTTTAATCCCATTGTTGCAGCAATTGTGTCCATTGTTCTTGTTGAGGGCCTTCCCCTTGTTTGCTTCCCCTCCACTTTGCCAAACCTGATGTCCTCCTCCAGGGTCTGATCTCTCCTGATAACACGTCTAAAGTACTGGAGACAAAGTCTCACTCTGCTTGCCTCTCAGGAGCATTCTGGCTGCATTTCTTCCAAGACAGATCTTTAACCTCCTTAAAACCCATCTCTCACTCTCTTTTGATTTAATCATAAAGTTCAAATTTTTTAGCATTTCTCTTAAGGCTATTTGAAATTTATTTTTTTAGTTTTGTCCATCTTAAATTTTTCTTGTGTAAATTCCAGCGGTGCTAAAAATTATCTGGTTATTAATAGATGCAAGCCTAGCCAGATAATTTTGATATCAAGTATAGTACTTTTTTATTCTACAGTTCCAATAAAACACATTATTACTACTGATTCCAGTTATTCACTCAAGATTATACCTGCTATTTGCTGTTTTTTATATTCAGTGAGAAAAATGAATCAATTGATTTTTCTTTTTGTACAACTTTGCTAGGTTCTATATCTTCTAATATAAGTAACATACAATGATCCATTAAGGAACTCTTAAGTGATAAGACAAACAAAAATGACTCTCATAATGTTCATAATGTCACATAAGAAAGAACAAATGGATACCTAAGAATAATGGGATAATGAGGCAGAAAAGATTATAAAACTGGGAATCAAAAGGCCTGAGATTTGAGCCAAGCCCTGCCATTAAATTTCTATATTATCTCAGATAAATATTTTCCCTTCTCTAGGTCTCAGTTTCTCCATCTGAAAAAGAGTGAGGTTAGGTTAGCATTAGATAATTCCCAAAAGTCAAATGAATTCTACCAATGTTATCATTCCGATAATATCAAAGAGCCCCGAAGACACAGTGCTTGACATACTCATTTGGAAACTGAAAGATTGACAATTCAAATCCACCAGCCATTCTAGGGCAGAAAGACATGGCAGTATGTTTGAATAAAATTTGACAGAACTGGGAACTCTGTGGGGCAGTTCTGCTTTATCTTATAGGATCACTATGAGTCAGAATCAACATGATGGTAATGGGTTTCATGGATTTATAACTAACATCTAGCACGCTCCTAAAATAAAAATAACTACTATCTTTAGCTGACTTCACTGAAGATATGCATATAATGATCACAATAACCTGATGGCGTTGTTGTTGGGTTCAATTCAGTTGGATACAACTCAGAGAAATCTCATGTACAACAGTCCTAAACCCTGCCCAGTCCTCACCATTGTGCCGATATTTGAGCCCCCAGTTGCAGCAGCTGTGTTAGTCCATCTTGGCTAGGGCCTTCTTTATCGATGCCCCTACTGAATATGATGTCCTTCTTCCCGGACTGGTCTCTCATGACAGTATGTCCAAACTACATGAGACAAAGTATTGCTAACCTTGTCTAAAGAAGCTATGTGGCTGAGCTTCCTCCAAAACAGGTCTGTTGGTTCTTTTGGCAGCCCATGTACTTTAAATATCCTTCATAAGCGCCATAATGCAAATGCATCAGTTCTACTTTGATCCAGCTTTCACACGCATATGAGGCAATTGAAAGTACCATGACTTGAGCATGGAGCTCAAGTGCCATGACATACCATGGTGCGCCTTAGTCCTCAAGGTAACATCCTTGCTTTCCGACCCTTGAAAGACGTCTTAGGCATCAGATTCACCTATTGCAATTTGTCTTTTGATCTCTTGACTTAGGCTTTCATAAGCATTCTGCCTCGTGTTTTTCCCATGGAGAGAATGGTGGATTTGAATCACTGATCTTGTCCTCAGCAGCCAAGTGCTTAGCCCACTGTGCCACCAGGGCCTTGTCTGTCAGTTTGTTGTACTGGTGTGGATTGCTTGCTGTGTGGTGCTGGAAGCTATACCACTGGCATTTCAAATACTAGCAGGCTCACTTATGGTAAGAATGTTTCCGATCATCTTAAGATTAAGAACAGACTAGGGAAAAAGAATAGGCTCCCAAGAGATAACCCATTGTAAGCTACATGAGTAGCTGCTGAACTCTGTCAAATCTGGGACGAGAAGATGAGCATCCCAGGTTGGAAGGCTCTCGTGAACTGCCTCCTCAAAATACAGTTGACCTTCATGACATGGATAGAGTGAAGCACCCAAGACCTTCATTAGGTGATGAATCATCGCTCAACATGAGAAGGAACAACAGAAAGCACTGATTAATAATTGGAATGGAGAATGTGTAAAATATGAATTTAGGAAAATTGGGAAACAAATATATAAGGATCAGTATCCTAGGCATTAGTGAGCTGCAGTGGACTGGTTTTGACCATTTTAATTCAGACAAGGTCAAACATGATGAGGTCAAACATACAGTTTTCTATGTTGGAAATGACAAATTCAAAATGAATGGAGACACATTCATGATTAAAAAGAACATTTCAAGATCTATCTTGAATTACTCTGCTGTCTGTTCTAGGATAATGTCTATACATCTACAAGGAAGTCCAGTTAATACAAACATTCATCAGATTTATATACCAGCTACTAAAACAAGTGATGAAGAAATTGAAGAATTATATCCACTTTTCAGTCTGAAATTGATCAAATGTGCAATCAAGATGCATTGATAGTTATTTCAACTGGAATGTGGATGTGGGAAACAAAGAGGAAAGAATTTCCTATAGTTAAAAACTATAGCTTTGGTGATGGAAGCAAAGCTGAAAATAACAGGATAAAATTTCAGAAACAACAACTTCTTGATTGCAATATTGATTTTTAAAACAAGAAAATAATACTCTACCTGTGGATTTCTCCAGGTGTAATAGTCAGGGATCAAGTTGAGTATATCTGTGTATAAAAACCCTGGTGGCATAGTGCTTACCCATTGGGGTGCAAACCTCAAGGGCAGCAGTTTAAAATCACCAGCAGCTTCACAGGAGAAATCTGAGATTTTCTAGTCCTATAAATGACTATAGTCTTGGAAACCCACAGGAGCAGTTCTATTCTGTCTTATAGGATCACCAGTATTACTAATCAACTCAGTAGTAGTGGGTTAGGATTTTTGATGGCCAGGGTCCAATTATAGAATGGACCATCAATTTCTCATATGCAAGTTCAGGATGAAGTTGAAGAAAAAAATTTAAAAGTCAATGAGGATCAAAATACACCCTGGAGTTGATACCATCTGAATTTAGAAAATATATCAAGAGAGGTATGATGTGTACCTTCTCCAATGACAGCAGATGAGGCAAGCTGTTGAATGACATCATGAATACCATACATGAAGAAAGCAAAGGGGTCATTAACAAGAAAAGAAACAAAATACCAAATGAATCTCAAGATATTTAGAAGCGTACTCTTGATCATAGAGCAGTAATGCCAGTAGAAGAATTGATGAGGTCAAAGAGCTGAACAGAAAATTTCAAAGAGCAACTCAAAAAGACAAAGTAGAGTATTATAATGAAATGTGCAAAGACTTGGTGCTAGAGACAAACATTAAGAACATGCTCAACATATCTCAAGCTGAAATAATTTATGAAAAATTTCAATCATTAGTTGCACTAATGGAGGATTCCATGGGGAAAATATTGTATGACGTGATGCAGGATGTATCAAAAGAGCATGGAAAGAATACCCTGAATTACTGGACCAAAAAGATCTGTTCATCATTCAACCATTCCAAGAGGTGTCTATGAACCAGATCAGTGGTATTGAAGGAGGACATACACGCTGCACTGAAGACATTACTGGAAAACCAGGGTCCCTGAATTAATGGAATATCAATAGAAATGTTTCAATGAGCTGATGAAGTTCAGCAAATACTCATTCATCTATGCCAAGGAATTTGGAAAACAGCTATCTAGACAACCAACTGTCAGAAATCCATATTTATATCCATTCCAAAGAAAGATGTTCTAACAGAATGGGGGAATTGTTAACCAATTTAGTTAATATCACATATAAGTAATTTTTTGTCCAGGATAAATACAAAATGGTTGCATCAGTACATTGCCATGGAGCTTCAAGAAACTCAAACTGGCTTCAGAAAAGGGAGTGATACAATTGCCAACATCAGACAGATCTTGGCTGAAGGAAGAGAATACTAGAAAAATATTTCCATGTGTTTTATTGACTATGGGCAGACATTTAATTGAGTGGATCATAACAAACTATGGATAACATTAAGATGAATGAGAATGCTATAACCTTCATTGTGTGTATATGGAGCCTATACATTGACCAAGAGGCAGTCATTTGGACATAATAAGGGAACAGTTCACTATGCTGAACAAATAAATTGAGAAGCTGGAGTAAATGCAAAAGAGTGGGGGAAGGGTAATTAACAACCTCAACTAAGTAGATGACACAACCGTCCTTGCTGAAATTGAGGAGGACTTGAGGCACTTGCTGATGAAGATGAATCAATAAAGTTTTCAGTATGTATTGCAACTCCATGTAAAGAAAAACAAAATCCTCACAACCAATCTATGACGTCATGATAGATGGAAAAGAAAGTTGTCAAGAAGTCTGTCTTGCTTGGAGCCACACCCAGTGTTCATGGAAGGAAACACCCAGAAATCCGAGGAAATATTACATTGTGCAAATCGGTTGTGCTTCTTTAAAGTAGAAAGAGCAAGCATGTTACTTTGAGCTCTAAGGTACATCTGACCCAAACCATGATATTTTTAGTCACCTCATATGCATATGAGAGTTTTACATTGCATAAGGAAAACTGTATAAGAATTGATGCATTTGAATTATGGTGTTGGGGAAGAATATTGATAGTAACAAGACTCCCAAAATAATAAGCAAATCATCTTGGAAGAAGAACAGCTAGAATGTGCCCTTGAAGCTGAGGATGAGGTTTTGTCTCAAGGTTCTGTGCGCATGTTAACAGGAAAGACCAGTCTCTGGAAAAGGGTTCCCTGTTTAGTAAAGTAAATGAGCAGTTATGTGTTCAAACAACAATTGTGAGGATGTAGTAAATGGGAGTGTTTTGTTCTGTTGTTCATAAGATTGCTCCTAATTGGAACTGACTGAGCAGCACCTTATATATGAGAAAGAGATTGCTATACCTTTATTTCCTATGTGCCTCTGAGTGGGCTTAAACAATCAAACCAGTTAACTGAGAGTGCACTAATCCGTTGTTAACCCCAGCTAGTCCTTTCTCATTTTAAATAAGATCAGGTGGGTCAAGAAAGAGGAAGGGATTTGTTCAAACTTATATTGCTTGTAAGAAGAATGAAAAGCAAGAGATCTAGGATTCAGATAAAATTACTTTTCCCACATCCCAGCTAGACTTGTGCTTTTTGAGGCTAGTTTGCCTTCAGACCAATTTGTGGCAGCAGCTGATATAGAGGAGCAGGTATAACCAGTCATTCCTGTGTTCAAGCCTCGTTCTTCTATTTCTTCAGTAAATATTACACAACTCACAGCCTATTAGAGAGAACAATAGATGGATAATATGCAACAAAAATGTTGACATAAATGAGGCATTCCTTCCTTTTCACATCTCATATTTGGCCTGCATGTCCTGAAATGCTAAGACCAGAGGAATTCCAGAAGGTTATGTTTCTGCTATACTGAAGTGCCTTACAAAACTTATAAGAGGAGACTATCGTGGGGAAGAAAGTTAAGAACATATTGTCTTCAGAGTGAACAGAAACCCAAAATAGATTGCTGCGTATGGGTTCCTTGTCGTGTTTGGGAATGCAGCCGACTGAACACAACATGGCCCTATCCTGGTGCTCTGCCAACTTTACCCTACTTGCACGTGGGATAGGAGCAGCTGTGCCCATGGTTCATACACTGAATCCATAAGAGGTTTAACAATTATATAGAAGCCTGCAAAGGGTCCGGGCTTATGCATCTTAGCACCCAGGGACTACACCTCTAGCTGTGTGACACTTTATAGATCACCGTTGTTCATATCACAGAGCACTTTGCACAGTTGCAGAAACAAAGTACCCTCATGGTTTCTATGTTTTCTTCGTGCTACTACATGTTTTTTTGGTTTTTGTTCTTTTAATCTACCTAGCCGTTGACAATTTGAGCGTGAAACTATCCCCCCCAAAAATCTTTAGATAGGGAATTTGGAATATTTTTATCCTGCTGTGGGACAAGTTGAAATTTTATCACATCAGATCAGAGCTTTCATTCCCCGAGAGGCAGAGATGTAGCATGTGCTGGGTTTCTACTCTTATAACGAATTATTTTCTTATTAGAGATGGTTCTGGCACAGGACAGAAGTGACTTGCAAGGACACAGGGTCTTTGTTCAGAGTCTCTGGCCTCTAGCAGTCTGTGGGGGAATGTGATTGGAGAGAGCGCCTGTCTCTTACATACTATTGTTAGGTGCCATCAAGACGGTTCTGAGTCACAGCACCCCCATGTACAGCAGCACTAAGCACGGCCCCGTCCTGCTCTGCCCTCACAATTATTCTTATGTTGGAGAGCACTGTTGCAGCCACTGGCATCCTTCTAGCTTGCGGAGGTTTTCTCTTTCTCCCAGCCCCGCTACTTTTCCAAGGGTGATGTCTTTCTCCAGGGACTGGTCTCTCCTGAGAACATGTCCAAAGGACATGAAGATTACGTCTTTCCACCCTTGACTTTAAAGAGCACTTTGGCGTTATTTATTCCAAGACAGATTAGTTTGTTCTTTTGACAGTCCATGTTACTTCCAATATTCTTCACCAGCAGCGTAATTC
Organism: Echinops telfairi; assembly: GCF_000313985.2. Lineage (NCBI taxonomy): Eukaryota > Metazoa > Chordata > Mammalia > Afrosoricida > Tenrecidae > Echinops > Echinops telfairi. Next base: position 78,522,284 of record NW_022104341.1, read on the forward strand.
AAATACGTCAATTCTTCTTTGGTCTTCCTCATTCATTGCCCAACTTCCACAAGCATATTAGGCCATGGAAAATGCCATGGGTTGGGTCGGGCACACCGTAGTCTTTAGAGTAACATCCTTGCTTTCCAACACTTTTTGTTGTTGTTGTTGTTGTTGTTGTTTTTTTAAATCAATTTATTGTGGCTCATACAGTTCATCACAATACATAGATCAATTGTGTAAAGCACATCTATACATTTGTTGCCCTCATTATTCCCAAAATTCGCTTTCCTCTTGGGTTC
>NW_022104341.1:78523670-78542526 GCF_000313985.2 Echinops telfairi
GTCTGCATATTGAAACTTGTTAATAAACCTTCCTTCAATTCTGATGCCCCATTCTTCTTCATTCAAGCCCACTTCTCTAATTATTTGCTCAGAATGCAGATGGAACAAGTATGGTGAAAGTGCAAGACTGATGCACCTCTTTGAAACCATGGAGAATCCCCTTGTTCTGTTTTCACAACTGCCTCGCGATCCATACACAGGTTCAGCATGAGCAAAATTATGTGTTCTGGAATTCCCATTCTTCTCAATGTTATTCACAGCTTGTTGTGACTCACACAGTCAAGTGTCTTGACTTGTTAATAAGAATCAAGTAGAAATATTTCTGGTGTTCTCACTTTTAGCCAAGATACGTTGCACATCAGCAATGACATCTCTCATTCCATGCCCTCTTCTGAATCCAGACTGAACCTCTGGCAGCTCTCTGTCGATGTACTGTTGCAATCGTTGTTGGATTATCTTCATTAATTTTACTTGCATGTAATATTAATGATATTGTTTTATAATTTGAGTGTTGTGTTGTGTCATTTTCTTTGGAATGAGTACACATGTGGATATTTCTAGTCAGTTGGCCAAATCACTGTCTTTCAAATTTCCTAGCATAGACAAATGAGTGCTTCCAGTACTTCAGAAGCTTGTTGAAACATTTCAGTGTGTATTCTATCAATTCCTGGAGTGTTGTTTTGGCTAATGCAGTGCAAATTTCCAGTGCAGCTTGAAATATTTCCTTTAGCATCATTGGTTCTTGCTCATGTGCTTCCTCCTGAAAGTCAGGTGAGATAGACTTTCAGTCTTACTTTGACGGTCAGGGACTTGTTTTCAAGTGAACTTCCAGATGAGAGACGGTGTTGTGTTTCGCCTCATTTTAACTGCTGCTGTTGAGCTTCTCCATCATCTCGTCACACAGATGCAGTCAGTTTCATTGCTGTGTATCTCATCTTGACAGGCCCATAGGGTCACCATTTTTATTGTTGGAAGAAGGTGGCTTACCACAGGGTTGTCTTCCTAGAGACTTTGGGGAGACTATGGGAAGACTATGGGACAGTACTAGAGAGAGCCAGGTTGGTGGGAATATGAAGCCCTTTCCCCACAAACATCTTTAATCCCTTGATGCACCTCTGTGCCCTTTCAAAGCTCTGTGACCATGGGTAAGAACTCAAGCTGTTTTACATAAAAATAATTATCAGTGCCACAAGATGCAGTGATGATTAACTAATGCACAGAAAGTGCTCAGTGGTGTGCCAGGTCCCTCAGAGGACCTTAAAAATGAATGGCAACTCGCACATTGTGCATCCGGCCCCACAGAACCCCAACTGCCTATGGCTCCCAAGTTTGTATGCGTGGCAGACTTTAAGCTCTCTGGATGCAGACTAAAAGACAGGCAAGAGATATGTCACATAGGCCAGAGATCACCTCGCGGTCAACTCTTCTTCCACATGGGAGATGAGCAGACAGGGAAGTAGTGAGATGAATATGAGAACAGACAGAGACAGAAGATTCCAGAAAAAGGTAGAATAACCAACGGCCTACCACCAAAGAATGAGAACAGGCCTTAGATGTCAATCTAAAAGATTCCTCTAGGCCCTGGAGCCACAATGGGCAACTCAGAGACACGAGAGCAGGCAGACGGGGTTGAACATTTCAGAGACCTCGGTGTGAAAGGAACAGTTTACTTCTTATATGTCATGCCCTCCTAGTGGTCCCTCACAACTCAGATGGGGACAAGCAAGTACCTCAAGGCTGCAAGGGGTCATACACGTTTTCCCGGTTTTCACTCAGTGATCCCAGCCTGTACCCCTAGGCAGTAGTAGGCAGACAGACGGTGTGTTCACAGGTCACAATTCATGCTTGTGACCCTTTCTGACTGGACTTCAGGGTCTGGGAGATCCCTCCTCTCCCCACTCTGGTATTTGGTGTTCCTGCTGGTATTTGGAATATCAGTGTCATAGCGTCCAGCATCACAATAACACATGAGTCAACATTTTGTGACAAACCGACAGACACGTGGTGGCCTGACACATGTCACAGGTATAAGCACACAGCTTCTCCTCTCCGTTGTTTCTGTCCATTGACCAGAGGACGGAACCTGAGTACTATTCATATCTCGATGAAGTACAGCCTTTGACGGGAGCAAATGTGTATTGTGCTCCTCATCAGAAGAGCCGAGAGAATGCCTGAATTCACTAATTCTCTAATTAATTAATTCAAACATTTATGGAAGACCTGTAGGATACTTATGTGTCAGAATTAATTCGGTGGCACTGAAATTTTTATTGTTGTTATTGTTAGTTACCTTGTAAAAGGAGTTGTGAGGCAGAAGAGAGTGCTACATAAAGAGGAAATGACTGTGGATTTCTATAAAATAAATTCAAATATTTATTTTTCAACACTGAAGAAATTGAAAGGCAGAAGAATGTGATTTACTCAATTTTTCCTGTACAATATAACTTTTAATATTGCTTTTCGTTTAATGTAATATTATATTTCAACATTTTTATGCTTAAATATACTCAGTGTATGAGATTCTTAGACATGAATGTTTCATTTTGGTGGTTATTGTTGTGGTTGAGTGCTGTTGAGTTATTTCTGAGTCAGAGCAATCCTATCTATAAATAATAGTTACTATCTCTCCCTTAATTCTCTCCGCTGTATATGGTGGCATCAGATGACTTCTCCCACTATTTCCAGTGAATACACAAACACACACACACACACACACATACACACCTTATTTTCTCAATACTTTCATTTTTAAAACTACAGTGTATACTATACAGAAGTGAAGTCATTCCCTATTTGCATGTTTCTTGTTTCTGGCATCTTTTCCAGGCCTTAAGAAGTACGGGGCGCATCCATTCCAAGATGCTTTGAATTATTGTTAGAATTATCTTCTTTCCTTTTTGTTTCCTAGAAGTTATGTCTCTGAAAAGTTAGAAGGTGGGTGAAGTTTATAATGGGGACGGGTGTTTTCTCAAAAAGTTGCTTACCTGCATACAAGGGGCAAATATCTAATTTTCTGGTTGATGGACAGTCTATAGATTCTAGATCAATTCCTCTTAAGATATAGGAGAACGAGGGTATTTTTTTCCTTATATCTTTCCATTCAAGGTGGGAATGTAATATTTCATCTGATTATGTTTTGACAATACTAATACTAATTTTAGTATTAGAGGACAATACTTATGCTAATGTTACTTCTTAGTAGTGCAGTGTTTACATTCTTGACTGCTAACTCAAATGTTGGTGGTTCAAATGCACCCAGTTGATTTATGGAAGAAAAGGCCAGCCAATATACTTCCATATAGATTACAGCCATGAAAGAAAGTGTTTTCATCTCTCTATCCATTCCCTGAAGAATTCTACACTCTGATTTCTACCAGGTCAAACAGCAGTTTTGACATCCTCAGGGGATTCAAATGATGTTCTTTGAATTTGAGGAACAAAAAGAAGTTTGAAGGAACAAGATCAGTGCTGCAGGGCATGTGGAGTAAGGCTTCCAATGAAATTCTTGCAGGACTACCTGCTACCCTCAAGAAGTGCACAAGTTCATTGTCATGATGGAAAAACAAAACCAGTTCTCAGCAGAATTTCCCTTGCCTTTTTCTCACCAATGCTATTTTAATTTTTCTTAAAACTCCTTGATATGTTTCCATGTATCATTAATACATTATATCTATATGACCCCTCTGGGCTTCAAAAAATGGTCATCCTAACTTTTTTATCTGATCTCTACCTTGAATGTAACTGGCCCACCAGATATCCTCAGAAACTGGTCTTCTGCTAGTTTCTTCATTTGTCAAGTTGGCAGTCTGTGCTCTCCTGCCTAATGTTTGAGATCTTCTAACTCTTTCTTAAAATGCTTTCCCCATCTAAAAATTGTTTTTTTTTATTCTTTCCTTGTAGGGAGGTGGGGGTAGCCTTTATTAAAATAGCAGTAAGGCTAACAGGATGTATATCTGAGAGAACTTGTTTGCAGTCATCCACTGCTATCAGAGACTTGTTGAAACACATTGTGTTAGAATATACCAGTGCACGTTTAAACTTGAACCCAGTAACAATACTATTATTTTTTACTTTTCCTGTATTTCTTTTTTTTCTCTGCTCACTTCTTCCTTCTTTCCTTCCAACTCCCCTCTGTTCTTCTCATTTGTGCGTTCATTCATTCATCCATCCATCCAGTGGTCACTGAAGACTCAGACACATTCCAGGAATTAGAGTTAAAAAAAAAAGATCATAAATGTACCTAAATAATTGCATTGTAATATGTAAGTATCCTAAATATTATAGTCCCAGGTAACATGACTGCTTGCTACTGACCCCTCAGACTCTGGCACAATTCATGTTTAATAAAAGAAAACATGCCATTTGCAGTCAAGTAGATCTGGCTCACAGTGACCCCATGTGTGCAGAGGAGAGCTGTGTGCCAGTAAGCTTCCAGTAAGCTTTAGAAGCAGACAAGTAAGCTTTCATTCGATTTGCCTCTTTTGGATTATGCACTGCCGTACTCTCGGTTCCAGTCAAGCAGAGCTTCTAATGTGGTTGCTATATCAGTATAGATATGCAAAAACTGATACCTTTTATTCCATAAGGTATGGATTCAAGTCATTCCAATCAGCACCTCAGTAATACAGATTTCCCTCACCATCTGAAAGTAAAGAATTCCTGGGAAACCTTTCAGAAATGGCATAAAGGGAAGAACATATAGAACTTAAAACACACTTAACACATAGTGTTCAGAGACATAATTCCAAGCTATGCTGGATTGAGATCGAGATGCTGCAGGTTGTGCCTGGGGAAGGAGCTTGGTGTTGCCCCTCTCCCTGCTCAGGCTGCATGCTGGCCTTTGAGAAGTTTCCTGCAAAACATACAGAATGCTAGTTTCACTCATTGCTTTTTTTATAGAAAAGAAAAATACATCCTCTTGGGGCTTCTTTTGGTTTTAGAAAATAGGTATTTTGTAAAAGCAAGTGACATAAAGGGAATTTTTGAAAAGCAGGGGATTCGTCTAACAATTCGTTTTGTTATAGTTGGACTTACAGGGTTAGGTATGTCTAAATTTTTTTCTCTCTCCTGTAATATGAGGCAGAAGCCCCAGCTTTGGAAGATGGGTGGCAAGCTTGATGATTTAGATTAACTTTTCTTTAAGGATTTAGGAAGCTTCATTCTTTGGGAGCAAAGCATTAGGCAGAGACCAGAATGATAATAAATACCTTATTTTCTGTACCGTGAGTCCAGGATCATCTGGGAATTGAAAAGCAGAGTTTGCAGATATAAATGAAGCTGCTCATTGACTCAGCCCATCCTCCCTGCCGAGGCAAACTTATCTCTGAAACAAAATGCGCTACCTAGTGAATTTTAAGTGATTCAGGAGCAAAGAAAAAGTTAGGCTGACATATAGTGAATTACTTGCACCAAATATAGCTTTGCCGTGGAAATTCTCATTTTAAGAAACTTTCAGTACATTTTTTTTCAAGTTCTCCTCTCTGTGAAGGACAAAAGTGTTTGCATCTCACTTAAGTGATAAAATATTAACCACTTATGTTGTGCCTGGAATATGAAGCAGCAACAATAGTGGGTGGAATTCGGTGTTTCTTAAAGGAACTGTCCACTTTTAACAATTGGGCCTGGCCCACAGGGTGAAATAGGATTGTTCAACATGAATTCCAGACCGATCTCTTGCCTCTGACAGTTACTGCACAAGTTCCAGTCACATGTGTGCCTCTTCAGCTTGAGTCACAATTTATAGCATAAATTCAACAATTTTCAAATCTTAATCAACCTTCAGGCCATTCTCCTCAACGGCAGTTTTGCTGCTGCCACCGGCAAACCACTGGGGAACACTTGCCACGTTCTTGCTGCCACAGCACCAGACACACAGTGTACGCAGGTTTAGAAAGGGCTGCTCCACATCAGCCACTGCCTTTAGAGAATATTTTGTTTGAATGTCAGTGACACCTTTGAACCCCAAAGTCTGGATAGGCCTTACCCGGGGGAACCAGTCTATTCAGCGGGGCCATAAGCAGATGAAAAACAAAAATGGCAGGAGGGGAACAGGGAGATTTCATCCGCCTGCCCTTTATGTTAAAAGCCTACTGTTGCTCTTCTTTGTCTCTAGGATAGAGTTCCAGCGCTCTGACTTGATGCTCAGAGTCCTTCACACACCACCTATTGAACTTTGCTCCACTATCTGCCGCAGTGAAGTGTTTTCTTGAGTGGTTGAGTAAATGAATTTCCTTTCTTTAGTATATGCACATCAAACTTCTCTTTGTATAACAATACTTCAATCTCTGCAAAGCCTTCAGATTCACACACATTTAGGCACTCCTCAGTGACCCATTTCTTCTTCATTTCTTATCAAAATGCCTCAGAGCAGCTTCACACCTTGGTGCCTTCTTGGTCCCCCACCTCTCCCCAGTCAGGGCTAGCAGTTGCTTCTCTGTTCTGCTAAACTTCTTCATCCTTCTTTAATAATTCTATTTATCTGATACAATGTGAGCTCTGTCCAGATCAAGATGATGTCTTGCTCATCTAATAAAAGAGGGTGCAAACACATACCAGTTGTTCCAAATATGCATGATCTGCATTCTAGTTGTAAGGATTGGTAACAAGATGTAATCTGTGGGAGATCTGAACTCCCCCATAAACTTCAGTTTTTTATTACGTGATGTGGGTGACAAAGTAGTATTACTTTACCATCATAATTGTTGTTTTCATCGCTATCTATTAAAGTTTTTCCTTTGCTATTACTACTACTTCCATTGGCATCATCACTGCCAGTTCTATTATGCTTGACTATCACCTCAATTACATATGTATGCCAGCACCAGCACTCACTGAATGTCTACTATTTATCAAACTGTTATAAAAATTCAACTCATATTATTAAATCTTTTTGTTCACATCAACCACAAGATTTAGACATCATTAACATAATTTCGTGCAGATAAATTATTACTCATAGGTGAAGAAATGTTCCTGAAATTACATAATTAGAATGTTACAGAGCTAGAATTTAAGCCCAGTATTTTGGTCTCCAAATTCTGAAGAAATTATCTTTTCATTTGTGTATTAATTACTTTGAACCCAATAAAAAATCATGTTTTACTAGAAACCTATTACTGTTTATGATTAAAAATAATTTCTTATGGAAGACATGGAGGCTCAAAAGAAAACAAAGAATAGTAAATCATTCATAATTCTACTATAACCCAGAGAAAAACAGTATTAACAGGCTAGTGAATTACCTTCTAGTGCTTACTCTATTTAGACATGGAGGTATTAAAGGCTCTGAATACCAAAACAGTAGGATTCGACCATATATGACTGTGTGTCTACATTATTTCTACATAAGTATTAGGTAAGACTTGAAATTGACATGGTGGCCAGCCTGCTCTGTGGGGACTTTGCATTATGTGCTATGTTTCTCTCTTTGGCTACTTTCTGACCTGAGTTTATATACATAGTTGTGATTGTTGTTAGGTGCCATCCGGTGGGTTTTAACTCACAGTGATTCTAAGTATCACTGAATTAAACATTGCCCATTCATGTGCCTTCCTTCCATTTCTTCTTATGTTTGAGCCCATTGTACATTAGTAGCTTAGCTAATTCAGGGACTGTTCTTACCCAACATGCATGTTGGATATTGGGACTTTGACTCATACCATCGTTCTGTCTGCTCCAGGAGCCATCGTTGATTTTGGTGTGAGGTGCTTTCATGTTGATTCTGATGCACACCAGCCCGACCTACCACAGAGTCAACCACCACCCGATCCTGCAACATTCTCACAGGCGTTGTTGGGTTTGAGCCCACGGCTGCAGCTACCGTGTCAATCCATCTCATGAAGGCCTTCCTCTTTGTCACTGACCTTCTGTTTCACCAAGACGACGCCTTTTCCAGGGTTAAGGCAATCTAAATTTAACAGGGATATTAGAATCCTTGAAGGGTGCCATCAATGATTGGGAGAAAAAATGAATTTCAACAGCTGATCAACTTTAGCCTTTTGGGAGAAAATGTATCACTCCTGCAGATTACTGCAAACCTAAACCTCGAAAAACAACCCAGTCTTTGAGATGAAATGAGCTGATTATAGTTCAGAGCCAATTCATCTCCTACTCACATCCTAAGATATGTATCTATCTGGTGCGGTCTATGGAGAAACCTGAGTCTGCGAAGGCTGTAATGGTTGGTTCCAGATCACACGCCTGAGATGAGGGGCTCAAGGACTAACATTGAGTAAGGCAAAACAAGAATCACTATGTCTCACTATGATTCACATTCTGTTTTGGACACACAGGCACTTGCCATACATTTAAACATAGTTTTATTGGCATATATTTCACATATCATGCAATTAATTGTTCAGTCATGTGAAGAAGATTTGTGCATTCATCACCAAAATCATTTTGAGAACTTTTTCCTCTGGTACTTGTTATTGTTATCTCTTCATTACTTCCCCTCCTCCCCTCCCATGCCCCTGGGCAATTATCAACTCAGTTACTGTCTCGATAGATCTACCTGTACTGGGTTTCATATACAGAAAATCATACTAAATACAAACAGGGCGCAAACATTTTTCAGTACATTTTTATCGTTTACATGATCATTGACTGAGGTGAAGGTATTCTCTCCCTTTAAAAGATAAGAAAATCAAACTAAAAGTACCTGTTCAAGATTGCAAACAATTAGGATTTGAATCATTGCCAATTGGAATCCATACAGTGCATTACTTTAATAATACAGCACTTTGGAGATTCCTTGGCTCCCAGACTGAATTCATACTGGTAAAATTTTGCTATCATTTCTTGGAACAGCGCCTGTGCCAGTTGGATATGCCAGAGAACCGGATCATATGGATGTTAGTGGATACGAGTTTTAAGATTAAGCCAAATTGATGCAAACTCATTGCTTCTGATTTATGCTGATCCCATCTATTAGCGAGTAGAACAACCTGCACCAGAGGGGTTTCCTGGTTGGGTTTTAAAGAAGCAGATCATCAGGTTTTTCTCCGAAGGCACCACAGGGAAGATTTGAACTATCAAACTTTAGGCTAGTAGCCAAGAGCAAAACCCTGCACAATCAAATTTATATCTTTATGAGGGGCACTTGGGAAGTGATAGTCCAAAAAGTAGAGTTGGGGGTCCACAGAAGGATCATTAGCCAATCCACCTGAGCAGCCAAGCATGTCTAGTTATAAAGCAGCAAAGTGGGTGGTTTTGGAGAGATCTATGGATAGCTGTTGCTTTTATGTAGCTACTGATTCTGTGGATCTGCAGCCTAATACCTAATGAAAGTTCTGAGATGTCTGGTCAGTAGGCCCAGAAACTAGGGAAATGGATGAACTCAGAGCAGAGGAGATGAAGAGTAAGAGGAGCCAAGTGCCTCAGTGCCTGACTGGCACAGTATTTGACAGTGAAAGGTCTTTACAGAGACCAGCCGCTGCTTTATTCTAAAGTTGATGCCAGCGCCTCTTTAAACCAACTTTAACTCAGAGCTGTGCAGAGAAAGTGGTTCAAGGACATCGTTTCTAGTTAGTTATGTTGACACACTGATTCTTCCGAGTGCTGGAGAGTGGAGGTTGTTAAGGCAAGAAAAGAATGTCCAACTTGCTAACCTAAAGCTCAATATATACAGTAGCATCATACAGTAGAACTTTCTGTCGTGCGTGGAAAGCTCTAATTCTTTGCTACTTAATGCCACAGTCCCTAATTACATGTGGCTATTGAGTGCTTGAAGCAGTGACTGTTGTAACTGAGGATCTGAAAATTTAATTTAATTTTCATGACGTGAAAATAGCTGCATGTGTTTAGTGACTACTATATTAGCCAGACCTCTATTGTCTATAACTTCACCCCTTGAATACACTGAAAGAGTATCATATGTGGGGATCAAATTATTTCTAGACACTGAACCAAGCTGACCCATGGTATGTGCTCAGTAAATGCTTACTAATGACTCTAAACTTATCTTCTTTTCCCCACATTTTGCTTGTCTTTCAGTATTCTTTCTAGATTGGTAGCACCAGCCCCCATCTCCCAAAGCTCAAAACCCAGCGATATTCTTGATTTTCTCCTTTCTCTCAGCCCTACATTCAACCATTAGATATTATTGATATGATCTTCCAACCATCTCTCAAATCTATTCCTTCTTTCTATTTCTACTACCAGTGTCTTATGCCTTTGGATCAAGACTAGCATTCTAACATTTCCTACCTCTAGTCTCATTCACTTTCCTCCATCCCACATACAATTTACAGAAAGATATTTTTGAAGATCACACTTGTCATCATCATCTGCTTAATTCTTTAATGTCTTTTAATTAATTCAGAGTAAAATACGAATACTTTTGTGACCTAGAATCCCCTTTTCAATCTTGCCTCTGCCTCCATTTTAGTTCTCATTGCTGGTCAATATCTCCCTCACATTGTATGGTACAACAGGCCAAATAATTAGCATTTCACAAAGAGCAGCCTGGTCTCTCCTACCACTATAACAGGCACATTGCTCTGCAAGAAAGGTCAATTCTTCCCCTTTCTTCTGGACATTTTTTTTAGCCTCCAGAACTCTAGCCTCTCATCTTCCACTTTTGAGGGACACGTTTTCATTTATTCTCTAAGACTCACTCCAGCATATCTTCTCATGGAGTCTTTCATGGCATTGGAGGACCTTTGAGGGGCTGTTTTGATGTTTCTTACATTCCATGCCTCTCACTTTTCCTTGAGGACATGGTTCAATAAAAGGATGTATCATCCCTGTGGAATGAATATATTAACAGAGTCCTCATCACGGGCAATCGCAGTCAAGGTAGCTACTGCTAGAACAAAAGAAGGAATGGTGAGACAGGATTATAGAATAGGACTGAAGGAGGCAATGTAGTAGCTATGGGGGAAAGAAAATAGGCTTTTCAAGTTCAAATCACTGTTACGTTACCTCCTTGTTTGTAACTATTGAGCAAGTCATATCTTTTTAAGCCTTGTTTTTTATATATATAACAAATGAGAGATTGTACCTATTTCAGAATTATGTGAAAAAAATGAAATTCTGTAAACTCTTAGCATAAGGCTGACCACATATAAACTTTACTATATGTCAGCTTCTTCCTTAGAGGTCATTGAGTCCGTGTCTCTCATTGTTAGTGAAGTTCTTCAGCATAATTATAATGCACTACACTTAAGTCATATTACAAATAAAGTAGGCTTACTATACTTTTATTGTCATTGATCATCCTCTGGTACCAAAAACATAGGGCCATATGAAGCCTTAATTTTCCCATGCAAGGATAGAGTGAAGGTAGGGATGATGGTTAAGGAAGACTTTAAAGATTTCACAGGATATAGGACAAATCCTCTGGGACCACAGACTCTTTCTCAGAATTACATGGTTAAGTGGTAATTAAATTATTTTTGCTACTTGACTATAACCATCCATGGTGACAGTCATTGTTCTGTGGAACTGCCGACTTCCATCTGTTGGATCATAATTTTGCCAGTTTCCACAAACCATTCAGAAATGAATTGGATTTACTAGAGAACATGCATCGAAGTGCATTTGACTTATATTTAACTGTGTGCATAGAAGCAGAGTACAGGAGGACAGACTGGCATGGAATTTTGTTGATTATTCAGAGGACATCATTTTTATCCTTAGTCTGTTACCTGCACATGTGACCTTTAGAATTTTCAGAATCTCTAGTTGGATTATACTTTTATGTAAGTCGAGCTGGTAAAGTATTTAAGAAATACGTAATTAATTTCACACCAGAACACTTAAGCCATGGCTTCTGGTGTCTAGTTAATGTGATTTCCTAGTCATATGAAATCCTAAAATGCTCTTTCAAGGGTATTGTGTTAGTCTAGGTAGACTAGAGAAACAAATCCATGTACACACATATGTGTATAAGGAAGAGGTTTATATACAAGAGCAATTGTACATTAAAAAAGCATCCCAACCCAGTCCAGTCCAAGTCTATAAGTGTGATACTAGCCCATATGTCCGAAACCTGTCTATAAAGTCCTCTTCAGACTCACAAAACACATACAATGAAGCCAAGGAGGATGATCACAAGCAGGTAGGTAGAAAGTCTTTGGGTCCAGTGGTGTTGTAAGCATCTCAGCACTGGCAGGGGTCTCTCTGTGGCTTCTCCCGCTTCAGAGGTCTGGTTGCATCCACGTGCCTTGTCTTCTGCAGTGTCTCCCAGGAAGTGGCAGAGAGAGAGCAGTGTCTTCTGCATCCAAGGAGAAAGGACCAGATTTCCCAGAATTCTTAGGGGGAAGGCCTTGCCCACAGAAATCTCCTTGGCTATCTCCAGATTGACAGCCTAGACTCCACCCCTACACTCTTAATCCTTAAATTGACACCACATTAGGGGACTACCACAGGCATAAAACCACACTTTCTCCTTCCTTGTTGTAGTCTCTAAACAAAAGTCAGACTTTCTCTTAATTAACAATGTTTGTGGTGACATTTTCAAATGGGTTCAAGCTTAAATGTTTACCGAACCCTCACCAGTATGTATAACAAGGAGTGTCAGGAAACAACTGAGTGAGGCTTGAGAAAGGGTCCAAGAGAACAAACAACATTTGACTAGAAATCAAGAAACTGGAATTTGCTCTATACTTCTACTTACCCCTGTGATAATTGAATTCAATGAACCTCAGTGTTCTTTATTTATAAAATGAGAACATAGTGCCTATTTTGTAGGGTTGTGGTGGTTCTGAAGTACTAGACAAATAGTCAACAGAGGGGAAAAATCCTTGAAAGCTGGCAGGCTTAGGTTTGAGACCTATTTCCTCTCTTAGCTCCCTGTTTGTCCTCAATCAAATTACCCCTCCACTCTGGACCTCTACCCCCTCACTCACAAAAATATATGGTGTCAGACAATCTTTAAATCCTTTTTGGGCTAGTAAGTCTGTGATTTCCTCTCCCTCCCCATTCTTAGCTGAGGGAGATTTTAAGAACTTAAAATTCAAAGCTATAATTATGGAATGTTACAGTAAATGTGCTAGTTAAGTTTCTTTTAATAAATGAATTTTTATTGTCAGTTATGTGCAGGTTTGTGTTTCAGACCATCAACTCTGCATTCATCAGTAGCCCTCTGAAGCTGTTCTACACTCTCCTCTGATTTATCTTCTCCTTCTTATGGATCTCTAGTCTCACTTTCACCAAAGTCATTATCGGTCAACCTTCCAATCCATTGCTTCATCGTCCCAACCTTGCCCTTGGGAACCTTCACATCTGTTCTCTTCAGTATACAAGTTTTTATCTTGACTTTTCTCCTTATAGAAATGGTCTCATACAATATTTGTCCTTTTGTGATTGTCTAATTTCACTTAGCAAAATATTCTCCTGGTCCATCTATGTCATGAGGTATTTTGTGATTTCAACATTGCTTTCTAATCATCATTCTGCTGAAGAGGATTTGGTCTGCTTACAAATTCTTGCTATTTTGAACAGTGCTGTAGTGAATATGGGAGCTCATATGTCTGTTCATGTAATAACTCTTCCTAGTAATCCCCAATTGACCTAACACAATTGAATCACTTCTAAAAGGAGAGAGAGAGAGAGAATAGATAGATAGATATACGGAGAGAAAGAGAGAAAACGATATTGAAATTTTGAGGTAGCATCATATCATTTCGATTTTGCTTCTCCAGAGAACCCAGCCTTAAAGAGCATAAGTAACCATGAATCAAAAATCCGATCTGGGGATTGCCACTATCAGAATGAGAGGAACACTGGGGAAAGTAAAGAGAACTTGAAGTGAGGAAGACTGATGAAGGTCAAAGACTACAGCCTTCAGTATGGAATTCATATCAATATAAAAACTTAAAAACCCTCACAACTAGATCGATAGACAACATCAATGATGACTGGAGAGCATATTGAATTGTTATGGGTATCATTTTGCTTGGATCCACCATCCACACCCATTGAAGCATCAGTCAAGAAATCAAATAATGTATTGCATAGAACAAATCTGCTGCAAGATTTCTTTAAAGTGTTAAATAACAAACATGGCACTTTGAAGATTAAGGTGCAACTGATCCAAGCCATGGTACTTTCAGTGGCCTCATATGAATGGGAAAGATGAGCAATGTATAAGACAGAGGAGAAAAATTGATGCCTTTGAATTGTAGTGTTGGTGAAGAATAGATAATATGCCATTGTGATATGCAGGGTTCTCTAAAGAAGCAAAACCCAATGATGAGAGAGGGAAAGAGAGAGAAAGAGAGAAATTTGTATCAAGAACGGGTCACACAGTTGTAGATATAATCAAGTTCCATATTCAGGTAAATCTAAGTCTTTGTGTCAGGTGCTAGGGTTCCCTTGACACACATAGCTTTGGCAGATGATGAACCCAAGATAAGTAGGAAGAAGAAAGACTTGTGATTGAACAGTTGATTGACTATTAAGTTGATGGATCAGATAGCAGGCCAATGACTCCCAGGTTCAGCAGGCCACATGGCAGGCCATTGGCTAAGGTCTAAAAAACTGGAGATCTATAAACCAAATGTAGGGTCTAGACCTAGCAAAAAATAAGCAAGGTTTTTCACAATATTCACTTATTTTCATAGCAGGCCACACCCCTAAGGAAACTTCTTTTCAATTGATTGGATAAAGAATATGATATGATTATGGGTGTTGCATCCCATTCTATCTTCTTACAAATGATAGGCTGCTCATAGTAGATCCCAGTTTAGAAGTGATTACATTACGTTAGAGCAGTGGGGGATTACTAGGTCTTAACTGCCAAACTATTGAGAATTTTGGTCCAGCAAAGTTGATACAAAACCTTACTCATCATAAGCATAGACTGTCAAAAGAACAAATAAATCGGTCTTGGAAAAATGACAGCCAGGATTTTTCTTATATGTGAGGATGGTTAGACTTTGTCTCAAGAACTTTGGACATGTTATCAGCAGGGACCAGTTCCTGCAGTAGGACATTATGCTTTGTAAACCCTCAAGGAGATGGACTGACACATTAGTTGCAAAATGGGCTTAAACATGGCGAAGATTGTGAGAGTGATCAGGACAGAGTGATAGTCGTTCTAGTGTCTATTGTCTAATAGTCTAGTGACTATTCATAGGATAGTCGTTCATAGGGTCGTTAAGACTCAACTAACAATAATACTCTACCATTTAGGACAGATTTTTTTTCATATCCTTATTTCTCTTTAATTAGAAAACAGATATAAAAATAGTTCATCTGCCTTTCTTGTGTTTGTTGAGAAAATGAAGTAAAATATCGTAATATGTGTTATAAAGTGCTAGCGTGGGTCAGTAACCACGTGCTGTGAATTGACCATTTTTGAGAAGAACGTTTCATGGGAACATAGCCATGTCCATTCATTTATGAATTGGGGGTGGGGTCTGCCTTCAAATTTTTTGTGTAAAATGGAATTAAAAGATAATGGAATTTTTCCTTGGTCTTTTTTAAAAGGGTCCTCAGACTGTCTTTTGGATTTTTGCACTGTGCTGGCAAAGGTGAATGGTTTCACCAACAGTTGATTCTAAAGATACTTACTTTTGTTATTTTTAAGAAAGTTTTCCAACATCTGTGTGATTACTTTAGGTAGTATTGACATTCCAATATCAATGTCTTTATATGATGCCACATAGCCTCTCAGATACAACTTAGAGCATGGTAATTATTTTGCTGGTTGAACTTTTAGGAATAACAATAACTATTTGAAGAGTTCTATGTGATTAAGCTACCGATGGGAACAAAAGCCTAGCATGCATTGTAAATAATCAGAAATATTTTCAGTTATCCTTACGATTAGTTCTGTGCAAACATATGGAAAAGGATAACAGCATGAACTGATAGACTGGTGGGTATTGAATAGGCAAAATTATTGAGATTTTTAATGTTTTGACATCTTCTCACCACATTTTTGTCAGTGCACACCACCTTTCTTCAGCTTAGGTATCTATTATCTCAATATTTAAATCTCAATAGAATCACACACGGTGAAAAGGTATGATGAAAGGAGTCTGTAAACTGACAGGTTGATTGTTCCCTAGCCTGTGTTTTCGGAAAGTCTTCTAACATTGACTATAAAATAGTCAAAACTTTAATAAAATAGGTTGGACTACTTTATTAAAAGCGAGACATTAAAAGAGTTGGTTTTCAAGCACTTTTAGAAAGATCCAGAAGAGTTATTTTATAATAGAAAGGGTAGGACAAATATTATATGCCTTTCATTGTTTGCAATGTTAACATCAAATGTGTTGCTCGTGTATAATTTTTAGAAATTAGAGCTAACAAAACTTTAATGATCCTCTGTTTAATCACTTCAGTTTACACATAAGGAGATTAAAGTCAGCGAATTTTAGAAATTTTTTAAGCCACACAAATAATTGATGAGAGCACAGGAACCCCCAAACTGATTTCATTTGTTTACTTGCTTATTAGTTTAAAATTTAATTCAATCATATCATTCATCTAAAATGCATCAAGGCCCTGATATAAGCACTCCACTTTATTCCATTTCATTTGCATACATGTTCTTTCATTTAATCCTCATGAGGAGGTTTAGCTACTATCACATCCATTTCATAGTTAAGAAAACCAAACTAAAAGGTGGCAAAAAAAATTGATCAAGGCCTCACAGCTTTGAGAAGAGCTAGAATATAGAAATGGTTTGAAGTTCTTTGTACAATTTCAAAGTCAAGCATAACAAAGCTACACAACTCTTTGCTCCAATTCCTAAATTTCTATTGTTTTCACGAGGCTTTCAACCTATGCTTATAATAAAACTTTAGTTTGAAATCAGTGGATAGAAAGTCTGAAGAGATGTTATTCTGTATTGCCAAGAGAACAAGGATTTATGTATTTCACCAAAATAGCAAAAATGAACTCAATTTTGAAATCACCTAATCCTCCTAGTGAAACACAATTTCAATTTTTGCTTATTTTTTGTAATAACACCATTTGAAAAATAGAAATGTGAGTGTATAAATGCTTTTTATTATTTAACATTCTCTTTCCTCATCTTATGCATAGATTCGTGATTATAATTTTAATTGTAAAAGAGTACTCAATTTCCTAATTATACAACAATTTACCACAAAAGTAACATCGTTCTCATTGTTGGAAATATATGTGTAGTAAAGCTTATGTTTTGTAACCCAAATATAAATGATTGTCAAATAGAAATTTATTTTTCCTTTGCATTAAAATGTTATTCACAAAGTTTAAGCCACATAATATAAACAAAATATTTAGATGTCTGATTGTGAGTAATGATGAATAAAAAGAAAGGAATTGTAAATCTAAGTTTTTACAAAATATTTATGCTTTCATTTCCTTTAAATTTCTTTCATATAAAGGCTAAAATTAATTTCACATAGAAAATTTACAATGTATATTAAAAATTTGGCCAAAGACACTTTCAAATGTTGATGTATCATTTTAATATATAACAGCCTTAATATTATAGCCAACAATGAAAATAAATCTACATAAAAAAACAATAAAGGAACTCACCATGAATATTCTCACTAAATGCAGTTTTAATGCATTTCATTATTTTTATTTAGCAATATATTAATTATATGATTGTATAATTTTTAATAAATACTGGAAACCCCCCTCGATACCTCTTAGAGAATTTGGAAGATATTTGTTATGAAAAAGATTTTAATAATTTGCTTCATACATTTGTATTTTGTTTCTCTTCTTATGTGTTTGGCAAATAATAAAATTCAGGACTCAAATCCTGTCAAAGTCAAAACCTAAAATAGCCCTGGTTGCACAGTGGTTAAGTGGTTGGCTGCTCACCAAAACGGTTAGAGATTCAAACCCATCAACCAATCTACAGAAGGCAAATGGGACACTCGTTTTCCTTAAAGGCTGAAGCCTTAGAGGCGGTTCTGTCCTGTCCTGTAGGGTCACTACCAGTCAGAATTCCCTTGATGGAGATGGGTTCTTGTTGTGGACCAGGGGATCCTTATCTTTTTCTGATGTCTCTTCCTTTTGCTACTATTTGATTGCATCATTCAGAATGCCATGTGTACAACAGGAAATGAACAAAAGTAAGAAGAAATGTCAATCATTTTAGAATACCTAGTGGAGATGCCTTTGTGTCCATGTTTGAAGGGCTCATGGGCCCCGTCGTGATAATGTAGTGGGGAAGTGCTGGGTGTTTCATTGGTTAGGGTTACGTTTTTCAATAGATATGTGTCTTCTGTAGTTATACCAGGATATATAACTAAGAACAGTGTGGATTTACACCCTGTACCAGAAACACTATGTTGTATTAAATTAGATATGTTGTTGATAGGAGCCACCGAGTTGGGTCTAACTCCTGTGACATTAAGTACAACAGAAGGAATCACTGTCATTTTGAGGACGACAATTTGCCCGACTCAAGAAATGGTCTTTTCCATTACTTCATAAGGATGTGAAACCCAGACAACAAATAAAGAAAACCCGAGAAGAACTGAAGCATTGGAATTAGGATATTGGCAATAAATATTCAATATACCATGGACGTCCAGAAGAAAAAAAGACAAGGTTTTCTGCTTCCATGAAGAGTTACTAAGTCTCTAAAACCTACAGAGGCAGTTATGCCCTGTCCTGTCGGGTCACTATGAAAAGTCATCATATATAACAGTAGCTGTGGGTGTGTTCACAGGAATGTGATTGGGTGAAGCCTCTGACTAGATTAGATGGGAAACCTAGCCTGTTTGAGTATACGGTAGCAATATTTGTTAATCCCATTTGGTGTGAATATGCACACATTTTACTACATAAATAGCAACATAGGTCATCATTAACTACTACCCTAAAGGACATTGAGTACATTAAATTACATGTCGTATATTTTTGGGGAAAAAATGTATCTGCGTGTCCATCA
>NW_022104341.1:78543133-78560058 GCF_000313985.2 Echinops telfairi
AAGCAACAAAGCTCACATGGAAGAAGCACACCAGCCTGTTTGATCATGAGGTGTCGATGGGATCAGGTATCAGACATCTATGACCCAGAACAAAATCATACCCAATGTGAATGGGGAGTGGGGGTCATCGAGTGGAGACCCAAAGCCCATCTGTAGACAATTGGGCATCTCCTCACAGAGGGGTCACAGGGAAGGGATGAACCAATCAGGGTGCAGTATGGCACCAATGAAACACACAACTTACCTCTAGTTCTTTGATGCTTCCTTCCCCCCACTATCATGGCCTCGATTGTACCTTACAAATTGGATTAGACCAGAGCATGCACACTGCTACAGGTAAGAGCCTGAAGCACAGGGAATCCAGGATAGATAAACCCCTCAGGGCCAACAATGAGAGTAGAGGTACCAGGAGGATTAGGGGAGGGTGGAGGGGAGAAAGGGGAATCAATCACAAGGATCAATCTAGAACCCCTTCCCAGGAGGACAAATAACTGAAAAGTGGGTGAGGCATGACAGAGGATGATGTAAAGTATGGAAATAATGATCTATAACTTATCAAGTATTCATGAGGGAGGCTTTGGGCGGGGGGGCGAAGGGGGAAGAAATGGGGAGCTGATATCAGGGGCTCAAGTGGGAAGAGAATGCTTTGAAAATGGTGTTGACAGCATATGTGCAAATGTGCTTGACACATTGGATGAATGTATGGATTGTGATAAGAGATGTAAGAGCCCCCAGTAAAAGTATTTTTTTAAAGTATACTATATTAGTTATCTGTGGAATTTAAAGCCTGAGAGGCAGAAAATAGAATGTGCTAGAAGGAATATATTTTGCAAGTCCCAAATTTGTGTGTGTAATAAACTGCATTACAAATTGAAAAAAAAAAAAAAGATTTAAATGTTAAAACTTTTTAGGCCTCAAGTTTTGGAGTCCAAGAGTTTTGGATAAGAAATCATAAGCTGGTGTTCTTTTTCACACTCACTGGTAAAAGTCATACTGATGATTCACAAGAAATTGGTCCAAAGGAGGCAATTTTAAGCCTATCAATACTGAGACAGTTAGTGGTCCATGATACTTCTTGGCCTACTGAACAACCCCAGCGAGATCTTTTTATCTGGGGAAGTGGAGTCAGAGAAGATAGGATTCAGGAATGTGTTCCAAAATAAATCTGAAAATCCTGCAGATATATAGATCAAAAGAGGTTTTAATTATATAGATTCCTTCTGGCATATTTTAATTGAATTATTCTAATCCAGGGACTAAGGAAGTTGAAGTTCACTCAAATTCCTTTTACAATCAAGATTGTACTGTATTAACTGGACATACTTTCATTTTGATCAAACCCATCCTCATCAAAAAAAAATTTGTCAAGCTGATTCTAACTCATAGTGACCCTATGTACAGCAGAATGCAACACTGCCCTGTCCTGTGCCATCCTCACAATTGTTATTATGTTTGAACCCATTATTGAATCTACAATGCCAATCAGTCTTATTGAGTGTCGTTTTCTTTTTCCTTGCTCTTCCACTTTACCAAGCATAATGCATCCCCATAGGGTTTCCAAGACTGTTCTCCCATGGAGCAGCTGATAGGTCCAAACTATCAAACTTTTGGTTGGCATCAGATCTCTTAACCACTGTGTAACCAGTCCTTTGTACTTCAAGGTCAGATCTCCTTAAATGATAACATCGTCAAATAAAGATCTCATTTTCAAACAAGGTCCTAATCACAAGTTCTAATAATTATGACATCAATTAATCTTTCTGGAGGAAACAGTTCAATCTGTAACAATCGTATGTAAAATCTCTACCACTGAATTTCCTTAGGCCTGCTGGATAGTTCTACTTAGGTTTTCTACAGCCAGCTGAATATTTCTGCGACAATGATTTTCTTACATAACCCTTGGCTTGTCCCATGAGGTATTCTGTGCTCTGCGGTGTCACTATATTCTTTGAATTTGATGGACTAAAAGGATTGTTCTGTTCTAAGAAAAAGCAAGTGATTAGGAAAAAGATTCCGTGTAGGAGGATATTTAAAAAGACATGTTTGAGCTCTTAATGAATGGGCTTTTAATACCAGCCAGCAAGAATTCTATTAGAAGATATTTGATAGATGAGTCTTTGTAAATATCAATCAATTCAGAGTGCCAAATGAAGTAAGAGAATATTTGCTGAGCATCTACTTTGTATCAGGTATCATTCCACTTATTCTTTTAAAAAAAATACTGAGTTTCTTTTCTATGATACCATAACTACCATATGGCTGGGTTGGTGACTGTAAGGAATGAGTATTTCTAGGCCTAAGAAAGGATATTTGTATTGGGAGATGTGTTAGACTATGTTGACTAGAGAAACAAATTCATTGACAGTCATATATGTGTAAGAGAGAGCTTTATATCAGAGTAACGGTACATTAAGAAAACATCCCAGTCTAATCCAGATCAAGCCCATAATAAGTCTGATATTAGCCCCTAAGTCCAAAATTAGTCCATAAGTTTCTCTTTGACTAACACAGCACATGCAATAATGCCGAATGCTGGAAAATCACAGGCCGGCGGGTGGCAAGTCCCATGGATCCAATGTTGGTGGCTGCATCTTCAGGGCTTTGGCTGCCATCAGCATAGCTCCATGTAGCTCTGCAACAGGAAGGTCAAGCAGAGAGAGGGGGGGGGGGGGGGGGGGGGGGCGGGGGCAGAGGCTTGCCTCTTCTGATAGCAGAATCAAGAGAGAGAGAAGTTCACAGAATCCCTATGAGAAGGCCACACCCTCAAAGAGGGATCAATCAGGCTGGGAACTAATTGACAGGCTAAGCTCCACCCCTTCATTTTCTTATCAAGTTTACAGGAAGTTGTGTAACCACCACAGGAGAAATTCGTCAAATATGTCGGTAAGTGAAAATGTAGTACTTCAAAATCATAGAAACATTTATTAAATAGAAATATAATAACGTGAAACGATTGTTGCTCATCATATTCTCCATCTAGTTCTTTTCACTTCTAAAGACATTATTGCTATCTCTCAAATTCTCCCTGGCAAATTTTGTGCACTTTGTTTTACACATGCTAAAATGTCAGTTTGAATATCCTGTAAGGACTCCACTTGTTTTCTTTTTAATGTTTCTTGTAGTCTTAGAAAAGAATATCTGGAGGGGAAAAATCAGGGCAGTAGGATGGCAAGTTTTAAAGTTTTCCAAGGAAATTCTTGCAGGAAAGCCCTTACGGCCCTCAAAGAATAAGCAGTTCCATTGTAATGGACAAAAGTTCTCATCTCAACTTTCCTGGACTTTTTTACACCAATGCAGTTTTCCATTTTTTTAAAAAACATATTTTTTATGAACTCCCATGATCACCATTTTCACCCTGAGAAAATGCATCAAGATTACTCCCTTTGCATTTTAAAAAACATTGCCATGATTTTCTAAGGTGGCTTCTCTGACTTGAATTCATGTTTGAGGTCTTTCCAATCTTGCTTAAAATTATTTATTCATTGGAAAACAGGGCTTTTTTATGTGTGAGGCAACATTCTTGTAAATTTACTGCAAAGCTTCAGTGATTTGGGAGGATGTCCACTTGAGTTTGTTTTTTAAAAAAATGTACATTAGCCTTGACCTCAAAATCAATTTTTAATGGCACAATATTTATTTATTTAAGGAGCCCTAATATGACTAAGACAACTGTATTGTTATAAGAACTTGTCTACAGCCCTCCAATATTGTTAGAAATATTCTTAAAAGGATTTTGTTTGTCAAAAACGCCTACATGTGTGAACTTGACCCCTACCAGCAATACGTTTGACTTATCCTCATATATCTTATATTTTTAATTTTATATTGCCAGAATAACTGGCTTTTTCCAAACTACCATTATTTGGTCTGTTTATATTGTGATTCCCTCTAGAAGATAGAGATATTGTTATCCTATGGAACTTAGTGTTCAGTAAAGATTTGGGGTGATATTTGCTCAGGGTTCTTCTTCAATAATGTAACTCATTGTGCATGCAAATACCACCTGGTCCTTTTTGTATTGGCCTGTGAGTCTGGGGAAAACACAAAAGAAAACTCCGTCAGTTAGTAAGATAGTGTGCTGGTTATTTTTTAGCTTACATGTAAGGTGGGATTTCAGGATCTTCACAGCAAAATTTACGATAGTTGAGGATCTCAGAGAATATACTTCTGTGAAGGTTTTTTCTTTATATTGAACCAAACAACACTACACAGTCATGCACCACATAACATCTGTTTGGGCAACATCTAATTGCATGTAGATCCACAGTCACAACTGTCATGAAGACTATTACATTACAAATTTGACTTACTTACAATGATGCATAATAGGAAATTACACAGCACCATTAATCAACTTGACCTCCTAGACATATACAGAACATTTATATTATACGTTAGGCTACAGGATAAGCCTTAATAAATGTAAAACCATTGAGATATTACCAACCATTTGCTCAGCCCACGATGCTATAAAATTAGAAATCAATATTAGGAAGAACATGACAAAGAAAATAATAACCTAAAAATACATAAAATGAAAAGAACCCTACTTAAAAAATACTGGGTGATTGAAGAAATAAGGAATGAAAATTTAAAATTCCTTGAAAAAAACAAGAATGAAAACACAACATACCAAAACCTGTGGGAAACAGCAAAACAATTCTCAGAGGACAATTTACAACATAAGGCCAACCATCAGAAAAGAAGAAAGAACCAAAAATCCTTTGGCCCCAAATCTTCAACAATTAGAACATAAACAGTAAGGTAAACTTTTAGCCATAAAAAGAAAATAAGTAATGAAGATTACGGCCAAAATAATGATCAGAAAATAGGAAGGAAAAAAAAACCAAACAAGAGAACAACTTAATTCTTTGAAAGGAATAACAGAATTGACAAATTACTGGAAACTTAAGAAAAGAAATGAAGGGGAAGATTTAAATATCATGAATAAGATATGAAAAGGGCAACATCACTACAGAACTAACTAAAATTTAAAAGATAATAACACAGTAAACACTATGAAAGACTGTACAAAAAAATAATAATGCAAACCCCAAAGAAGTAGCCAAATTTCAAGAAATATATTACCTACCTAAATAAAGATTGATATAGAAAACATCGACCGAGTCATAACAAAATAAGAAATTGATTAGGTCATTAAAAAACTTCCTATCTCTCCCCAAACAGCATAAGACCAGATAGCTTCATGAGAGGATTCTACCAAGCATTCAGAGAGGAGTTGATCCTAATTCTACCCCAATTATTCCAAAATATAGAAAAGGACAGCAAATCCCAAATCCATTTTATGGAATGAGCATAACCCTGCTAACAAAATCAGGTAAAGGTATTACCAGAATAAAGAGCTACAGAGCAATATCCTTTATGGACATACTGTATATGCAAAAATTCTCAACAAAATCCTAGAATCCAACAAAATACCAAATGATAGCTGTGATAGTTAGGTTTATTGAGCCAACTAGGCCTCCATAGGAACATGTGCTTGCAGCTTGATTGGAGGCATCTCCTTTCTCTTCCTCCCTGGTGATCAAACCAGCATGCTGCTGCTTGAGCTAGTTTTTTGCCTCAACTCTGTGCTGCACTACCTGTGGGCTGAGCCAACTTGTGGATAATGTTGCTAGAGCTTAAGGCTCCTTTGCTTCACTGCTGGTGTGTACATCACTTGAGCTCGAGGCTGGTGGATGTCAATGTGAATGTGCATACATTATTTAGGTTTGAAATCCCATTGGGGCCTGTTTCACTAAGCTCCCTGTGCTACTGACTGTTGCTGCCCCACCCTGATGTCTGATGCCTCCCTGGGGTAACTCTACCTGTCTTGCCTGAGGACAGACTCTGCTGTCTGCTTCCTTGACCTTGGTCAGGCAGCCCTCATGAGTTGAAGGACCTTCAGTATATTAACTGTTCCACAAAAGCGAGTTGAACTGAGCTATCTGTACTGTTCTGTGGACTAATATTTAGCTGTTATTTTCTCATTGTATAAACCTATCCTTTTATAAATATATATGATCATAAGTGTCCTGGTTTTGTTTCTCTAGAGAACCCTGCCTAACACAATAGCAAACCATAATTAATTGAGGTTCATACCTAATACACAAGGATGGTTCAGCATTAGAAAAATAAAATCACTGTAGTCCACTATGTAAATAAGACAAAAAACTATATGATCACATAAATTGATGCAGAAAAGACATTTAACAAAATCCAATACCCATTTCAAAATACTCAGAAAAATAGAAATACAAGGGAAATTCTACAAAATAATAAAGACCATGTGGTAGATTCATAATTTCATGTCAACTTTAATATGTAAAAGTGTAGGGATGGAGTCTAGCCTGTCAATCAGGTCATAGCCTGAAGGTGCCTCCTTGTGGAAGAGACCTTCTCATGAGGAGGGTCCTGGGAATTTACCTTCCCTTCTGACTTCACCTTCCTCTCTGACAAGCCACTCAGAGCCTTTGTGACCCCTGTGATGTAGTTGGATCCACACAACTCTGTACCTACCAGCCTGTGACCTTCCTGCATTATGCATCATTCCATGTGGCTGTAACAGTTTGAAGAGGGACTTATGGAGTTGAGTTGGACTGGGATGTTTTCCTGATATATGATTGCTTCTTGATATAAAGCTCATTTTTATACATACATAAGTGTCACTGGATTTGTTTGTCTAGTTAACACAGACCATATACAGGAAATCAATGGTCAACACCTCACTAAATGGGGGAAAACCAACAGCATTCCCTTAGAGAATGGGAAACAGACAAGCATGCTCTTTACCTCTACCCTTATTCAATTTTGTGCTGGAAGTTTTAGTATGAGCTATTACACAACAAAAAGAAATCAAAGCATCCAAACTGGCAAAGAAAATGTAAAACTCTATTTGTAGATAATATGATTGTATACATTAGAAAACTCCAATAACTAAATAAGAAAATTGTTGAAAATATTTGAAAGATTCAACAGCATGGCAGGGTTCAAGATCAACATCCAAAATCAATTAGATTCTGGTATACTAAGGAATAGAGCTCTGAAGAGGAAGTTGGGGGTGGGTGATACCAACTCATACCAACTTTGAGGACATTGTTAAGATACAACGGAAAATAGAAAATTCTAGAGAGAGTATATTTGTCCCTAGTCCTTGGCGAAGGATATCTCATTTGGTCAAGTACAGGGGCAGTGAAAACTCTCAAGGAGATGGATGGTTGTCATGGTTGCAACAATGGGAAATTCAATCATAGGAACAATTGGAATCCACTCAGTGGCACCTAACAACAGCAGAGAGGGACAGAAAGATTGGCACCCTCATATGCGGCTTACATACAGTGGTTCAACCGCTCTGGGAAGCAGTGTGGTTCTAACTCAAATGACTGGGAAAAGAAATACCGTATAACCTAGCAATCCTTCTACTTGATACATATGCCAAAAAAAAATAAGAGCCATATTATGATAGGA
This sequence comes from Echinops telfairi, assembly GCF_000313985.2. Classification (NCBI taxonomy): domain Eukaryota; kingdom Metazoa; phylum Chordata; class Mammalia; order Afrosoricida; family Tenrecidae; genus Echinops; species Echinops telfairi. The sequence continues at coordinate 78,550,601 of NW_022104341.1, forward strand.
ATACTTTTCCTTTCCGCGGAATAGTGGATAGATAAATCGGTACATATACACAGTGGAAGACTATTTATCAAAGGATAGTGATGAGACTGTGAAAGATCTCGTGATAGGAATGAATTTTGGAGGAGAGTGTGCCAAGGGAGTTATGAAGACAAAGGTTTTCAAACCAAAGAAACAGGCATGGATAGTTACAGAGGTGGGAGGGGTAAGGAGGGAAGAGGAAGTAATAAGCTAGAGGGTGGACAAGTGCTAACTTGTGTGAAAGGGAAGATAATATCCTACAAGAGGAAGAAGATTTAAAAAGTAAGGGGAGGGGGACAAGGCAAGCAATTGGGGGACTTGATCATTTGTTTAAGTTGTATGTAAGACTGGTGACCTGAAATCATCTAATTCACAATTTTAAAGTTTTTTGACAATAACAAATTGGCATTAATTTGTAACATACATGTAAACATTACCTTTACTATTGCTGTATTTTGTTGAGCGTGTTAGTATATCTGGAAGTGTATCTGTTATGTCCTTTTCTGCATAGAAAGCTACACTATATACTGTATCCATGACAAACATTTGACTGCCTGGCATTTGATGCCCAAATCTTGAAATTTATATACAGATTTAACTTAAAATCAGACTTATGGACAGAACTTATTTGTAATCTGGATATTATGAATAGTTATATACCACCTATATATAATTTGGTGTTAATATAATTTCCAAATAATATAATGCCATTTAACTATGCATGCCTGTATTAAGACCAAATAATTGTAGGCTTGAATCTTTTCTCTTGTATTTAGTATCTGTGTGTGCATTGATAATCTATGGATAAGTTATTTAATATTTATGAGAGTAATTTTCTCATTGATAGTATAATACCAGTTTCAACAAGTTTCTAGGAAAATTAAGAGAGGTCAAGTATTTGAATACTACTGACAGGTCCCTGGATGACAAAAATGGTTTGCTGTTGACAACCTAAAGTCTTGACATCCAGACCAGGTCTGTGGTGCGGCAGAAGAAAAGCCTGGTGCTTTGCCTCTGGAAATATTACAGACAAAACCCTCTGGAGCAAGTGTAACACTTAGAGTGCCATGATTTCAGATTGTTTAGATGGAGGAGGGTTTGTTTGTTTTTGATACAAAACCTAGAACATAGAAGTTCCTTAGTAGACAATTAGTGCACCAGATTTTCCTGCTCCTATTATTCTGTGACTCTCATTTCTAAATGCTTCCTTTACTCGACTGCCAATCACTCTGTTGAAGGAGAGTAGGTGTTAGTATAAGACCTACCTGATAGGTAGCTTATTCTGAACAAAAACTTCCTTTCTCTGCTCTTAAAAGGATGTACTGTATATGTTTTACATTATTTCCTTTTAGGAAACGGGCATTTCAAATAGTGTTCATGAAGTACCTTCTCTAAACCAGATGTTGAGGATATAGAGGGTATGTAAACTTTCTTCTTACTTTCATATAGGCAGTCATCCAAAATTTATTAAACACTTCAAATATAACAGGCTCTGTTCTAGTTGCTGGAGAAACAACATGAGCAATGCAGACCGGGTTCTTGCTCTCATGGAATTTATATTTTACCGTGACAATTAAAAATACAATGTGGTAAGTATATGAAAGCCAGTACAAATAAGGATCTGTGGGAATACAGAACAAACAACCATGCCTTTAATCTAGCCCTGGGGATTCTTGGGAAAGACACCCCCTAAATTGATTTTGAAGGATGAGAAAGGATTAGCCAGACTCAAGTCAGAGTCCCAGCAGGAAACAGATGGCATATTCAATAAAAAGACTATTTGGTGAGGTGAGCACAGGGTTAAGAGAATCATTTGGGATGGAGGAGCAGCCGGGGATTTGCAATGGAAGCTTTTCCCACCCCAAGTTTCAAAGATAAGGAAAAACTGTTACAGAATTGTAGCCAATATAAGCATTTTTAAGGGAAACTGACAGAATAGATACCTCAGCCTCTCTTTTCAGCCCTCCAGCCTCCTCTCAATGTCACTCTGGCCAAATCCCATTGGAAATAAGGCAAGGGTCCCAGCTGATGGAGTCTGTACGAAGCAGTCTCCCAGAGTGGACAGAGAAGAGTAGATAATGAATTTGGAAATGGAAACCACGAATAAGCTGCAGACCTGCAGACAAAGGGAATACAAGTAAGTGTTCTAGGCAGAGGCAACAACACAGAGGTTTGAAATAGTGGGCACCAGAGCACTAAACAATGCTGTCATCAAACAATGTTTTGTAGACGTTGGTGGGGTTCGGATGGGGAGGATCTTTCTTGTGATGGCGAGGAGCTTTATTTCACTTTGCAATTCAACATATAGCCAGGCGTGATGTCCTAGTGCATCAGGGCAACTGGAACAAAATACCACAAGGTGGGTGGCTCTCCATATAAAACAGAAATTTATTTTCTCTCAGTCCTGGAAGCCAGAAATGTGAATTTAGGTTGTCAACAGGTGCTTTCTCCCCTAACTTTTAGTGGTTGCCTGCAATCCTTGGTTTTCTTTTGCTGCTTAGAGATATATTTACCTCTTGTCTTCACGCAGCATGTCATCCTCTATTTTTGACACCACTTACAGGAATTAGGACTAGAACCCATGAGACTCTGGTATGATTTCATTTGACCCAAGTGATAACAATGAAGAAAACCTATTTCCCAAGTAAAGTTACATGCACATGTGCGTATGTTTTTGTTTTGGGGGTGGAAGGTAGAATAGAGTTCACTCCATTATACATGACCAAAAGGAATAAGGAATTAACACAATTTGATTATAGTTTTTATAAAGCTTGATTTTCTGGGTAATGAAAGGAATGGCTTGGGAGATATGATTATGATCCAGGATGACTTGAGGAAGTGGGATGAGGAGAGAGCAATGTCATTTGGAGTAAGAAGGTCAGGCTGTCTGGGAAAGGTAAGGATGGCCTTGTACCACGTAAAGTGGCCTCAAGGTGGAACATACTTTCTTGAAACATAAATGGAATCTTTTTTTTTCTAGTGAAACAGAGTAGAACTGAAGCTTCCTTTTTCGAATAATAATTTTCCAGGGAAAAATGATGACTGGTGCTTCGCCTAGATTTCTGCCAAGGCTGCTTCCGTGACCTTCCTTAAACGCATTCCCAAGAGCACCCTCTTCATTAAGATGAGGCCATTTCCTTCTTCAATTTACTTGGAAATGTCCAAAAAGGAAATGCAGTTCCATTTCCTTCCTGTCCTCAGAGTCATTAAGTATTAATAGAATTTCTACATGTAGATAAGCTCTGCGTTCCTTTGTCCTACAGAAAGGCAACAAAAGGCACCCTGACTTTAGAAGCAGCCCTTCAAGGTAGGTAAAGATAGGCTTTAGAAAGAAATCATCACTTCTCAGAAATCACATACCCTCGGAAGGTTTATTCATTCATCCAGTTGACAGGCACCGGTGCCAAGAGAAAGAATAAATGGCACTTTGTATAGCTGAATATGCAGGACACGATGAGGGGCATGCAGGAGCCAGGGCAGAGAACACTTGGGACCTTCCCCCATGGGCTGCTACCCAATGAGAAGCTTCTTAAGGGCAAGTATTGTACTTAAATCATATTATTCTCAAAGTCTCTAGTCAGTATTAGTTGCTCAGACATTGTGTTTATGAATGTGTAGTAGCTGTTTAGAATATGGAACCAGCTAACACAAAACACTAGAATCCTGAAAGAACATGTTTGATCCAAGGAAATACAAATAGTTTAATAAGACCAGAGAAAGGGGTTTGGGGAAGGAGATGCAATGGGGGGAGAGATTAGTCAAAAATAGAAGTGAAAGACTGCCAAGGAGTATGGACTCTATCTGACTGCTATTGAGAGGTGTCTTAGTTATCTAGTGATGTTGTGGCAGAAAAACCAACAAGGAGGTTAGACGTCCAAGTTCAGGTGCAAACTCTTGAGGGAAGCATGCTCTTGCTGTTAGCTTCCGGAGCAGATCCTGTGTCTTTTCAGCTTCTACTTCTTAGTTCCTGGGAATTCTCATGTGGTGTGGCACTAATGTTGGCCTGTCTCTCGATGCTCACTTATGTAATCTGCTCTTCTATATCAAAACAGAATGATTAAGATATACCCTACACTAATGCTGCCTCATTAACATAATAAATAAAGCCCATTCCCAAATAGAATTATAAATGCTATACTAGTTAGTTTTTACAAAATTTGGGAATATAATACAATACCAAAAAAGGCGAATAAGATTCTGATTTTAGTAAAAAGAATGATGTGGGCTGAAGCCTAAAGAAAATAATAGTGCAACAGTGGGGCCTGGGGCATATGACTGAGTTTAGAACTAAATATTCAGACGAGCAATCTAGAGAACATAGCACCCAAAGGAATCTCACTGCCATCGAGTCAATGCTGACTCTTAGAGACCCCTGTGGGTTTCACGACCTTAACTGTTGATGGGAGTAGAAAGCCCAGGCTTTCTCCTGCAGAGCTGCTGGTCATATCCAACCGCTGACCCCTGGGAACCCCTATGTGTAATCACTACACCACTAGAGCTCCTTAGAGAACATCTAGTGGATGGATCTCTAAAACCACATTCGAGTATATCTGGGGGAATGTTGCTGTTGGTTTTTTTGCACTAAGTTGTAACTAATTTACTTTGAACTGTTTTTTTCCCCATGGTGGTGAAGATATTAGAATGAGCCTTTTAAGTATGAATTGAATTTCAATAAATATCAGGAGTAAGGAAAAAAAGAAGGGCCATTTAGACCAGAGAAGAATCGTATGAGCAAAATTTCTAAGACTGAAAGGTCTGGTGAAGTCTCATGAGAAGGAGATTGAAAGATAAGGTGGAACCAAAAAATTTAAGTGGCTTGTTAAGGAGCTTGCATATTTTTCTATAAACCATTAAGAGTGACTGGCCTGTTATGAATAGAAAACAAAATCCCAGTATAGGATTTAAGAAAGGAATTAAGAAGAAAAATTAGCATATATTGTATAAATTCCTTATGCTCAACTGTCTTTTAGCCAACGTCAGAAAATTGAATTGTCTTTTCAATATGAAACATGAGCTTATTGGGAAATATTGTACATAGTCAAAACGGTAACACTCCTTTTATTGATTAACTATTAAAATCAACCATTCAAACCTTGGGCTTTCTATAATATATACGAAATAGAATTTACTACATGCATGTCATTGTCTAGATCTGATCAATTTTTTTCTCTTGTGACAGTAAAAACTTACTAAATATAGTACATTTTATCAAACTCTAGCATATTTTTCATCAAATTTTGCTTACACACAGACACACACACAGGAAATAAATCTTAAATAGAAAACATTTGTTGCTAATTGTCTTCTTGAAGTCTGATAACACAAAACCAAATTACTGCCACCAAACAGTTTACACTTTCTAGGAACCTAATAGAATCAGAGTTGTAATAGAAGAATTTACACCCCTAGAAGGCCCAATGTTTTGAGAAGACACTACATGATGCACAATGCTAATTTCCATGGAAATCATACTCCGATCCCCTGGATTTGACGTTCTGAAGTCTTCTGCACTAGCTGCATCGCACTCAGGATGCTGTAACTCCTACGGGACAGAAAGAGACTGGAGCAGGATCAGAAAAGGGAGACTATTACAGCTAGGTCTTTGTCGCTTGAAGAACAGAAAAGGAATCTGGGAGTGTAAACTGGAGGAGCAGAATGCTTGGAAAACATAATATGTAATTTTGCTGTTTGGAAGGCTGTCATGTAAAAATAATTAAATAAATTAAATTTTCCCCCCAGAAAAAGGACTGCAGACAATGAATTTGAAGTGTGTGGTTTTAATCATTCTTTATACATATGTATTGAATAACAACTATGTCCCAGGTGCATATAATTGTGAAAAATAAGTCAAAACTTGTTTGCCAAATAGGACTGAGGGTTATCAAACAGGAAGTAGGAATATAAGACCTAAATCTGGTACTTTACGTGTATACTACATCTCACAAAAATCCCGTGAAAGAAAAATAAATTTTCAGTCATTTTTTTAAAATGGTGGTAAAATATGATATGCAATTTTTCTTCTGAACAGTGTTGTGTATATTCAGTAGCTTTAATTGTATTCACAATATTGTACAACCATCACTACTATTTCCAAAATTGTCATTGTCCTAACCAGAAATTCTATAGCCATTAAGCAAAAACTTCTCATTCCACCCTTCTCGCAGCCTCTGGTAACCAGTAACATACTTTCAGTATCGATAAAATTTTCAGTTATAGATATTTCACGTATATATGAAGCAATACATTCTTTTCCCTTTTTGTTTGGATTGTTCACTTAACAACATGTTTTCCAGGTTTATCCATGCTGTAGTGTCAATCATTCCTTTTTATGACTGGTTAATATCTGCGAGAGAAGTGGAAACATAAGGAAATAAAGATGTGACCATGGAAAAATGAGTCAATGAGTACGCAGGAAAAAGGGAAACCAAGGAAAGCACGTTTTTCTATGCGAGGTCATGGACACATAGTAAGGGAGTGTGCAAAGGAGAGTTTTCAATCTTGTGAAAGAGAAATTACTTACAGTTGGATAAGGAACTTGAGTTATATTGCGAGCTACAAAGTCAGGCAGACTGTCAGTAATTATGTTTATAACCCCTGACTCTGCCGTGTGTGGAAGTTCCAGAGGGAATGGCTAAAAGGGTTCTGGGAATTTCACAGGCAGTATGGGAAACTTTCAGACCCTAAGAGTCAATCTCCCTAAACTATATAATGAAGCTGCTGTCAAAGGCAGTCGTTGGCCAACAATAATACTTTTTTTTATTTCATACTCATAGTTAACATGATAGGAAAATGTTGTGATGCGTTTACTCAGAGACGTGAGCACATTTAGAACAAGGTGGAGAGATGTGCTTTCTCTTGCTGTACCCAAGAAAATGAGTAGTTATTTTGAAAAACACACAGGTACATGAACAAGGCAATACATGTTTATTTGGTAAGTGTTGGGTTTTTAGTTTTGATTAGTCTTAACAATATTTTTAATCATTCTTTTAAAAAAACTTTAAATGGGTAGGTTAATTCACTGGCTATATGCTTCCACAGGCTTATATTCCCTATAAATATTAATTTTGCTTTAATAGTGCCTTTAATAAGGTTGTTAGACATTTTATCTGAACACATTCTACACGTGTATACCTCCTCACATGAAGAATAACAACCTTGCAACAGATAATTTCTCTTCCCTCTCTTGGAGTATTATTATTTTGCACATGATTTCTACGTCTACACATATTTTAAGTCCCACAATATATTCTTATTATTTTTTTGTTTTAAGAAGTCCATTAGCACTCCAAAATATTTTTACAATATGAAAATTATGTCATTTAATTTTATCAATATTTTCCACTTTCTTCATTTTTATATGTTATCAATAGATTCAAATTTATATCTGGTATCATTTTCTATCTGCCTGATGGACTGATTTTAACATTTATTTCAATTCATAGTCTTTATTTTACTTTTGTTGTGGGCTATAGAATTCTAGCGTGATGCTTAAAATTATGTTCCAGTCTCTTGTCCTTGTTTCTTCTTCTTTTTTTAAGTGTTCTATGTATATATTTTAAATCATTTTACTGGGGGCTCATACAACTCTTACCACAATCCATACATCCATCCATTGTATCAAGCACATTTGTACATTTGTTGCCCTCATCATTCTCAAAACATTTGTTTTCTACTTAAGCCCTTGGTATCAGCTCCTCATTTCCCCCTCCCCCTTCACTCCTCCTCCCTCATGAATCCTTGATAATTTATAAATTATTATTATTATTTTCTCATTCTTACACTGTCCGATGTCTCCCTTCCCCCACTTCCCTGTTGTCCGTCTCCCAGAGAGGAGGTTACATGTAGATCCTTATAATCAGTTCCCCCTTTCTTGCCTTGTTTCTTATGATAAATTTGATGTTGCTCTTTGTTTATCTAAGTTTTTACCCTGAAGGCTACTGAGATTATTCCATTATGGATGCTGTTGTTATTAGATGCTCCTACTCATAGCGACTTCATATATGACAAAACAAAACACTGTCCTATCTTCACAATCATAACTAAATCTGCCCCTATTGTGGTAGCCACTGTGTCCAACCACCTCGTTGTCTTCTTTTTCACTGAGCCTCTCTCTGCTTTACCAAGCATGATGTCCTTCCCCAAGGACTTATCCCTCCTGATAACAGTCCAAAGTAACTGGGACAAAGTCTTGCCATCCTGGTTTCCAAGCAATATTCTGGCTGTACTTCTTCCAAGACAGATTTATTTGTTCTTCTGGTACTCCACTGTACATTCAGTAATCCTTTCCAATACCATAATTCAAATGTACCAGTTCATCTCATGTATTCCTTATTCACAAGCATATTGGATGATTGGGAAAAAAAACATTTATTTTTAAAATAATTTAAAGATTTCTTTTGTAGTACATCTGTGCAATACAGTAGCTCTATTGACTCCTTGACTTCTACTTCCACGAACATTGATGGCAGCCCTAAATAAAATGAAGTATTTGACAATCTAAGTAATTTGTCTATTTATCACTGTTGCATATTGGTCTTGATGTGAAGATTTTTTGTTTTCTTTATATAGAGGTTCAATCCATTTTGATGACTATGCAATATTTTATCTCTATCAGTAAGAACTTCAAGTCCTTATGGCTTTCAGTGATCATTTCTGGGCCTTTGCCTATTGGTTAATTTTCCTGTTTTTGTGGTCTGCGTGTTTGTTTACTAACTTTCTGTTTAATGACAATCATTGTAAATTTTACATTTTTGAATGCTGGATATTTTGAATTCTTTTAATTTCATTTTTGTTTGTTTTTGAGCGTTGTCATTGAATGCCCTTGAGAGACTTGAAAACTGATTCTTTGAGGCTTGCTTTCAAGCTTTGCTTTACCTAACTGGAGCAGCCTTTGGTCTGGGAGTAAATTGTCAAAAACCTAAGGCAATGTGATTTGATGCCTTGTTTCTTCCAAGGTTTCTCTATTCTGCTTGTTACTAATGTGAACTATTCTCTACTTTATATAAAGTTTCAAATTCTTTATGTCTACTTTGCTCAAGTGTTTCTCCCACCTTAGGCAGTTTCTACATACACATATGTATTGATCAGTACTCAACTAAAGGGTGGAGCAAGTCTCTCCTCTCTAAACTCCAACATTTGTCTCTCAACTCAGTGTGAATCCAGGGTCCACTTTGGCGTCCCTCTCTACTGTACCCTGGAAAGGCAATTTAGATAGTAATCAGGGGAAACTAGAGGCTCCACGTGTTTATTTGCTGTCTTTCCCAGGCTGCTTTTCTAATCTGCTGATGGCTACCATAAAAAAAAATGGCTATTTAAAGAAAATATTTTTACTGGGGCTCGTACAACTCTTAGCACAATCCATATATCCATCCATTGTGTCAAGCACCTTTGTACATTTGTTGCCATCATCATTCTCAAAACATTTGCTTTCTACTTGAGTC
>NW_022104341.1:78560220-78602268 GCF_000313985.2 Echinops telfairi
TTGTTTCTCAGTTATATGGCCACTTGTTTGTCTTCCAGCCTATAGGACCCCAAACTCTGTATCTTTTGATAGCCAGGCACCATCAGCTTTCTTCACCACATTTGCTTATGCACCTGCTTTGTGTTCAGCGATGGTATCGAGACAGGCTGGTATGCATCTTCCATGTGGGCTTAGCTGTTTCTCAGCTAGATGGCTACTTGTTTATCTTCAGGCCTTTAAGACTTCAGATGCTATTATCTTTTGATAGCCGGACACCATCAGCTTGCATCACCACATTTGCTTGTGCACCCATCGTCTTCAGTTATCGTGCCAGGAAGGTGAGCATATGAGACTGTAAAAATGGCTATTTTATATAATTTGTTGGTTTTATAGTTGTTTTAAAAAAGGGAAAAAATCTCTTCCATATTGAGCCATCTTGGGCAAAAGCAGATGTTCCCTTTTATAAAATTTTCCTTAAAAAGATTGTGTTGCTACAAATAGTTCTTAAAAGCTGACATCTTGATGGTTTGTAAAGAGTAGGTGATACTGTGATATTCATTTCATTTCTTAACCACATCAAAACTTTTTCTGGGAATAAGAGCAGTAGTTTTGACTTCAATAAGTCTTTATGTTCTGCTATTTTTGTGAGAATTTTAATAAACTTCATACCACTTTTCAGGCTCAATTTTTCTACATATGAAGTGGTAATAAAATTTAACACAGCCTTGAAAATACTCAATATCCATGGTACTTAGAGACATTAGAATAACTGAGGGAGCATACACATTGTTGGGGTAGACGATCGAAGAGCTGGCAGTGTGTCCCACGGATTACTATATTCTTTCAGAGCTCTCAGAACATACGAGCTTCATAGAAAATCTAGCTTTGTGGCCAAAGCCCAAGCTTTATAGTGACACATTAATGAATCTCTCAGAGCCTACATTTTGCCTTTTCAAAACATTATAATAAGAGTACTTTTCTTCTATAATGAATAAGAGAATAAAAAGAGAAACGATGGGTAAAGTGCTTTGCATATGGATGCTTTAAAAAAGGAGTCTAAATAGTTTACTCTTCCCTCTCTACCCAAAGAACTTCTGCCCTGATATTCCATTAATGAGTAAGAAGTGTGATTTGCTGATAATGATGGATGTTATGGACCCAATTGTGTTCCCCAGAATATAGGTTGTAAATCCTAATCTCTCTACTTCTGAATGTTATGACATCTAACAATGGGGTCTTCTTTAGTATGTTAGTGAGAACATATAAGTATTTTTCCACCTAATCAATTTTGAAATATAAAAAGTAGATTAGGCAGAAACAGGCAAGCACAAAGAGGAAAAGGTGATTGCTATATCGATAACAGAAAGGAAGACTAAGAAGAATGCTAGAGAAGCTCGGACAAGAATTTTCCCCCGGAGCAGAACACTTGTGGGTGAGCACCTTCACCTAGAGCTGACACCCTGAATTTGAACTTCCAACCTGTGACACTTTAAGAGCAATCATATTAATCTTCCTTCTGGATGGATGGGTGACATACTATCATTGACAGCATTGTACTTCTGTGGGATCTTGAAATGTTCGTTGTAATTCTGCGTGTGATGCCACCCCTCTTCATGATGTCACTCCTGCTGTAGTGCACCATGGGATTATCTGATTCAATTTAGCTAATTCTAGTCCGTTTCAGCTCACTAATGCCTGGAAGATTGATCTTTCTGTGCTCCATTTCATTCTTGCCAACTTCCAATTGCCCTACAGTGATACTTTATCCATTCCATGTTCCAATTATTAGTGGATGTTTACAGCTATTTCCCCCCTCATTCTTGAGTTGTACCACATAAGCCACTGAAGATCCTGAAAGCTTTACTCCATCCATTATTAAGATCAACCCGACATTCAAGAGGCAGCTCCTCCTCGGTCATGTTTTGAGACCCATCAAACCCGAAACTCTATTGTCCAACACTGTATCACTGTTTTGGGAAGATGTCAAGGACCATTTTCCCAGAAATGGAATGCCTACTCCTTTTGCCTACTCTGATAGCATCTTAAAACAAATTTTGAGAAAATGAATATGTGTTTAATAACACCACTCACTTGCTGTATTTCTTTTCAGTAGTACTATCAAACTAAGACAGGAGGTCTTTGCAACAAATTATTCTTCTGCTCAAGTCTGGTTCACTTAGCCCAGAATATCTACTAGATTTTTATTAGTCCTTAACAATCTTGACCCTGGTGTACCTTGGTGGTTCTCAAAGGGCACCAAGGCATGTAGAGCAGCTTACAAATGATCATGGATGCCAAAGCTCAATGTATTTGACAGGTGTAAATATCTGTCTTGGTGCCTCACTCAAGTGTTCTTCCTCCTTGCCATGCTAAGTAGGCTATCAGCTTTCTTTCAAGCTTCCTGACTCTTGTCTGCTTTTGAAGGAGCAAAAAGAGAAAGAGTCTTGACAAGGGGGATTAACACAGTGGATGCAACAATGAACTCAACCACAGCGATTGTGAGGATGGTACAGGACCACGCAGAGTTGTGTTTCATTGTACACAGGGTTGCTATGAGTCAGAACCAACTCAACAGCACCTACGAATGACAACATTAAATCTGGGATCATCTTTGGATCTCAGGTGAAAGGGAGCCAATAAGAAATGGTCTTAGAGCAGTCATGGACAGATAATCTGGTTTCAAGACAGAGGATGGTAAGTTATAGAGCTAGAATTTAACCCCAGGTCTTCCCAAAGATGAAGACCAAGTTATTTCACCATCCTGTTCATTCTCTGTCAAAGTTAAGTACACATCTATGCTGATAATTATTTTAAGGCAAGCAGACCTATAATAAAGACTCTCTACCAGAGATTAGCTAACTTAAGCTGAAATGATTAGAAACAGTTTACTGAGGTAGATAATATATGTAATTTGAAGAAAGGGTAGTAATTTCCCAGGCAGATGTGTGTGTGTTTGTATTGATGGTGGGGCTGGAGGTGAAGTGTCCTTGGCAGAAGGGGTAGCATATGCAAATCTCAAGGTGTGAAAGAATCCGTTGCAGTCTGCCACACTTAGGACTTTAGCTGTCTTTGTGCTTTGCCATGGTATATGTGTAATCTCTGAACTGTCTCACGGGAGCTGATGATGCCTCTTCAGTTTTATTAAATGGAAGCAATTTTGTTTGGTACATCTGCTCCCATCCCTCGCTATCTGTGACTAGGTTGTGGATAGACAGAAAGAAATCAAGTTATTGTGCAACATGAACCGGGCCTGAATAGATCTCCTTTGGAGTGTTAACACTCTGATCTGTCTGCTCCTCACCACACCACCAACTCACTCACTTGATGGAATGAATATTGGAGCGGACAGAGAGGAAAGTATCTTAGAAAACTGTGAAGTTTCTAAGTAAATGTAATAAATTGGGAGGATTTTCAAAGGGAATAAAAGGTGTCATTTATGATGGTTGTAACTCCTACACCCACGAAAAGTATTGTACTGGGGTAGTTTAGACCTCCCCAGGGTAGATAAAATTATGGCTTGCTCTGTCAAAATGAAGGAACAGAATTTTCCTATTTCACAAAGATATCTTATTTAAAAAGCTCAATTCTATTTTTTCCTGCCCCCCTCTCAGAATTGATGAAAGAAGGCACAATGCAGTCAATCAGTGATGCACCAAGGAATTTCAATGAGAGACTTGTGGCACAAGCCTCTGAAAATGATAGTTATCACCCACAGGAATTTCTAGGAAAAACAAGCATATGTTTGTTTTTGAACAATTATTTTATTTTTAGGAGGCTAACTTATGAAGAAAAATGATGATAATAATTATTATAAATATCATGATACTGCTAAATCAATTAAGCTTATTGCTTGAATATGTCTTCTGTGCCCAGTATTTTAACAGGTTCTTTTTAGATATTGTATAATTGGCTCCTACAAACAGCACTATGAGGTCTATATTCTTGTTATGCTATAATAGTATCATTAGGACAGATGAGACTCAGAAATTTGAACTGATAAGTACAAATCCACATAGCCCTAAATTAGAGGCAGATTTCAAACTCAGTTATTTCTGAATAAATCCATGCTGTGTTGTTGTTGTTGTGTTTTAATGTAGTAGCTTTGAGCCATGCCCCACTGTTCCAGAGACACTGTTGTTGTTTTTTAAAGATCCTTTGGGCTTGTTTAGTGGGAATCTGTGGAGAATACATATGTTTAACATGCTCAGCTGCTAACTCAAAGGTGAAGTCCACCCACAGTTATTTCAGAAGAAAGTTCTGGTGATACATTCCCAAAAAATCAGCCATTGAAAACCCTGTGGGACACAATTCTAATTTGATTTACGTGGACTCACTGCCAGATAGCAAGTGGGTTTGTTCGGCGGTTTATACTTTGCAAGTGCTTCAGAACTCTCTATGACCTTCATGGCAATCACAAAATGATATTAATTATTATTAGTGATTTTTATCAATCTTATTATAATAATGGTGAAATAGGTACATTTATAATTTTACAGGACTAGCTCATCATGTCTTTTCTGCTGCAGAACTACTGGTGAGTTTTAACTGCTGACCTCTCAGTTAGTAGCTGATCACTTCACCTTGTGTCATGGGGTCCTGTGGGAATCGACTAGTCACCATCTCTATGAGCTTGAGCACCTACCTTCATGCCTTCTCTCCTCAGTTCTTTATTGGAATATGGATTAAGTAAATGTACTCACACGATGGTGTTGCAGGTTAAGGAATATAAATGTAAAGTGGTTAACACATGGTACTGAAACCAAACCCATAGTAACCCTATAGGACAGAGTCTTTCAGTATTTGATGTGATGCTTTATAGCCTTTAAGAAATAATTCCAGGTAAACTATGGAAACCATTTCTATATGTCCGTAGTAATTTGTATTTTACCCACATACTATACAATGATTTAATTGTGATTTTATCTGCTTTATCCATATTTCTTAGCTCTTTGATGGCAAATAATCTGTCATATCCTTCTGTATATCCCTAATATGCAGCAGAGTTACTAGTACCTAATGAATGCTGAATATTTATTTATTTTTGAATGAGTGAATGAATTAAAATAATTGATCAGGAAAATTCTGTCTCCTTCTATCTAACATTATAAAGTAGATGATGACATTTACTTCTTTGTATGAGGCTACTAAGCAAGAAAGTGTTTCAGGGCTTGGTGAAAATTAAGAGCAAGGGTATGCCCCACATATATGCACAGGTTCTCTTACCCTCAGCAACAACCTTCTAAATGTACGTGATTGTAATCTAATTTCAAGCAACTCATCCTCAACATCTCACCTGTTCCTTAACCCTAGGTAGGGAATTATTGTGGTGCATCCTTTTTTCACTTGTAATCTGTGTAGGTATCGGTAATGCTTGCTGTATCGGTGGAAGTGCCACACTACTTCTGCCCCATAGAGAACACAGTGGAATTTTAAATAGTGTTAGTTGGGGTCTCGAGGTCAGTAAACCCTGCACACTTTTCAGGTCCAAATTAAACCAGGTTCATACGCCATGGAGAAAATGTTTTGAGAATGATGTACAAATGCGCTTTACACAATTGATGTGTGTATGGATTGCGATAACAGTTGTATGAGCCCCTAATAAAATGTTAAAAAACAACAAAAAACTCTGCTTTAAGGAGAACAGAAAGTGGTGTACATGACTTTTGAAATGAGGATATGAATGCCATGTTTAATGTTTTTTCAAGTTCTCTTTCCAACTCTCCTATCACCTTTGTTTGCTGCATCGAGCCCCTGAGTTTCGGGGCTTCTCAAGTCTTGCTTTGAGTCTTCTACAACTCCCACTTGCTACTCTTCCCACTCTCTGGGCCACGTACTCTCCACATGGATTTGATACCCGATGGAAAGGATAGCTGGGCTCTCTTTCCTGCACTTCAGACGCATCGATGCAATTGTTGGCTGTCTACATGAGTGTACTGGAAAAAGCTCCACAATACCTCAGATTCAACACATTTCAGATTTAGCTCAGTACCATCCTCTGTCTTGAAACCAGATTATCTTTCCATGACTGCTCTAAGACCATTTCTTGTTGGCTCCCTTTCACCTAAGATCCAAAGATGATCCCAGATTTCATGTTGCCATTGGTAGGTGCTGTTGAGTTGGTTCTGACTCATAGCAACCCTGTGTACAATGAAACAAGTCTTCCTGGTCCTGTAGCATCCTCGCAATCGCTGTGGTTGAGTTCATTGTTGCATCCACTGTGTTAATCCCCCTTGTCAAGGCTCTTTCTCTTTTTGCTCCTTACCAATCATGGTACCCTGATCCAGGACTGATCTCTCCTGATCGCATGCATGTGAGATGATCGACATATAAACCCTTCCAGGGGGACAAATAACAGAAAAGTGAGTGAAGAGAGACAGTGATCAGTGTAAGACATGAAAAAAATATATAAATTATCAAGGGTTCATGGGGAGGAATGAACTGATATTAAGGGCTCAAGTAGAAATAAAATGTTTTGAAAATAATGATGGTAACATGTGTACAAATGTGCTTGATAGAATGGATGGATGGATGGATGGATTGTGATAAGAGCTGTAAGGCCCCCCCAATAAAATTATTTTTTTTAAAAGAAAAGGAATTTTCCCAAAGGTCTTAGTCCCAAAAGATGGGTGAGCATTGTAAATTTCTTCCCTAATTGAAAAGTAGGAATTACAATGCCGGCTCATATGTTTGTTGGGAAGCTGAGTTCACAAAGTGTATAAGATTCATTTAATAACACCAAGCCCACTGCAATTGAACCACTTCCAAATCATAACAACCCCACAGAGGAGAGTAGATTGTTCCCTAAGGTTTCTGAAACTGTCCATTTTTAAGGGAGCAGACTGCCTCAAACTTCTGTAGGACAGCTGGTTGGTTCAAACTACCAGCCTTTCAATAACCCAGTGCTTAGCCCACTGCACCACCAGGGCTCCTTAACCACTTGATGGAGATTGAATAGCCTGAATCCAATAACTTGGTGGGCGGGGAGGTAGAAAGGCATTGCTGTTTATCTTATTTTTTTGCACGGACTGGTTCTTTTTTTTCCTTTACAGTGTTATTGGTACATAATCCACAGATCAAACAATTCCATAGTCCAATCATATAAAGATATTGGTAGTTCTTGCAGAATTTGATTAATCTGTTGAAACTCTCTCTCTAGCCCTGATCTTCTTGGTTTTGTTACTTGGTCTGGTTCTTCCAGGCATAGGTTTGGGTTTAAGCTACCCACAGCTAATCTTTAATACCTACATACATTGATGAAACAAGTTCTTGACAAGCTACCATCAATGACCTACCATCAAAGAGCAATCTTTGTGTACAGTTCTTGATTTTCTGCTGAAGGTCAGGAAAGTACAGAGGACGAACATCTGCAGTAGTCCAAAGAGAAGTTTAAGTGAGAGCACTTGAACTCTCCATGGCAGCCATAGAGTAGCACCTAGGCCCCCTTGTAGACCAATTTTGCCTAGGTCTGGCCCTAAATTTTTGGCCTCACTCACTTTATGTGGCACCTTTGCCTGCTCATGTGACTCAGGCAGCAAACTTTAACATATTTTTGGTGGACAGGATCTTCACTTTTCCATGCCAGAGTCACTAAATCTTTGGTATAAGTTGAGAGGTTAGGACATGCTGATTGTTTGGTCTGATTTTGAAGCACCTCTTTAGAAAGTGATTGTTCCCTTTAGGTTAATATCATCGATCAACACAGCTCTCTTTGTTTAGATTGAAATTATTCTTCATGGGAAGGTATTGCCAGTTGAGCGGCAGTCAGGGCCACAGGTTCACCAATCCATACTTCTTGCCTGCCTGTCAGGATGAAATACTAATGGCAAGAACCATCAATCCTCCTGCTGCCTCCTTGTTTTTTATAACCGAGGTCACTTTGCTTTGAATTTATATTTGCCATGCAAATTGAAATAAAACTACAAAAATAATTTTTAACATGTCTGTTCTGATAGTGTCTTATTTTTCAACATTTTGAATTGATGAAGAGGGAGTATTGGAAACATGTAAGGTGATAGAAAAGACATTTGTTTGCTAGGGGAAAATACTCATCTGCCTTGGGAAGCACATATTCAATCAGCCTAACTAATAAGCAGTCATTTGTTTTTTGGGCATCCAGTTTATTAGATTAATGGCCTCTTTGAGTATTAGAACACATGGGGGAGAAGCCAATGTCTGGTTTATCAGAGCATTAATTCAGGACAGTATTTGGAAACAGTCTTTCTCCTTTCTAAGAAAGGAAGACACAATGCTTAAATAAATCAATAGTTTTCTGAAACAATAAATCTTAGTTTTTGAAACATAGTGATATAAGATAGGACACTTCTGCCACAAAATATATTAATTATTGTGGATAGGAGCCCTGGAATGATCTTGCTTATCAACTCATGATCTTTCATGATGTTTCCTGGAGTATGTCATATGTCCTGTGGGTCTAAATTGTCTTGAATTTAAAAAACAAGGAGACTTGCTTTTAACTTACGTTATTTCTTCATTGCTGTGGGAGAGAGCTTTACTCTCAGAAATGACTGGCTCTTGATAGGGAGGATCCTCAGAAGGACTGGTAACTCGCTAAGCCAGTGGTTCTCAACCTTCCTCATGGCACAACCCTTTAGTGCAGTTCCTCATGTGGTGGTGACCCCCAACCATAAAATTATTTTCGTTGCTACTTCATAACTCTAGTTTTGCTACTGTTATGAATTGGGCGACTCCTGTGAAAGGGGTTGCAACCTACAGGCTGAGAACCGCTGTAAGCAGTACTAGGAAGGGAAATTAACCACTACTTTATACCTGCTTCACTTTGAAGATATCACATGGCATGCTCACTGCTATGGTTTGTTTTGTTTTGTTTTCCCCTGAGAAGATGAACGTTTACTGGATAACTGAATGAAATGAGGACAATATCCAGAATCTGGGGAGCATGAGTTCCAAGCAAGGGGAAAGCAAATAGAAAGCCCGTCAGCAGAAACTAACTTGATGTGTGGAAAGCAACTCAAAGGTCACACTGCTGGCGTGAAATAAGTGATTCAGAGAGTAGAAGGTGAAATGGAAGGTGGTCTGTCTGATTGGGAGCCAGTGAGTAAGGGAATAGTATAATCAGATATATCTTTTTATTTGATAATAAGGGCCTGCTTATTATCAGTGAGGGCCATTAGAGTTCCACAATACTTCAGGGGAAAGATGATGGTAGCTTTGAACAGAGTTATATGAGTAGGCATCGAAAAGCTGTACAAAGTCAGGAGAATTTCAATATGCATTTGGATTGAATATAAAGAGTGAGAAAAAGAGAGAAATCAAGGATGGTTCATTGTTTTCATCCTGCATATTTTAGTATCCAAAATCGTTACTTACAATCATGGAGAAAGAAGAGAACTGTAGTGTGGAGACGATGAATTCAATATTGTTCATGCTCAATTTGACATACATATTAGACTCCAAGACAAAATTTTGGTTTATTGTTAGATTAAGTGCTGGGAGCTCAGAGAGGTGAGCAATTGGAATCTACAATGAACTAAAGCCAAGCTCACTACCGTCTTGATGCTGACTCATAGGGGCCCTGAGGACTTCCTGAGATGGCAGCTCTGCAGGAGCAGAGCGCCTGGTTTTCCTCCCACTGCGCACCTGGCAGTTTCCAGCTGCTGACCGGGTGGACTGCCGTCCAGTGAGGAGCCATTGTGCCGCTAGGCTCCTTTTGTCCTGTTAGCTAACAGTTAGAGGTTCCTGGCAGTAGGACAGAATATATTTGATGGGTCATCTCTTTAGTCTACCCTCATGCCCTTAAGATTTGAATGGAGTGTGAAAAGTATGACAAATTAATCTTAGGTTTCATTTTATAATTCCAGGAATACAGACCTAGTCGTTTGCAGGAAAAACAGTTTTATAAATAGGGAAAGTAAACAGATAATAGATTTCTAGACGGTAGAGATTAATAAACATTTTCATTCATTTTCATGGGATTCAGCCTTCTTCAGAAACATTCTCTCAAATTTTTAGCACTAGAAGTTGGGTAATCAAGGAAAGAACTATGAATAACATGTGAAGTTACACTCACTGGAGGATCCCTAAGGTTTTTTTTAAGCATGCAAATGCAGACATCTGAGATTTATAGAAAGTAATCTGGGGGTTGTCTGATTTTCTTCCAATATTTTTCCCCTTGTTAAATGTTACTTCATCAGTCAAGCCTTTTTTTGTGTCCATCAAAATACTGGTCCCAGCCAAGGTTGAATGGTCACAAAATAAGGACTGCAATGATTTGATATTGGAGCAGAATGCATGACGTCTCTTTCTGAGCTATATAGCTGGTGAATTCGAGAGAGAAGAGTTCTGATTCCAAGCATTCGGGTTCTGGTGCCTTTGGGAGCAGTCTAAATAAATTCAGAAGACATTGGGAATGTGCTGAGCTAATTAACTCCAAAATACTTAGAGCTAGAGGTAGCATGGCATCAAGAGAACAGAAGTTTAGTCTTAGCTCTGCCACATTCTGCTCTACTGTCCCATCTGTCACATGACAAAGATTATGTGCCTCACTTACCTTATGTGTTGGGATAGTAGTAGGTGGGTTAAAGGAGGACTTAAGAAAGCGTGATCCCTTGATATGTTTGAGTCCTCGTGGCTGTGTGTAAATCCATTTCATTGAGGGCTTACCTCATTTTCACTGACTATCCCAAACATTATGCCCATTCTTAACAATTCGTCTTTTTGGTGATGTACACAAAGAACCTGAACTTAAGTCCCTCCATCCTTGTAAAGACTCCTAAAGATGTAAGGACGTCCTAGATTATGTGCAAGGTCAAATCGCCGGATGGGCTGAAGCGAATGACATAAACAGTCTTGATTTTAATGGTGTTATAATTGTTTATTACAGATAAAAGTCATAAAGATTTCCAAGATAAGCTGTAAAACAATTTCTAGATGATCCTGTTTTCTAAATGCTTTTTCTGACCTAAAGACCTAGAAATCCAGAACACGTAAGCTTAGTTTCTCTTCAGCATCATCCGATATTGCCTTTGTGACATTGGCAATATCGCTAACGTCTCGTAGCACGTTCGGTGTGCCCGTCAGGTTTGGAGCTGGGTGTTGTAGCGGTTTACTCACTGAGCTGCTAATCAGAAGGGCAGCAGTTAAAACCCACCAGATGCTGCCTAGAGAAAGAGGCCTCTATTCCCCTGAATAGACCCCTAGGGGAAATTCTAGTCTGTCCTATAGTCCCTCCATAAAATTGACTCTCTGCCAGTGAGTTTGGGGTGAAATGCCTAGCACTGTGACAGGCATTCTCAGAGCAGTCCTCTATCATACATGTGTATTATCCCCATTTTGTAGGTGAAAGAATTAAGCCTTAGAGAAGTTAAGTTAGTCAATTAAGTTAATAAATACATGGTTACCATATCTACATTCCTAGCTGAGGGTGTGTAAAACTTCAAAGCTCAGTCTTACAGGAAGAATGCAGTAAAGGAATGTTGGATTAGCAAACTTCAAATGCCTTATTTAGAGACAGTGAGCGTAGTAGCTCTCAGCTTTCCTGTCGGCAAAGCTCACCAGCTAAACTCATCACTGCATTAGGGCTTTTGTTCTTGCTGTCCTCTGTCTAGAATTCTGTTACCCTGCAATCCTTGCTATTGTGGTCTCAAATGAAGTGTTTACTGTTGTTGTGAGGTGCCCTGGAGTCCACAGCGACCCTCTAAGCAATAGAAGGAAACCCAACCCGGTCCTGTGCCATGCTCACAACCGTTCTTACGCCCGAGGCCGTTGTTAGAGCCTCATGTGAACGAGCTAGCTTGTCCAGGGCCTTCCTCGTTTTCTCTTTGAGGTTCCACTTATTTATTTATTTTTAATTAAAAACTTTTACTGGGGGCTATTACATCTCTTATCACAATCCATCCGATCATCCATTGTGTCAAGCACATTTGTACATAAGCTGCCATCATCATTTTCAAACATTTTCTTTCTACTTGAGCCCTTAATATCAGCTCCTCATTTCCCCCTCCCTCCCCCACCCGCCCTCCCTCATGAACCCTTGATAAGTTATAGATTATTATTTTCATATCTCACATCATCCTCTATCACCCTTCACCCACTTTTCTATTGTTTGTCCCCCTGGGAGGGGGTTATATGTCGATCCTTGTGATCAATTCCCTTTATCCCCCCCACCTTCCCCTTGTCCTCCTGGTATCTCTATTCTCATTGTTGGGACTGAGGGGTTTATTGATCTTGGATTCCCTGTGTTGTGGGCTCTTATCTGTAGCAGTGTGCATGTTCAGGTATCAGGCATCTAAGACCCAGAACAAAATCATACCCAATGTGGACGGCAGTGGGGTGGTGGGGAAGGCGTGGAGTGGAGATCCAAAACCCATCTGTAGACAATTAGACATCTCCTCACAGAAGCATCACAAGGAAGAGGTGAGCCAGTCAGGGTGCAGTGTAGCACCGATGAAGCACACAACTTTCCTCTAGTTTCCTCACTGCTTCCTTCACCTTATGATCATGACCTCAATCCTCTTTTTCACTGTCCCTCTACTTTACCAAGCATGACGTCCCTTCCCAGGCCCTCATCTTTCTTGATAACGTATCCAATGTGTGTGAGACAAAGTCTCACTGTATTTGTTTCCGAGGAACATCCTTACTGTATTTCTTCCAAGATAAACCTCTCGGAAGCTTAACTGTTACTTCCTTTTTTTTTTCCCTTTAAAAAATGTTTATACTACCACAAATTATGCAGTCAAGTTTCCCACATTTGGGGAAATTGCAGTGGCCAGCATATCCGGGGTGCAATGGATAAGCAATGGTTTCCTTGCCCTGGGAAAACCACCTTCATGGTCGTGGTATTTCCCCTGCCAGGTAAGTATTAAATGTTTCTTCTTTAATGAAGCTTTTTTTGACTATACAATCTACTTACTAAGTCACTCCATATTTTATAACACTCTTTTAAGTTTTTGACATGGCACAGTTTACTGTGATTTTGCTCTTATACATGTTTGTTTGTTTCTTCATGAAGGCAAGATTTTGATTTCTTTTCCTTGATCAAATTATATACTTAATTCCTAGATTAAGTGTACACAGCACAAAGTAGACCCATGATAAATCCTTGTTAATTAAAGCCTGAACAAACTCCCTTGTGTAATAGGCGAAGGAACTGTATCTCAGAGATGACATTGGACTCACCCAAGGTGAGGTGCAGGCTGGTGGGAAGAATGGTAACCTAGTGACTAGTCCTAACGCTGGGCCTAATTTTTTCTATGACTTTGGATCAGTTCTGAGTTACGGATAACATTTCAGCGGATATTGATTGCATCCCTCACCCATGGCATGCGTCGTACAGTTTTTATATACATTTTATGTAATGTTTCCCAAAATTTTGTGAGTAGATAATTAAAGAAGTCTATGTTAGTTATAATGGCTGCTATAATAATAGTAATAAAATTAAATTCCAGTGATTTAACAAAACAAATGCTGTTTACACACATTGGAGATTGATTTGAAAAGCTATCTGTAGATGGCTTTTCCTCAAGTGATAATTCAAGTATCTGGTAATCTTCAGTTTTAGGGTGCTGCCCTCCTCAGCTCTTGTCACTGGAGGATGGGAAGACCATAAATGGTTACATATGGGATTTTATGTCCAGGTCAGAAAGCAGCATACATTGTGTCTGTCCCTATATCTTTGGTCAGTAGCCAGTCACAGAAAACTCCAAACTTGCTGCCATCGAGCCAATGCTGACTCATAGCAACCCGCTGTGTGTTTCTGAGCCTGTGGCCATTCCCAGGCGTAGAAAGCCCAGTCTTTCTCCTACAGACAGCTGACCGTGCAGATCGCAACCTACTGTTTACCACGACACCACCATAGCAAGGTCTACTGAGATGCAGTCTTGAACAAGAAGAAAGATGTATCGGTCACCAGCTATCCAATCTATGTAACAGTATCTTCACCATTTTAAAAGTGAATTGAGAAAACTTCTCTGTCATTGACTTGTCTGAGGACCCACAGTAAGGATGAAGTAAGAATACAGAGCCCAAACGTATGCCAGACTTATGCCCCAAATAGTTCCCTTTTTTCTGTACCTCTATAGTTTTGTTGTTACTGCTTTGAGTAAATTCTGACTCACAAATGACCTCATCCATTCAAAGTAAAATTGCTTTCTTTGGGAGTAGATTGCTAGGCCTGCTTTCTGATGGTATCTTTTAGTGGGTTTGAACTGCTAGCCTTTCAGTTAGCAGTCTTAACCATTTATGCCACACAGGAACCCCGTTCCTTTATAAATCATTGTTTTCAAGGTTGTCTTTGCCAAAGCCCTTTTTCTGGAATAGGTATTTATAGAGAATTCTAGCACATGAAAGTGATGAACAAGTTTTGAGGCATAATGGAGCCTGGGATTCTCGGGGAAAACTTTAAGGCATCACACAACCCATGATGGAAGCCCCAACCTTGGGACTAAATGATCTTGATGGACCTTCCAGTTTTATTTCAATATTATACCTCTTGATTTATTGATCTTCCTAATATGAAACGGAAAGCTCAAGTTAAAATTGCATCTCAGAATCGGATGACTTTCATTAAATATTTTTACCTCAAAACAGCAACAACAACAACAAAGATTTTCACCTCCTGTCCAAAAATAAACTGTGGGATCAGAACTCAAATACTGGTGATGCATTTGATGGTTTTTAAAAATGCTGTCCCACCTACTCGTCTTCCATGTAAAAAGTTATCTCATTGTACAAGACACACTCTGGAGACTTCCCCAGGGAATAATAGAAAAGGTACCTGAAAACTTTTAAATTTTATGAAGTGCACTCTTCCTTATAATTTACTTAATATAAAAATGTAATGATCTGCAGTTTACTGAGCAAATAACAATGCAAATATTGTAGCGTTAGCTTGGAGCTTGCCTGTGGTTGCCAATTTGACTTTATTATTTGATTATCCAGAAAAAGGTCAGCAGAAACAATGCACTCTGCCTTCAGTGGTTCAGAGGGGTAATCTCTTGGCCATTAGCAATTCTAAACACAGATTTAAATTCAAGGAGAAAATCATACTGCAGCAAGTTTCTGCAATTATTCCCTTGAGTAAGATGCTCTATTCTCTTAACCTGGATTATGATGGTTATTCTTTTCCAAAAAGTTTCTAATCTTTGGGATTGGAAAAATTGTGCTACTGTATTCATCCAAGAAACAAAAAGATACTGGGGGCCCAATATCACTACTTTCCTTCCTAGACAGGCTCTTCTGATTCCTTGCCTGAGCCCCTATTTGTCTGGGAGAGGATGTAGGACAAGATTTAAGGGTGGATAGCACAGTCTCTACTCTTAAAATATGAAGAATCAAAAGTATTTGAAAGGACTTGAAAACAGCCAATATTTAAGATGAAGAACATGATATATAGGAAGATACTATAGTCACTCCAGGCCACATGAAAGAGTTAGCACTTGAACTTTATAGTGATTTTTAACATGTAGGGTAATGGAAGTGTGTTTCCAGGTAAAGAGAACAGCATCAGCAAAGGCTTAGA
Source organism: Echinops telfairi (assembly GCF_000313985.2). Classification (NCBI taxonomy): domain Eukaryota; kingdom Metazoa; phylum Chordata; class Mammalia; order Afrosoricida; family Tenrecidae; genus Echinops; species Echinops telfairi. The sequence goes on from NW_022104341.1 coordinate 78,575,696, forward strand.
AGTTACACATCGTACATCCCTTGGAGGGATGAATGTCTGAGTTTTTCATGTGATTTCCTTTTTAGCTGTTGAACCATTTGTTTTATATTTTTCTACTCCTGTATCTCCCTGTTCCTCTTAATTCCGTAAAGACAGTAAGACAGCTATCTTAATTTTCCATTGCAGAAATATGTTCACCATTTTCCTTGAGTAGCTAAAATTCAAATAATTTGGGAAATTGCAGTTTAACTAATGCACATCAAATGCCACACTGAAAATTAGCTTGTTCCTCTGTCTTCCCATCACCCACAAGAGCTTGATGGATCATTAATGACACGATTAAAGAGACAGCATTATTAGTGCTCAATAAATGTTAAATAATTGTTGAAATAGGACCCAGTTGAGATTGGTAGTTTGCATAGAAACTGAAGCTCACAGAGGAACTCTTTGCTGATAATCAGGTTTTGCAACTCTGAAAAGGCCCAGGCGATTGCCATTGAAATCCACGTGCAGTTTTGGGAGAAACTACTTAATAATTCAGTTTTCCAGCTAAATGGAAATTTTTGTTGGGGCAGTGTTAAACATCATAGATACTGTCCTGGGAAATTCCTTTTCCCGTCTGTCTGAGGAACTGCAGGCCACCTAAATGAGCAGATGAATGAAATCAAGACCCAACAACCAATGAGCATACAAGTGATTTACCCAGAGCACCTTTGTTTCCTGCCCCAAACTGCTTCAAGAGCCAGATTCCCATCTGTTAATTGAAAATCCTGTCTGCCAATATGAAGGCTAACTTTTCCAAGCTTGGATTGTGTGGTGCTAATGGCTTTGGGCAGAGCCTGCATTGCTTGCTGGCAAGGATAATTCTGTTTGAGTCTGAAAGATCCAAAAATGATATTTGAAAACATATTTTATTTATCAACTAGAATCTAATGAATATGAATTCAACTGTCTGTCTGTTTATCTCTGCCTGGGAATATCCATTCTATAATAAAATAGAGCCTCACAGTTTATAGAGTACTTTTTATACCAACTATCTCATTTGTTCCTTATGACAACCAAAGAACAGAGAGAATCAGTATTTTCAAAAGACAAATATTTATAGGTCCTTTACATGCTGTTTCATTTGGTCTCTAAAGGATTTCAAGGCACAATTTCTAAATCTCATTTAACAGATGAATATTGAAACTTCAAGAGGCAAAATACTTCCATATTATTCTACTGCTAATAGGAGGGAACTCTTGGAATGGAAATTTGCCATGCTTGAACTGAGTAGAAAAAACTAATAGGACAAATATTAATTACAGGTTCAAGTGTACGAGAGCCATATTTTCTGACCATCTGCCTTATACTAAGCATTTCTAGATGCTATTAAAAATGGTGAAGGATTGGTGAAGAATATTAAATATATGGTGGACCACCAAAAGAATTAATAAATCAATTTGAGGAGATGTATAGCCAACATGCTATCTAGAAGTAAAGTTGATAAGACTTAGTCTCACCTACTTTGGACATGTTATAAAGAGGGTTCAGTCCCTTTAAAAGGAAGAGGAAGATAGATGGTTAATGAGATGGAGTGACACAACAGGCTCAATTATAAGAGCAATTATGAGAATGATACAAGACCAGGCTCTCTTTGTTCTGTTGTACATAGCGTCTCCATGAGTCAGAACTAATGTAATGATACCACAAGGAGAACGACAATTGGATCCCTAAACCATCTGTTGGGCTCCAAATCGTTATCCCCAATGATAGATTGTTCATTGAGTGCATGCAACTTTGAATAAGACATGAATTATACATTTTAATGGTAAGGGACAATAAACAAGTATACGTGATTGTACTTATAATGTCTATAGAGACAAAGACTATCTTATATTAGGTGATCAGGGAAGGACTCAATAAGGAAGTGGCATTTGAATCAAGATCAGTAAAATAGACCCTAAGGGTAAAACAAACTTTTGTGGTTTACACACATACACACACGCATGTACACACACACACACACACACCATGCAAGGAGGAGAATAGTGAGGTGAAAAACGATTGAAAATGAAGTTGGAAAGATAGTTAGGAACCATATCTAACAGAACCATATCTATCCAAAGACCAAATGTTTTACCAAATGTAACAATAAAATTGTTTGAGCTGGTGTGTTTGACATTTCCATATCCCCAAACTAAAATTGACTATCTTAGACATGAAATTAAGTTCAACAGTAACATCTGCTGTAGCCCTGGTGACAAGTCATTGCATATTGGGCTGCTAACCACAAGGTAAGCAGTTTGAAACTACTAGCCACTCTGCAGGTGAAAGAGGGCGCTTTCTACTCCCGTAAGGAGTTTCAAACTAGGGTACTCACAGTGGAAGGTCTACTCCGTCCTACTACAGTCATTACATGTCAGCATCGACTTGATGACAGCCAGTATCCTTTAGTAACATCCCTGGACCCCTTTTGCCCCTATACATGCGACTGAAGATGGAGTTATTTTATTTTAATGCTTTCTCTTTCTGGAAAACATGCTATGTAATCAAGGTATTTGTAGGGGGAGCAATGAGCCTATTTCCAAATGACGGTAACTTGTGGCCACGATCCAAAACAAGCAAATAAAAAAACAAACCCAAACTCAGTTTCATTGAGTAGCTGCTAACTCATAGCGACCTTAAAGGGACAGAGGAGAACTGGCCTTGTGAGTTGTAGACACTGTAATTCTTGACAGGAGTGGAAAGCCCTGTCTTGGCCATGATAGTTCGATTTAATATTATGTTGAAGAACATGGGTTTCAGATTCAACCCATGGCTTTAATTTATGGCCCTGTGATCTTGTCCAATCTTAACTAGAAATTCTCTGTATCTGTTTCTTCCTTTATAAAGTAGGAAATAACTAGATCAGCCTATGTAGTGGTTAGAATTGTGTCTACCACTTGGTAGGTGAGTAAATGCAATGAGTCACTTCTGTGACCTCAGACTTAACAAAGGAAAAGGAGAATCCACCTCCATACCAGCCGAATGCCAATTGCCACAAGGCAGGGGTCAGACATACCTCAGTTTCTTACTTCCTTAACCTTATTCTGACACCCATCATCCTGCCATGATATGACACTCTTCTGCTCTGCTGGGGTTGTGAGTTCATTACAGTGGCTACACAGAATTCAGGAACAATACTCATAATTATAGGGTTGATAGACAAGCAAATCAGTTACAAAACGTTAAAGACACACTCATTTTGCCTAAAACACCTCTTCTTGGGCATGAGGGAGGCATACCTTTGTCTGGTCCTTGCCCTCTCAGCCGTTTGGTCCATTGGCCTCACCTTGTTCCATGGACCAGGAAGCTTGGCTCCCTGCCTCACTGCAGTTTGTTTGTTGCAGCCACTGTGTCTGTCCATCTTGTTGAGGGTCTTGCTTTTGCTGACCTTGCATTTTACTAAGCATGATGTCTTCCAACAGGGAAGGGTCTTTTCCGACAACATGGCTAAAGCCTCTGAGACAAAATCTTGCCCTCCTCGATTCTAAGGGGCATTCTGGCTGTACTTCTTCTGAGAGAGATATTTTTCATTCTTCTGTAAATCCATGGTATATTCAATGGCATTCACCAACACCAGCACGTTTGTGGTCTTCTTTATTGTCTAGCTTGCATTCTTCTGGCAGTGGATAGGATATTAAATTTTCTTTGCCAACACTATAATTCAAACGCAAAACCTCAAATTAATATTAGGTTTTTCTTTTTCCTATATATCTTTCACATGTATAGAATGTGATTAAAAGTACTATGGCAAAGGCGCAGCTTAGTTCTCAAAGTGATACATTTGCTTTGTGAGATTTTAAATAAGTTTTTTGCAACAGATTTGTCCAATGAGACTTGTTATTTAATTTATTGATGGCTGGATCTATGTGTGTTTATTGTTGATCCAAGTAAATTTAAATCCTTGACACTTCCATACTATCTCTTCTTATTGTGAGATTGTTTCTTGGTCCAGAATTTTTTATTTCTCAGTGTTGATGTGTGATCCACATTGCAGGCTGTAATCTTTGATCTTCATCAGTAACCACTTCAAATTATGTTTACATTCAGCAAAATTACATTATCACTTTAGTAATGAGTCCTCCTCTCATCTTGGTTTAACTATAATTCATTTATTTTCACTAATGTATGGGGTGTCCATCAGTGGCATAAATGGTTAAGTGCAGAACTTACTAGCTGAAAGGTTGGCGGTAAGAATCCAGTTTCAGGATCCTCAGAAAATAAGCCTGGCGAACTCCCTATGAAGATGCCAGTCTTGGAAACACTGGGGAGCAGTTCTACTCTGTGCAGGCAAATTGCAATCCACTCAATGGAAATGAATGATAACAACGTATAGATTAGTGTACTGTTTAAAAATATTTGCAGCAAAACTTATGAGTGAAATGAACTGGTATTTTCTCTTTCCTGGTTTTGCCATTATAATTATACAGTCTTTATAAAATAATTAGGAAGTATTCCACCACTTTCTTTTTTCTGGAATAGTGTTTATCCTTAATAATTGGTTAGAAATCACTAAATTATAATATGGCTTGGCACTTTATTTGATGGTAGATTTATAGGTCCTTTATTCCATAGATAATTTATTCCAGCTTCTCATTTTATAAAGTGTATTTTTCAAGAAATGTGTCCATATTTTTCAATCAATGTTGTCACTTCAAGAAGGTTTTCATTTCAGTCTGAAGAATTCTCACCTGTAAGCTTTGCCTAGACATAGCATCCTCTTTCTCAGTTCTAAAAAAGAAAGAGATTTTATTATTATTTATTATTTTTTACACAATTTTATTTGTATCTTTCAAATCAGTAGAGGTGAGAAGGCTGGGTGGAAGAGAATGGGCAGGTGGAATGATAACTAAATGGAGCCCTGATGGGATTTGTATTCTTTTGGTGAATGGAATTATAGACTTGGCTCCAGCCAAGGGTACACCTTCTAGGGAAGAAGCATGTCTCCCTCTATCCCGAGCATTTCTGCTGTAGTCACTGATGCCTTTACCTACATGTTGAGCACGCCCACCAATCGGGTCTCAGCCCCTGAGCCATTGGCTATCAGGCCAAGGAACCTGCCATCTAACCTCAGCTCATCAAATCATCGGTGGGCTCTAAAATCTGTCCTGTTGCCATAAAACTGGCTGTCTAGTATGTATGCCCTTTTTAATCTCAATTCCCCTCTTTAAAAGTCAGCTTCTTTCCTCAGATGAGAAGCTAGGCTCTTTGGGCCTGAAATAAGTGGCTAGAGTCTTACACTTAGGTCCCTTATTGCTTCTACACACTGGGTTATGACAGATGAAGAGTTCCAGTCATTGTTGAATTCCACTCCTTTGCTAGGTTTTTAAACTTTGCTAATTTCCATTTTAAACCACTACTTTGTATTTGTAATAGCATTCAAGAAGCGTCTCACATCTTGAAAGGGGAAGCTAAACTACCTTTGAATTTTCATTTTCTTAATATTTCAGAGAAGATCATAATATTGACCTCCTTTGCAGAGCATTAGGATTAACTAATTAATCTTGAATAGTACTTTGCAATGTTAAATACTATAGAAATGCTAAATAGTATTATTAGACTTGGAGTATAAAAGACAAATGAAAACTCCAAACTTCATTTAAATGCTTTTATATCATGTTTTCCCCTCTCAAAAGAATTTTAAAAGAGGTTATGTAGCTACATTCTTGGTTCCAAATGGAAATGTCAAAATGAATATAAAACGTGGATGCGTAATTTCCTCACCTTATCTTTTGTTCCTTGTTTCATCATAGGATCACACATTTATTAAACAAGCATTTCTGGTTGCCTTCTGGTGACAACAAGACTGAGCAAGGCCCTGCAGATAAAACCCTGGTATCTGAACTGTGAGAGAGATAAATACATAAATACATATCGAGGGTCTACAAAAGTTTGTGGAGAAATGGAATTAAAAGATAATAAAAATTTCCACAAATGATGTTATTTCATATGTTCTAAAGTAAATGTAATACAGTACTGATTCAGTGGTAGTATAGAGGTGTAAAATGTGAGGGCTGATAATAACCACATTCAAACTGTTATTTTATTCCACATAGTCAATGGATAACTCTTCCCTATAATTTTTACATGTTATATAAAAGGCAATTAAGGTCGTATTCTAAGTTGATCCTGTTACTGTCCAGCAGTATGGACTCTCAATAGATCCAACAGAAGAGAGAACTCAGTTCCCAGCAGAAATAATATAAGCAAAAAAAATTTTTATTGGAATATTGAGGAGAGTGGGGTAACCAGAGTAGATGGGATAAAGTGAGTGACCGTTTTCTCACCATGAAGTGGAAGGTCTTAGAGGATAATTGAAGTAAACTCTATGTACACTAAGAATTAAGAAGGGATTTGAATGCCAGGTTGATGGAGATATTTTCTGATTTTGTCATGATATACGCCATGATATGTGGTGGCAAAATGACCAAGTAGAAATGGCTAGTGGATGATTTTAGCTATAGGTCTGACTGCTAAAGAGAAAGTTATTATCAAAGTCAGAGGATTGCTAAGACAAAGACAAAAATAAGACAAGACAAAAAAAGATAAAGGTCTGATAAAAAAGGCAGGATTTTTTTTTTCCAATGTTATCCTGGTGCAATTGTTGATTTGCATGTGAAGAAATGGAGGCAAAGAAAGAAGTGTGCTTAAAGTTACTCAGCAGACCAGTGGCAGAGTTGGACTTGATGCCTTGCCTCTTTATTTTTTGCTCAGAGCTCCCTTCTCTGCCACTAACACTTAGTCACAAAGTTAGCTATTCTGCACATCAGACCATAGCTAGTGAAGTGCCACTGAGACTTCTCATGGAACCAAAATCATGAACACGGAGAGACTGTTGCCTTCTTTATCTTTTTAATCAGTCTCTGCCCAGCGAGGTTTAGTTTCACTTTGAAGGCCTGGCCTCTGGGGATCAGGGGACTGGAGGTTCCCAGGTGACTACGCTTTGTTTCATTGCTTTCTCTCCTTGCTTCCCCTTAGATTTTTGTTGTTAATTTTAGTCCTGCGGGGATACAGTTGGACTTATTGGTAGTGAATATTGGGCTCTATTTTTGCAATCCACAGTGATACCTAACTCTCAGTTGCCTTGAACATACGCACTGTTTTCTCAGCCTTGATAGCTATAACCCCACCAAAGAGAGTAAGATTCAGTTCTAACCATCATTATGTTAACTTAATTATTTCAGTTTTAGTCACCTTACAAATGAAAGGACTGAGGTACAGGTAAAATAGCAGCTATGTGACATACTTGTAGCATAGAGTGCAAGGCTCCCTCCCAAATGTGTCCATAGTCAAATATTTGAAACCAGTGACTATGGCAACTGACATTTGCATACCATCACTTGTCTGTCCCTTTGTCATACTCTGGTGGCTTGTGTGTTAATATGATGCTGAGAGCTTTGTCACTGGTATTTCAAACACTAGCAGGGACACCTGGAGTAAACAGATTTCAGAGGAGGCTTCCAGACTAAGAACAGGCTACAGAGGAGGAATAGGCTATCCACTTTAGAGGAATTCATCACTGAAAACAAGGATTGCACTCAAACAAAAACAAAAGAAGAGAAAGTTAGTGTCCAGGAAACCTTCAATAAAGACGTGATCTGGCCTCCAAAAAAAACCAAAGTGGGATTGCATTGAAACCTTACCATTTACTGTCATTACTAAACACCCAAGGAGCCGAAGCAGAACACTGTCAGAGACAGTGTCAGAAGATGAGCCCCTCAAGTTTATGACCGAGGAAGAGCTGCCTCTTCAAATTTGTGTTGACCATAAGGGTGTGGATGGAGTCAAGTTAGAAGGACTAACCTTACTTCAGGACCTTCATTTGTTGATGGAACGTGACTACACACGAGGTGGGGCGCAGTTGCAAACAACTATTAATAATTAGAACTTGTCATCTTGAAAGTATGAATATAGTAAAATTAGAAGTTATTTAAAATGAAATGGAACCCATAGATATTCGAGCAGTACACTGTAATTGACTAGCATGGGCCTTTTGGGTGAGATACTCATGGTTTACTGTACCAGGAATGACCCATTCAAGAGGGATGGCACTGCACTCATTGTCAACAAGTACATTTCAAGGTCTGTCTTGAAGGATCATGCTGACTGTGATAGGATAATGTAACATCTATCCACTTGCAAGGAAATCCAGTCAACACAACTGTTATTCAAATTTATGTACCAACCACTAAGCTAGTGATGAAGAAATTGAAGAATTCTTCCAATGTCTTCCGTCTGAATTTGATCAAACTCTCAGGCACGCATCGTCTTCTCTTGAATTTGTCATGTGTCCTGGCTGTTTACTTTCTCTCTATCTCTTTTTCCTCACTACCATTCCCACCCCCCTTTACTCTTCTTGCTCTAAAATGTGCGGACTGGAAGACATAGATTAAACCATATGCCTTTGTGACTTAAGACCTTCAGCGGAACTCTATTACTTTCAGAAAAATACAAATTCCATTATAAAGTATTCATGATCTACTGTTACATGGTTCTAATATGCTTCAATAGTCTCAACATTTTTTGAAGTGTCAACAAATGAATTTATTGTAACCATTCCTGCTCTATGATGCCATGCTTTACCATTACTAATAGACCATACATTTTCAGGACTGTTTCTGACCTACAGTGTTTATAGATGGGAATCCTAATGAAAGTAGCAGTCCAGAGGTCAAACAAAACACTGGATTAGGTAAATGTGCTGCATAAGACCTCTTTAAAGTGCCGAAAAGCAAGGATGTTACTTTGAGGCATAAGGTGCATCTGGCCCAAGCCGAGCTATTTTCAATCACCTCATATGTACATGAAAGTTGGACACTGAACAAAGAAAACCAAATAAAAAGTGATGCATTTGAACAATGGTGCGGGCAAAGAATAGTGAACATACCATGGACTGCTAAATTACCAAATACCTGTCTTAGGAGAAGTATAAACAGAACACTCCTCTTCAGAGGCAGGGAGGGCGAGACCTCTCACGTGCTTTGGAATGTTATCAGAAGAGACTGGTCCTGGAAAAGGACATCGTACTTGGTGAAGGGGCAGTGAAAACAAAGGAAGACCCTCAATAAGATAGATGGACACTGAAGCTACAGCCCAGGGTTCAAACACAAGAGAATGTGAGGATGGCACAGCACTGGGCAGTGTTGCGTCCTGTTACATAGGCTCTTTTCACAGCTATATTCACTTCTAATATAAATATCCACATTATATGAACACCAACACCACCTAAAGCACGTGTTAAATGTCGTAGAGCTAATGAACGCTGGAGATGTTAGAGGAAAGCCCGATAGCACAAAATGAAAACTACACCATTTCCTGTCTTAAAATAGTCTTCAATCACATCAACCACAAGGTAAATTTTCCTGTCCTCTTTCTTTCATGTAGCCATTCTTACCTGTGCTCCCCACCACCTCTCTAGGGTATTGCCCCCCTTCATCTACTGGAGTACAAACTCAAATTCCTTCCTATGTTTCAAGTTGAACCCTAAAACAATCTGCTTTTATTGCTTGGGAATTTGTCAACCATACTGTAAATAAATCATATTTATTATTTCTCCAACATGAAATGAAATTGGTGGCAGACTAATAGAGTAATACCTACATATTTTGATTTATTAAAATTTAGTAATGATAGTAATTAGCATTTGAATGCTTACTCTGTGGTATGAAAACATTATTTTCTTACATTCCCTTGATTTTTTATTAATAAATCATTTTATTGGAGGCTCTTACATCTCTTATAACAATCCATACAACGATTGTATGAAACATTTTTGTACATATGTTGCATCATCATTTTCAAAACATTTTCTTTCTGCTTGAGCCCTTGGTGTCTGTTCCTCTTTTCCCTCCCTCCCCGCCCTTGTGCCCCCTGATAAATGATAAATTATTGTTATTTTTATATCTTCCATCGTCCACTGTCTCCCTTCACCCATGTTTCTGGTGTTTGTCCCCCTGGGGTGAGGTAGGGGGGTTATTTATTGATAATTGTAGTCGGGCCCCCATTTCTCCCCCTTATCCTCCCACCTCCCCCCTAACCTCAGGGTATCACTACTCCCATTGCTGTTGCTGAGTGCTTCATCTGTCCTGGATTCCGTGTGTCGAGGGCTCTCATCTGTTCCCCAGTGCACATGCTCTGGACTAGCTGGATTTGTGAGGTAGAACTGGGGTCATAATAGTGTGTGTGTGGGGGCGGGGGGGAGGGCATTAACGAACTAGTGTGTTCTGTCGCTGCTATGCTGCATCCTGGCTGATTCGTTCCTTCCTTGTGACTCTTTTGTGAAGGAATGTTCAGTTGTCTACAGATAGGCTTTGGGTCAGCACTCTGACCCACATCGATATATTTGATGTTTGCGTTCTTCTGATACCTGACACTTGATTCCATCGACACCTCATGAACACACAGGCTGGTGTGCTTTCTCCCATGTGGGCTTTGTTGCTTCCCTGCTAGATGACCCCCTGTTTAACTTCCAGCATTTAAGACCTCAGATGCTATATCTTTTAATAGCCGGGCTCGTTCCCCTTCTTTCAAAAACTGCTTTATTGATGGTAATTAGAATAAAATTAAGTACATAAATTATAGTTTACATAAAATTTAAAGATTTGACATATGTACATGTTCATGAAACCATCTTCTCCTTAGGCAACTATGATCACTACTTGTGACATTTTAGTTTCTAGAATTCAGTATAAATGAAATCGTATACTATGTACTCTTTTTTCTGGATATCCTTTGTTCAGTATAATAAAGTTAGCTTTATCTCAGTTGTTCCATATATCAATATTTCATTATTTTATACATTTTATATTTATTTTCCATTATATAGAAATATCAAATTTTGTTTCCCTTTTTACATTCTATTGGATAGTTGACGTTTTTATTCCCTAGTTTTTGTTATTGTAAAAGGGGATGCATACTGGTTTTCAGAAAGTTATGAATGACAGTGAAAGTTCAAACTCCATTTGTAGGGTCCCCACATGGATTAAACTCCAGAGAATTCCTTCGGACCATGGACCAGGGATGTAAATAACCGAATGCATTGGAAAGTGGATTAATGCAGGTGTAGTTGTATTAAAATCAAACCCTTTATTATTTGTTATCTCTTTTAACCCATTTTAAATTGGTTCTAGATTTTATTTTTTTCTGCTTTCCTTTTAATTGAGGTTTTTCTGTTTTATTTTATTATATCTCATATGTTTTTTTATATAAATTATAGGATAAGTAACTCTACAGGCACAGTGACTAGATTAATAGTTTCTTAGGGTTATGGGAGAGGTTGGTTGGAAATGGAATGCTAATAATAATGAGTACAAGAAAGAAGAAAATGTAAAATTAATCGGTGTAGGGATGGCACAGATATTTTAGTGTGTTTAGACCATTAAATTGTATGTTATGTGAATTATGTGCCAATAAAGCTCTTAAAATTAAAAAAATTAAAAATGGGAAAAAGAAGATGTATCTTTGTGACCAAAATGAAATCTTGGTCACATCACTGTGACATCACTGTGATATCACATCACTGTGTGGAAAGATGCATGAAAGTTAGTGAAACATACACAGACGACAACCCTGAAACTCGGAGCATAAAAGGAAAGGTTAAATAACTAGAATGAACTTTGATTGGAAGAAGATATTGACTGAAAATAGCAAAGGAGAAGAGGGGGAAAAGAGGGCCCTGACAGCTGGCCAAGCATAACGTGGTCATCTGAATAAAAGAGGCAGCAGCCAGCTCAGGCGAGGAGCCCAGGAAGCTCCTTCACACGTTTCCCAAAAGGGAGTAGAGCAGCGGTGCTCCACCTTCCTCAGGCCGCCACCCCTTCATACAGCTCCTCATGCTGTGTGACCCCCAGCCATAACTTTACTTTCATTGCTATTTCATAACTGTCATTTTGCTACTGTTATGAGTTTGGAGACCCCAGTGAAAGGGTCATTCAACCCCCAAAGGGGTCACGAACCACAGGCTGAGAATCACTGGTGTAGAGTAACTGTATAGATAAACATTATGGTGAATGCAGTAAATCAGTTATAGAAGGACAAATATTGTATGAGGTCACTGTTAAGAAAAGTCAAGAAAATATTGAAGCACAGAAAGGAATATCCTGGATGATTAGCCATAATAGGAGGAGGTTAGGAGGAACAATTACTAACTAGTTAGTAGTCGTGTTTTAATTTGATAAAAAATTTAATAAATTTAATTTATTAATTAATATTAATTAATTAATAATTAATTAATATAAAATTTAATAAAAACATATGAGATATAATTGCCAGAAGACTGGCAATATACAATAAGGAAAAGTCATTACAACAGGACCAAAGCAGATGAAGACCCTGGGAAATACATAAAAATATATGTGCTGCAAATTTATCCAAGTTTATAATATAGTGTGCAGAGGGAAAGTTAAGTGAACACTTAGCCACAATCAAGCACCTTCAGGAGCTGAGCCACATGGCTCGAGAATTTTGGACCTCGTCTGGGGAACATCTAGTTCAACTGGCATAACATAGCCCGTAAAGGCTGTGCTCCATATACTCTTTGGTGAGTAACACCTAGGATCTCTTCTCATCCGAAGCAGAGAAGAGTGAAGAAAATCAAAGACTCAAGGAAACGACTGGTCCACAGTACCAATGGACCTCATAAACCACAGCCTCCACTGCCGTGGGCCCAGAGGAATTAGATGATGGCCAGTGACCACTACCACCTGCTCACGTCAGGATCACAATATAAGGTCCTAGAGAGACTCAGAGAACAATGTAGAACAAAATTCAAAACCATCAAAATAAAACCGAGCCTACTGGTCTGATAGAGACTAGCAGAACCCTGAGACTGTGCTCCTTATACACCCGAGAAATTTGGAGTGGAATCCACTCCCAGATATCACCTTTGTCAATCAATACACGGGCCTCTAAAGTGAACAGGATGAGCCCTGAGGCGTGTGCTCCTCGGAACAAGGAGCCATATGAGACCCAAAAGGCAGCATCTACCCCTCGCAGCCCCACTCTCCCCCCAAGGTCAGAAGGCAGGAAAGAGCAGGTCCAAAGGATGAGCAAATGGAAACAGGGAAACTAGGAAGGAAGTGGGAAATGTGCTCTTACATCAAGGATAATGCAACTCATATCAGGAAACAGTGCTTAGACCCGGAGCTAAAGCTGAGAGATTGAAAATATGCAGACCAGCGGGGCACTACTCCTTCCTCCAGCTCTGGTCTGCTGTTGTGCCGGGGGTCTCGTCAGGCCTGTGTCTGCCCGGAGATCCTATCTAAACAGCCTTCCTACAGCAACTCCTCACTCCAGGTGGCCAGGTGGGAGTTCCAGACCAGCCTGGTCTCCCAGGACATTGGCACAGCAGCCAAGTTTATTGGTGCTAGGGCTGCCACAGTCTGTGTGGCCGGTTCGGGGGCTGGCATTGGGACCGTGTTTGGCAGCATGATCATCGGCTATGCCAGGAACCCATCTCTCAAGCAGCAACTCTTCTCCTATGCAATCCTGGGCTTTGCCCGATCTGAGGCCATGGGAATCTTCTGTTTGATGGTCGCCTTCCTCATCCTCTTCGTCTTGTGAGGCTCCATGGGGTGCACTGACCTGTCCCTGCTGCTTCAACTCCAGGCCATGCCCCGTGCTGGAGTGCGCTAAGCTTTACCATTAAACACGTTTCTCTAAAAAAAAAAGAGGCTGCAATGCTCATTCATGTACACATCTTTGTGTGTTCACCTGCCTCATTTTTTAAGATAAACTTGTGCTTAGGTGGGGAATGATTAGGTTATATTGAATAGATATATGTTTAATTGTATCAGAGAGTGCCGAAATATTTTGCTAATGATAGACATTCTTTCTACATTGCTACTAGCAATAAATTGTCCATTCTTACCTGAACCCCCTCCTTTGAAAAGCATTTTCCCCATATATTTTAGGCTGCTTCTAGTTGCTGTTGTTGTTTCCTTTTTATCAAGCAGAGGTATAAATTTGTTTTTTATTACTTTGGGGTAAAATCATAAATTGATTCCTATTTCATTCAATACCTACCGTATGATGTCAGCAACATGTTATCACCATATTATAGATGAAGATGTGTTTTCTCAACCACTTGATTGGGTTCGAACTGTTTCTTTTTATTTGTACACCTAGTAATTAAATCACGGCTATATTAGGCACTGTAATTAGATGTTGACAAAGGAAATAAATAGGAAGAAATTCCCATGTAAGGAGTAGGAGTCTGTATGTTAGCGATTGGATTAGAAAGCAGAAGATAAGAAGCAAGTACAATAATCCATGAGATAAATGCTGAGGAGACCTAGTGGCAGTGACAGGATGAAAGATCGATCTTTAGATTTATTTATATTTTCAGTAAGTAGTATACAGACTTATGAAGTAATAACAGTTTACCATGCATGGACTCAAAATTTTTTGTTTTAAGTAAACCATTATGGAAGTGGATATTTATATTCATTCATTCTCCCTTGATTCAACCAGCTATTGGAAGAAAATAATTAAAAGCACAAAATATTTATAACATAGCAAGTAAATATATCTGATTTTTCACAATCTGGGGCAGATTTTATTGCAAATCCTTATTTTGGGTTGCTACAATTTGACCACTCATATCTGGGATGTAGCATAGAATCAGGGAAATAATGCAAAGTTATTATTTTTCAAAGAAAATGTGATATGGGAAAAAGTTTTCTATATTTAATTAGGTGATGAAGATCCTGATAATTTGTGAAAAATATGCAAGGTGTATGGAATTTTTAATGCTCCTTTCTACATTTGGGACGTGTTTTTTAGGGTTTTTTTGGTCGATGTTTTGGGGGCGGTTTCTACATAGTGTACCTTTATTTCTTTCCTGATAATCCAACTGGTTCAGGGTTCAGTTCTCAGGGTTCCCAATGGGGCAGAGACACATATTACAGAAATTCAAGGTTTGACAGCTCAGAACACACACTAGCCTCGAGTTCCCCATACACATATGCATACCCAGCTCAAGATGCCACACAGATGAAGGCCCAAGGACTAGTTTTACCTTTATGTACAGAGACCCAGCGATGTGCACTACCTCAACTTGGTGGCAAGGTCTTTGGTGTCAGCTTCTGCCAGCTTGGCAATGTGGGCCACTAATTTGGAGCCCCGATGTTGGAGGATTCCATAGTACCTGTCTCTGTGGTTGGCCCTGATGATTTCCATCAACTAGACAGGGCTCCTTTGTCTACCAAGTTCACTAGTTAAGATGACAGTGGTGAACATCTTCTTATAGACCCTCCCCCCAATCCCAATCGGGTCTTCTTTTTGATAATGCAGTGGGGTGGGGAGGGGCAGTGTTACGACACAAGGATATTAGGAAAACAAACAGGTGGATGGGGGTCCACATCTTGCAAGATAACCATGGCTGAGCCTTCTTGTTCTCCATCAGGGTGGTGATAATGTTTACCCATGTTCCCAGATACCGGTCTCATGGTGGGGTTGTTCTCCTTGCCAGCAGCTTTCTTATACCACTGTTCCTACTTTGTCCCTGGCCAATAATTGTGGGCCAGCTCCTGCAGATGAACTAGCTGGCTGGTGGTCCAGAGCATGGGTGAATTGGTTCACGGTGGGCAGTATTTTCAGCCACTTATAGAGGACTGTCTGCTGCTGCTACAGTTGAATGTAGTGGAGTCATCTGGGGCTGGATGTCCTGCTTGATGCTGAAAGTCAAGCCTCTTCTCAAACAAGGGTGTCACCATCGTCTTGACCTCCTGCTTCTTCTTTATCTTATTATTTTTTAAATAATTATATTTTTTATTTGCAAAAGCTGAAAATGCTCATATAAATTACCAGCCCCAAGCTTGGATTTCTACTGGATTAACTGCATAGAACAGGAATCCGCCTGTCACTTTTGCCAGGTTGGGGGCCTTTTCGAGGCCTGGGATGGGTTTTCGAGGGAGCTGATAGTCATCAAGCATCAGCCAGCTGAGGTGGTAGACCTGGTTTCCCTGGATCTGGACCTGCAGGCTGTCCATTGCCCCGGGGAACTCGCCTCCTGTTTCTTGATGATGGCAGGCTCCCGGGCAACCATCTGGCTCTTAGCATTCTTTGTTTTCTGCATCTTGGCTGCCTGGATGAAGAAAGTTGTTTTGTTTGGTTTTGAGCTGTTTTTATCTTTTGGTGAACTGTTAATATTTTATGCCATAATTGGCATTAATGTACTAAATTGAGTTAATGTAGAAACAGGCATGATGTTAAAGTACATTGTTGAGATAGACTTACTAGTTAAGCAACAATTGGACAAGTCAGATAACTTCACAAAGCCTGTTTTCTCATCTGTTACATGGGATAGAAATACCGGTATTATTGGACTTTCATGAAATTTAAATAAGATTATGAATATAAAGTGATTAATGTAGTCCACCTATATTCCATAAGGCATGGGGATGATTATTATGTGTAATTAGAACTACTCTTAACTTTGCCTTTCCCCCTAAATTAGGCCCAACAAGTATGGCACTGTCATAATATTTTAAGGCAGTTGAAACTCAACTCTCTTTTACTTATTCTCTTTTTGGAGCATGGGGAACATGCAAAGGGTTGGCAAAAGCACATCTCACAAGGTAAAAAAAAACCACATTCTGCACATAAGGCACTTCTTAGACAATGCATTTCCAAATGACTCAGTAAAACAACTCCTTATAAAAGATGAGACCAATTATAAGAGAGTGATGATACATTCTAATGATTCATACCATCAACCTTGTAACTAGACAACCTATATTTCAATCTAGCTCTATTGTAGCTCTTATCTTTTAAAACTTACCCCAAATTTTCTGTGTCTCATTTTCTACACTTTTTATGATTATGAATTCCCATTACTTTATGTGTAAAGTGATTAGAAAAATGGTCGACACATACTAAGCCCCTGCTTGCTGCTATCCTACCCCCCTTCTCATCATCTGTGTTTAAGTGTTAGAGGTCTTGTATTCCATCCCAAGAACAATGAATTTGTGTTTTTGCCCAGATGCTGATTGGGATAAGTTGAAGCTGATTTCTAAACCTCAAAATATGCTCCAAAATAAACACTTCTATTTTCATTTTGCCGTGGAGGAACCCGAGGATCAGATAGTTTAAGTAACTTAACCAAGTTTATAAAGCTATATAAAAGCATATACGAGAGGGCTATAAACATAGTGAGTGCTCAAGAAATATTACTTTTAAAACCTTCAAATATAAATGTTGGTCTCCATAACTTAAAAACATGCTCTTGCCATTTCATGAAGCTTATTATTTTGAAGTCTTTAATGTCTCCATTTTTTATTGGCTATTTTCTTGTAATTGTATTTGCCCAATCTCATTAAGAAGTTAAATTAATTGCCCAAATATATATTATTATAATTTAGACAATTGACTATTTAACTATCTTGGGTGATGTGATTTTTTTAATTGATAAAAATAACTTCAGTGTATAATTAAAATGCATTCATATGTTAATACTCACAGAAGAGCAAGATATACACAGTAATTATAATATTAGCTGAAACTGACATATTTACAAAGTTCAGTGTTATATTACCCATATTAAGGATGTTACATTTTGAAGTGGGTGTTTAGATGTCTGCTTTTAATTATCACTGTGTAACTAAAGCAATACTGAGAGACTTTCAGCCTGTTCTCTGGTGATTACTAAGATTTGTTTGGAGATTGTTTTCTTAATGTTCTATTACCTATTTATACTCACAGGAAACTAGATAGGGTCTAGCCTTTGTCTTATTGTTTAATTATAGATATCTCTCTAAGCTTCTGTCCCACCTTCTGTCAGTTCTGAATGTACTGCCTCTGTAGAGATAAACGAGCTTTGACTAGATCCCTTAAGTCTCAGTTCTTTTTGTGAGGATGATGGTATCTAAACTTCTAGAGCTAATAGAGGACTTTAGCAAAGTTGAGGGGTACAAAGTCAACCCACAGAAATCAGTGGGGTTTCTGTATACCCGCAATCTGAAAAGGAAATTTGTGAACCAATTCCATTTCCAATAGCATCTTAGAGAATAAAATACATAGGAGTAAGTCTAAACTGGGATGTGAACTCTTTATATAGTCCAAACTATAAAATATAGCTGAAAGAGGTTAAAGAAGACCTAAATAAACAGGAAGATATTTTATGTTCATGGATTAGAAAACTTGATATTGTTAAGATATCAATACTACCTAAAGCAACCTATAGATTCAATGAAATCTTTATAAAAATGCCAATAACCTTCTTTGCAGAAATAGAAAATCCAATAATCAGTTTTATGTGGAAAAGAAACAGATCCTGAGTGGTTAAAGCCCTATTTAATGAGAAGAAGGAAGTAGGAGTAGTCATACTTATATTACTGAGCTACAGCAGTAAAGTAGTATATTGGCAAATATACATTATTTGATTACATATACTGAAGGTTTATGTATATACAACTACAAAATATACAGAAACAAGGTAGTCTAGTACTGGCACAACAATAGCTAAGTAGATTAATGAGATATAATTAAAAGTGAATGAACCCACGCATCCAAGATCAGCTGATTTTTGACAATGATTCTGAACATTTAATTGGGAAGGAAGAATCGCTTCAAATAATGGTGCTGGAAAAGTTGGGTTTTCACATATTGAAAAATAAAATAGGATCCATGTCTCATGCCATACACAATCACAAATTCAAAATGGATTAAAGACCTAAAGATGCCAACTAAAACCAAACAATTTTTAGAAGAAAATACACACAATGCTCTCAGGCCTACTTTTTAACAGTGGTTTAACTAATAGAACAAGAAACACACAAACAGCAAAAAAAAAAAAAAAAAGAAAGAAAGAAAGAAACAAATGAACCGAATAAGAGTAAAAACTTTCATCAACCAAAAATTTTACTTAAAATGTGTAAAAGACAAACTATTAACTGGGATAATATCTTTGGAAAACATCTATCCAGTGAGAATCTAATAATAATATATGTTATTTAAATCTAATAATATTTATCGTTCAAATAATGTATATTATTATTCAAATAATATTTATTATTATTCAAATAAACTAATAATATATCTATTATTATTCAAAGGACTTGAATAAACTTTTCACCAAAGAGGACATTTGCAATGCCACCAAATATGTGAAAACATGCTCTGAGTTTTTAACCATTACAGAGATGCAAATTGAAACCATAATGATGTATGACATTTTACTAACATTAATTGCTATGTTTGATCCCATTGTTGTAGTCACTGTGTTAATCCATTTCATGTAAGTTCTTCCTTTTTTTTTCTGGTCTTCTACTAAGCATGCTGTACTCTTCCAGGGACTACTAAATCCTGAAAACATAACTGACCAAGGTAAATGAGTCAAAATCTTGCCATCCTCCCGTCTAAGATGAATTCTAGCATACTTCTTCCAAGATAGGGATGTTCTGTCTTCTGGAAGCCAATGTTATATTCAATATTTTTCACCAACTCTATAAATCAAATACATCTTTTCATGATTGGTCTTCACTATTTCTTTTCTAGCTTTCATAGACATATGAAGGAATCAAAATACCATGCCTTGTGTCAGGCACATTTTAGTCCTCAAAATGACACGTTGTTTTTTAATACTTTAAAGAGAACTTTTGTAGCACAATTTCCCAAAGCAGTAAGTCATTGGTTTTTCTGGCTGCTGGTTCCAAGAACATCAATTGTGAATCTAAGTGAAATGAAATATTTAATAACTTCATTTTTTCTCTCCATGTATCATGAGGTAGCTTATTAGCCCATTTGTAACATTTTTTGCTTCCTTTATATTGAGGTCTAATCTATATTGAAGGCTCTAGGTTTTTATATTCATCAATAAGTGCTTTGAATCCTCTTTTCATTCACCAGGAAAGGTTATTTCATCTGCTTGAGAAGACAAAGTAATATGATGAAATGTGCGAAGGACGGGACTTAGAAAATAAAAAAGGAAAAATACACTTGGCATTTCTCAAACTGAAGGTACTGAAGAAAAACAAATTCAAGGCATGCTTTGACACATTGCAGGATTCTATAAACAAAACATTAAACAACACAAAACTTAAAAAAATAAACAAACGCTGATAAAGAAACTAACTGCCTTCATGTCAATTCACAGTGACCCTACAGGAGAGTAGAAGTATTCTGTGGGCTTCCAAGACTGTAACCCTTCTGGGTGTACAAAGCCTCATCTTTCTCCATCAGAGTGGCTGGTGGGTTTGAATTGTTGATCTTGCAAGCATAGATCAACCACAGCCCTATCTATAACCCAATACACCACCAGAGCTCCTTGAACAACACAGGATGCATCAAGACATCTCAGCAAGAAAATTCAATAATCAAGTTAAAAATGGGAAGAGGATATGAACTTACATTTCTCCAAAGAAGGCCTTCCAAGGACCAACATACACATGAAGAACTGATTTCAATCACTAGCCATTTTTTTCATTGAGTCCATTCTCACTGTAAATAACAACGACATACTATCTCTCCCCAACATTAATGGCAAAGTTAAAAAACGAAACAGAGAACAACAAGTGCTGGCAATGTTGCAGAGAAACTGGAATCCTTATATGTTGCTGGTGGAACTAAAATTGTGCAGCACTGTGGAAAGCAGTATGGTACTTCCTCCAAAGTTGGGAATATAAATATCAGATACCTGGCAATCCCACTACTTGGTATATGACCTAGAGAAAGAAGATACAAAACATGAATAGGTAGAACCACATTCATATTAATTGAAACAATTTTCATATTAGCAAAAAAGGACACACCCTTAATGCCCATTAGTAGAAGAATGGATAAATAAACTTTGGTACAGGCACACAGTGATATATTATTCAACATTAAAAATAATGATGAATCTGAAAAAACATTGAAAAGCATAGATGAACCCAGAGAACATTATGCTGAGTGAAATTAGACAATCACAAAAGGGCAAATACTACATTAGGGACTATTATACAAAGTCAAGAAAAGACTTCACACTTAAGAAACAAAATAAAAAACAACAACAAAGAAACCATTAGTTGATGGTCAGTAGGGGTAGAAGGAGAACAGAGGGAAGAGAAGTCTTGGGCGAGCTGTTAGAGTTTAGACAAGTGTTAATGTGAATGAAGGGGAAAGTGACATGTAATAAGAGGGAAATTGACAAAAAACTATGGAATAATTTCAAGAGTTAAAGGCAACAGATGCAAATATGTTATACACAATCCTTCAATAGTCTATGAGTAGATGCTTGGATGAACGGGCAGGTTGAACAAGTGTGGCAGGTGGAGTGGAAGATAGCCACAAATATATATAGATTGGACACAGGATATGTGTATAGATGTATTTACCTTTGTTGCAGATATATTCATGAATATACTGGAGCATACAAGAGCCAAATTTATGAAAATATATGATCATAACTAGACATTTTAAGGGAGTTATTTGTTGGCCGTGGAGATCAGGACCAGAGTCTCAGGACACATTAAAATCAATTGTCATGGCATAGTTCACAAAGACACTGTTCGACATGCTACTTTGGTGAGTAGTGACGAGTCTTACACGTTTGTGAGCAGTCATCTAACTATGGGTCTCTCCCTGTCCAGCAGAAAGAAAAATAGTGAAAATGTAACATTTTCATGGACACAATCCAGTCGACTCATGAACCACACACACACCAGTCTCTCCAACACTGAGAGTAGAACTGTATGGTCCCTGAACATCACTACCAACTCTTCTAGAAAGATGACATGGAAAGGTAGTAGACAGAATGGGAGACAAATGTGAAACTAACTCGACATCAAAGAGACTGTCCTGGGTATAAACTGGTGGAATCCTCAAGACTTTGGCCTTCAGCACCTTTCAAGTCTGGAACTAAATGTACTAGTCAAACCACCCACTTAAATAAAGTCAGGGACAAATACCAAAAAAAATGGGAAAGAAAACGGAATGAAATCAGGAAACGCAGGGAGGAAGTGAGATAACGGGTTTGCAATGGATGAGGAGAAAGAAAATATGTATTAAGACTTGAATATAAAACTGAAGATTTGCCCTGTAAATCTTCATGAAATTCATAATTTTAAAACACTCATTAACGAGTTAGCCAATTTAACTTAGGGATTACAGGGGGGAAATAAGGTGAATACACAGAGCCACTATACCAAAAAGAAATTGTCAATGTTCTACCATTTTGGAGTTAAAGGTCAGACATACCTTTAATTTCCATTTAGTTTCACCCTTTCACTCTACTTGTGTGGTTGGGTTCAATAATTCATTGCAATATCTGCACATAATTCACAGATAATAATAACAATTATTGTTTTTTTAAGGAAGTGAATAGGTTATGGGTCCAGTGAGAGATGCTCAAGATACAATAGTTCAGCCAGCACCATTTCTTTCTGTCAGGCTCATAGATAGCCTTTCTCTGTCCTTCAGCCTCTCGGACTGGTTTCTGGCCCGCTTGAGCAATGGTTCACAACTTTGTGGGGGCTACTGAAAAATACTGCAAGGCATGCCACTCTGTCACAAACCTCAGCACGAAGGCATGGGTCAGCAAGCATAGCTCCCCTATTCCACAAGTCAGCCTCTGGCACAAGCGCACTCAGCTTTACTTAGTCTGTGGGCTGGGAAGACCAGGGCCCTACCACATGCTCGGGTTCCTGGGTCTGCTGTTGCTGCACTTCTGATGTCAAAACTGTCTTCTGGATCAAGGAAATCCAAAGTGCAGGTATCTTTGGGGCCAAGTGGCATGCTCTACTCTTGACTCTTCTCTTTTTCTGGTAGTGAAATTCTCCCTTCCTGCCTCTGAGATGACTGATTTTATACCCAATGGGATGACAATCATAATTAACCCTGTGAACAGCCGCTCACAGCTCAATCATATAATTCAATCTGTATCCCCCTCAATCCCCACTTACTTACCCAGACACATCAAGGAAACGAAGGTAATGTGGTAAGGGTAACAAAAATTATGACTAGAAGAGCCACATTAAGTAATTCAGTGCAGTGCAACCATGATTATTTATTTAAGTCAGATTCCTGGATGTGGAATTGAGGTTATATAAATTCAACACTTTTTGATCCATATTAATAAAAGGCCCCTGAGTTCTACCATTTTAAGCTGTTTTCAGCAGTGTAGAATATGCCAGTCTCTGATTGCTAGCAAAATTAAGTAATGGTTTTTTTAATCATTTAACTTTCTTTGCCACGTTGCTCAAACATTTTTTAGTAAGATAAATGATAACTTATAGTTTTGTTTTACATTTTTTTAATCTTCATATTCATAGCCTGAATCCAGAGGGAGCCTCTTGGGAAGCTTCTTGGGAATGTACTGGTTGCTACTATTGTTGGATGATCTTCAGGAGACTTTTACTGGCATGTGATATCAGTGCTATTGCTCTGAGCATTCTGTTCAGGCACTTCCATTTGGAATAGGTACAAATATGAATTTCTTCATTTACATACTTCAGACATATTGTTAGGTAAGACCAGTACCTGGAGAAGGACAATGTGTTAGTCTGGGTATTTTAGAGAAACAAATCCACAGAAATGCATGTTTAAGAGAGAGTTTTATATAAAGGTTAAGTGACCATCAAGAAAACATCCCAACCCAGTGCTGCCCAAGCCCACAAGTCCAACATTAACCCATATGTCCAGCAGCAATTCACAAAGTCCTCTTCCATCTCACAAAACAGATGTAAAGATGCCGACAGCAGGAGGAAACCTGAGTCAGTGAATGTGTAAACATCTCAGCGCTGGTAGGGGTCTCCACACGGGTGCTCCAGCACCCAGGACTGCATCGGGGTAGGTCCATGTGGCTTCTCCTTGGGGATGTCTTGCAGGAAGTGAGCCTTGCCAGCAGAGGCAGGGAACTGCAAAGGCAGCTGCACCCTGGTCCAACGATCAGAAAGCAAGAGACCTGAGAACTAGAAAGGCGAGGCTCACTGAACCATGTATCCCTCCCCCCTTCAATTAACCCCATATGTGTTTATCAACCAGGTTGGCACAATAAACTAATTCAGACATCACGTTTGGTAAAAACAGAGGTACAGGGACAGAAAAGAAGAGTTCCAAGGAGATGGATTGACACTGTGGCTGCAGAGAGTTCTGAGGATGAGATGGTTCAGGACAAGGCAGTTTGTTTCTTTCTTCTGCATAGGTTGCTATGGGTCAGAACTGATTCGTTGGCATGCAATAAGAACACTCATAGCCTTTCTTTTTTGTTACAGTGGTGATTATATTCTCTCTGTTTCTTACATTAAATAAGCTAAGGCCATTCTTTTACAAATATATATATATATACATTTGCTTATGTATATTGTTAAAAGATCATTTTATTGGCGGCTCTTACAACTCTTATTACAACCGATTGTATCAGGCATATTTGTACATATGTTGCCATCCTTCTTTACTAGGCATTTACTTTCGATTGAGCCCTAGGTATCAGCTCCTCTTTATTCCCTCCCTCCCCACCCTCGTGATCCCTTGATAAATTATGATTATTTTCATATCTCACACCAACTGCTGTCTCACTTCCCCCAGGGTTTCTGTTGTTTTCCCCCTGGAGGGTTGTGTGTGGTTATGTGTCCATCATTGTGATCAGTTCCCCTTTCCTTACTTTCTCCCTGCCCGTTCCCCCTACCCTTCTGGTATCTCTATTCCCTTTCCTGTTCCTGGATTCTGTGTGTCCTGAGCTTGTATCTCTTATCTGCACCTGTATACATTCTCCCGTCTAGTCCGAAGTGAGAAGCAGCACTGGGGTCATGATAGTGAAGGTGAGGAAGCCTCAAGGAATGAGAGGAATATTGTGTGTTTCATCGGTGCTTTACTGTGCCTAGTTGACTCATCCCTTCCCTGTGACCCCTCTGAGGGGGTATGTTCCATTGTCTTCAGATGGGCTTTAGGTCTATGCTCTGACCCCCCCCTTGTTCTTTTTGTTTGTTTGTTTTGGGTCTTCTGATGTCTGTTACTTGGTCGTGATGACATCTCATGATCACACCAGCTGGTGTGATTCTTCCATATGGGCTTTTTGCTTCTCTGCTGGATGGTCACTTATTTAATTTCAAGCCTTTAAGACCCCAGACACTATATCTTTTAATAGCCAGGCACCATCTGCTTTCTTCACCACATTTGCTTATGCACCCCTTTTGTCTTCAGCGATTGTGCCAGGAGGGTGAGCATCACAGAATGCCAGTTTGCTAGAACAAAGTGTTCTTGTGTTGAGGGAGAGTATGAGCAGAGGCCCAAAGTCCATCCACTACCTCAGTGTATTGCCATACAAATATATGTACATGGACCAATACCTCTTTTTTATGGATTAATGTATTTATATATGTGCACACCTATGCATATACATATATCCATAGCTTTGCTTCCTGGATCCTTCCTGTTTCCTTTTACCATCCTCCTGCCCTAACATCATGTTCACCCTACTTCTGTACTTCTTCTCAGCTAGAATGCTGTTGTTCCAATACCTCCAGGATCTCTACATCCTCCTTCTTGATTTTAATTCCCTGTCTATGGTGTTATTTGCTTACCACTTCCTTCCCCTGACACCTTCTCCCCAATTCCTCTGGAACTGTTGCTCCTTGCTTTCTCCTCGAGCTTGTTTCCCATACCTATCTTATAAAAGTAGGCAAACCAACAATGACATACCAAACAAAAAGAAAACAAAAGATTGCAAAAAGAAAAG
This sequence comes from Echinops telfairi, assembly GCF_000313985.2. Lineage (NCBI taxonomy): Eukaryota > Metazoa > Chordata > Mammalia > Afrosoricida > Tenrecidae > Echinops > Echinops telfairi. The sequence continues at coordinate 78,601,350 of NW_022104341.1, forward strand.
GAGAAAAAGAGAGAAAGGAAAAAACACATACATAATTCCTGGTATGTCTGCTAACCTTTATGACTATCTCCCCACTAGTCCTGGGGGAATTCCAGGGGCCGGCCCCGCCTAGCCTGAAGTCTATTTTTGGAGCTCTTTAGGGGTTTTGTGGCTTTACTTTGCTCCAGTTGCGTACCTCACAGGACTCCTGTTGTACTTGTCCTTTGGTGATTGGCTGACTTTGCTTAGCTTAATTTCCTCAAACTCTTCCAATTAAACAACATATTTCATGTGATTATCAATGCTTTTGAGTGATGCATACTACTCCATTGTGTGTATGCGCCAGAGTTTACAAATCCACTCATCTATTAATGGAAATTTAGATTGTTTTTCCAAATCTTTGTGATTATGAATTGCGCCACAATAAACATTGGAACTCAGATGACTGGTGATATTTTATTTCTTACCTCTTCTGGGTACATGCCCAGTAGAGGGATAGCTAAGTCATAAGGTAGATCAATTTCCATTCTTTAAATATCACAAGATCACATTCCACAGAGGCTGTACATATCTTCAGGACCATCAGCAGTGGAGGAGAGTTCCTATCTCACCACATCCCCTACAATATTTGTTGGCTCTCTGATTTTCTATTTGGGCAAACCTCAAGGGTGTTAGATGGTATCTCATTATTGTTTTAATTTGCATTTCTCTGATGGCTTACTATCGGGAGCATTTTCTCACATGTTTATTGGCCATATGGGTCTCCTCCCTAAAGAAACTTCTTTTCAGTTCTTTTGCCCACTTCCTCCAGGGGTAACTGTTTTCCTCCTTTTGCAGGTCCTTGCTAAAAATTCCCTCCCAGTATGTGGGTTGCCTTGTTACTCTCTTAGTGAAGCCTTTCTACACACGCATGTGTTTTATCCTTAGTAAAGTCTACTTG
>NW_022104341.1:78603220-78606910 GCF_000313985.2 Echinops telfairi
ATGGGCTATAGTTTCACCTCCTCTTCTCCCAGTTGGAAACCTTAATGTCCTTCCACTGTCTTATGTTGTTAGCTAGACCTCTAGTACAACATTGAATAGAAATGGGGAAAAGGGGCAGACTTTTCTGGTCCACTTTTTCAGTAGGATTGATTTCTTCTTTTCTCCTTTGACGATGGTATTGGCTGTTGGCTTTTTGCAGATAGCTTGTATTAATTTGAGGGATTTTCCTTCCATTCCTATCTTCTTGAGTGTCTTAATTAGGAATGGGTGTTGGCTGTTGTAAAATGCTTTTTCTGCATCTATTTATATTATCATGTGATTTTTAAACGTTTTCTTATCAATGTGGCATATAATATTGATGGACTTCCGGGTGTTAAACCATCCCTGCATCCCTAGGATGAATCCTACCTGATCATGGTGGATCATATGTTTTATATACTTTTGTACTCTATTGATCAACATCTTGTTTAGGATTTTTGCATCTACGTTCATTAGAGATAATGGTTTATAGTTCTCTAGTCCTCTGGAATCTTTGTCATGTGTGGGTATCAAAGTTATACTGGCTTTGTAAAATGAATTTGGGAGTTTGCCATCCTTTTCGATGCTCTGGAATAATTTGTGGAGGACCAGTGTCAGCTCTTCCCTGAATGCTTGGTAGATTTCTCCTGTGAAGTTGTCTGGTGTGGGACCTTTTTTGTTAGTAGCTTCTTGGTAGCCAGATCTCTTTCTTCTTTTGCTATGGGTCTGTTGAGGTTCTCAACCTCTATCTGGGATAATCTAGGGAGGGATTGTTTTTCCAAGTATTTGTCCATGTCTTCCATGTTGTTGAATTCATTAGAATACAGACTTTCATAGTACTTTGTGATTATCCTTTTAATGTCATTGGGGTCTGTTTCATCCCTCATCCTGGCTATTTATGTTTGCTCCTTGGAGAGGAAGATTTCCTTGATTAGACAGCGGTCTGTGGATTCTGTCGATCCTTTCAAAGAATCAGCTTTTTGCCGCATTAATCTTTTGTATCATTCATTTGTCTTCCCACTGGTTTAACTCTGACCTGATTTTTATTTTTTCCTTTTATTTTGCTATTGAAGGAGTTCTTCTGTTGACTCTGTTCTAGTTGCTGGAGGTTTTGTGATAGCATATCAGTAATAAGTCTCTCTTCCTTTTTCCTATATGCACTTATTGCTAAGAAACTACCTCTGATAACTGCCTTCACAGTATCCCATGTTTTGATACGCTGTATTCTCATTCTCATTAGTTTCAAGAAACTTCCTAAACTCCTCTCTAATCTGGGCCGGTACCCATTCATATCACAGAAAATCATTATTCATCCTCCTATTGTTTGCCCTTGTTTTTCTGGTTGTTCTTTTATTAATCGCCAGCTTTATGACATGGTGATCTGAGGAGGACACCTGAGTAATCTCTGTGTTTGAATTTGTTCAGGCTCAAACTGTGTCCTAGCATGTGATCTAGTTTTGAAATGAGCCATGAGCACTTGAAAAGAATGTGGATTTTTTTTTTGAGTTTGGTTGGAAAGCTTTATTATATATGGCTATCACAGCTGTTCTCAACCTGTGTGTCACAACCTCTTTGGAGATCAAATGACCCTTTCATAGGGACCATCGGAAAACACCTAAATATTTCACAGTACATCATTACTTAGTGTTTTGTGGTTAATCACTATTCTTTCATTATGTTTAATTATTTTCAATTTGTCACAATGAAAATACCAGTAGCAAAATCACAGTTATGAAGTAGCAATGAAAATAATTTTCTGGTTGGAGTTCTCCATAACAGGAGGAACTTTATTAAAGGGTGATGGCATTAGGAAGGTTGAGAACCACTGGTCTATCAGATCCAGTTGCCTAATGAACATTTAGCACTGTAGCCTCCTTGCTGAGCTTCCTTCTCAGTGATCTGTCTTTCTCTGATAGCAGTGTATTAAAGTCGCCTATTATGATTGTTGAATCTGTGATTTCTTTTTTCATCTTGTGAATAGTTTTGTTGGACGAGTTTCTCAGGTCTCTTATTAGGTGCATACATATTTTTTATGCTCACTGGTTCTTGGTTTACTGATCCATTGAGCATAAAATAGTGCTCCTCCTTGTCTTTTTTCATGGTTTGAACCTTGAGGTCAATTTTGTCGGAGATTAGGATTGCAACCCCTGCTTTTGTTAAGTTGCTGTGTGCCTGGTATATTTTATGCCAGCCTTTTATTCTTAGTCTATTTTTGTCTGTGAGCTTAAGATATGTCTCTTGCAGGCAACAGATTGATGAATTATGTTTTCTGAGTTAGTCTGCTAGTCTTTTTATTTTAGGTAATGCACTGCGACCATTGACATTTAGAGTTACCACAATCTGTGGATTCATTGCTGTCATCCCGTGCCTTTTGTATTGATTGTTTTCTTATCTCCCTTCATATCAGTGTGTCGTGTTTGTGTGTGTGGCTTCATTCTTTCCTTCTTTTCCCTGTGAGGCCATGTTATCTTGGTAATTGTCATCAACATATTGGCTTCTGGATGGAGTTGTGCTATATGGTGGTCTCCTGCTCATGCTTGGTAGATGTAGTGAGTCAGTAAGGATCTCCCATAGGTTCGAGTGCCTTATGGTGTATTCTTTTAGTTTTTCCTTGTCCTGGAAGACCCTTATCTCTCCTTCTATCTTAATAGATAATTTGGCAGGGTAGAGGATTCTTGGACAGGTGGTGTTTTTTCTTTCATCATTTGGAAGATGTTACTTCACTCTCATCTTCTTCATGATTTCTGCTGATACATCTGAAAATCTTCTTACCTGAGAACCATTATATGTGACTGTCTTCCTTTCTCTTGTTGCTCTTAAAATTTTCTCTTTTCTTCAAAGTTGGGTAATTTAACTGTTATATGCCTTTTTGAGTTGTTCCTGGGGTTTGGTCTAATTGGTGTCCTCTCTGCTTCCTGTATGAGTGTCTGATTCTTGTTCATTAAGGTGGGAAATTTGCTTCCATAAATTCCCTTGCTAATTTGGCTGTTGACTTCTTCACTGTCTTGTTTGGGTAGACCAATTATTTCAATGTTGTTCCACTTCATAGCATCTTTCATTAATCTCAGGTTTTCTTCCGTCTCTTTTATTATCTTTTTTGATTGTCTTTGTAATTGGCTGAGGTCTGCCTTAATGTCTTCAAGATCACTGATAGGATTTTTCAGCCTCCTCTAATCTCTGAGATCCATGATCATGTGTGTAAATTCTTTTACCTCATTCATTTGCTCCTGTTTTTCTCCTTTGGTGTGTGGACTTCATATCCTCTCTCATTGCATCCTTACTCTGCATTGCTTCCCTCATCTCTTGTATTACTCCAAGCAGCCTTCTGAAAATTTCTTTTTGTGACATGTCTATGAGCAGCTTTAGCTCTACTGCTGTGATTTATCTTTCTTGTTTTCTTGTTGGGAGTGTTGCTGTATGCTGTTGAGTAGATGTCAATTTTGTAGAGCTGGGCACCATGTTTATGGGACACCAAGAGCCCCTTGGCTCTCTATATTACTGATAAAGGTGTTTTCTAGGGCTGCCTGTGACCTACTATGGTGGTTAGTCAGAGTGCTGTGTTGACTTCATGGCCAAAGACAATGAGGGACCTTAGAGACTGGAGTTAGGCTGGTAACTATTTATCCCCCTGGGCCAAGTTGGTTTGGGCTGTCAGGCCACAATTTGTAGTCT
>NW_022104341.1:78608232-78609252 GCF_000313985.2 Echinops telfairi
TTCATTCGTATGCTCTTCAATAGCTTATATAGTACTTCTCCCTTCTCTTTCCTCTTCCCTTTCCTTCCATTTTCCTTCTTTCCCTCCTCTATTTTATTGTTCTATCTTAATTTATAATCTACTTTATATTGTTAGTCAAGTTAGAAGTAGGGGTTCAAACTTCATTTTCAATGATTAGCTACTTATTCCAATATCATTTGTTAAATAATATATATTTTCCCTATTCTTTTGAAAGCTTGTTTTTATCATATCAGTTCTTTCACTGTCTTGGATTACTAGAATATAAATTACCTGAGAATATGAACATCATCTTTTTGCTTCTTTGTACATAGATGGTCATGAATAATTTCTAAGGAATCCTTGAGTTTGTAGTACTCAACTACTATCTGAAAGGTTGGTGCTTTGAGGCCTCCAGAAATTCCTTAGAAAGTAGGCCTAACAATCAACTTCCAAAGTCCTGGAAATCCTATGGAGCACAGCTCTATTCTTCACAATGATTTGAACCAATTTAATGAAAGATAGTGAGAACAATTCTTAACACCTGTAGACATTCAATACATTTCTGTAGATTAGTGAATGAATGAGTTTTCCAGGATTTTTTTGCATTGTCCCATTTATAGCGTCTAATATAACATTAAAACATCTTTATCTCTAGATGTATAATATTTGTATATACAATTATATGAACCCAAGTGCTCCTTCATTATTCTGTTTCTAAATATATATATTCCTGATTATTTTCATGGGCTTTATCAAATACGTTTCTTGGAATTATTCTTTTATATTCTAAAATATCTTCAACATTTTCACTGAAATTGTTTTAAATCTGTAGAGTAATTTGATCAGAGTTGAGAAATATAATATAAAACCTTTCTGTCCAAGAACACATAATGTGTGTTATCTTCTGTCTATAGTAAAGTTTGAGTGATGTTATTTATGCTAGTTTTTAAGTTTTTTTAAAAAAAATTCATTTTATTGGGGGCTCATACAACTCTTATCACAATCCATACATATATCAAT
>NW_022104341.1:78609708-78642214 GCF_000313985.2 Echinops telfairi
GTTGTTACACTGCATGCTGACTGGCTTATCCTTCCCACAACCCTTCTGTAAGGGGGTGTCCTGTTACCTGCAGAGGGGCTTTGGGTCCCCAGTCTGCAGTCCCCCTCTTTTACAATGATATGATTTTTTGTTCTAAGTTCTTCAGTTTTTATTAAGCTATTTGAGGTGGTTTCTATTATTACTTAGATAAAGCATAAACTATTTTTCTGTTATGTTTTCAAATTGCTCATATATGGGGAATTCTTTTACCTTTTATTTAAGTTTTATTGAAAACAAATTTTATTAGATATGAAAAAAGTGTTTTGGGAGACTGTAGGTGGAATTCAAGGCACTTGTAGTTGTCAGTAGTCGTCATTTATTTGAAGTAATGTTGTTGTTGTTGTTGTTGTTGTTGTTAGGTGTTATTGAGTTTCTGACTCGTGGTGACCCGAAGAGCAACAGAACCAAACACTCCCAGCCCTGTGTCATACTCACAATTATTCTTATGTTCGAGCCCATCTGTTGCAACCATTGTGTCAGTACATCTCCTAAGGGCCTTCCTCTTTTTCAATCCCTCTCCACTTTACCGAGCATGCTTTTCCCAGAAACTGGTCTCACCTGGCAGTGTGGCCAGATTATGTAAGATACAGCCTCCTAAATTCTTGCTTCTAAGGAGCACTCTGTCCATACTTGAATTTCTTCCAAGCCAGATTTGTTCTTTTGGAAGTCCATGGTACTTTAAATATTCTTTTCCAGCACCTTTATTCAAATGCATTGGTTCTTCCGCGGGCTTCTATGTTCAGTGTCCAACTTTCACATGCATATTAGGCAATTGAAAATATCATGGCTTAGTCCTCAAAGCAATAAGAACATGTGCAAAAATTATTTTTGTCAAGAGATCTAAAATAAAATATTTTCATTCATTTTGTCCATCTTTATGATATAGTAAGAGATTTAAGCATCATAGAGTCTTAATTTAGTAATATGTAAACTGGGAGTAGCCATCTGAAGATTAAAAAATTAATAGTCATAACTTTATGAAATGTAGCATCATATAATAATATTGTAGCTCTTGTTTGTATTTTGTACTGTTGAGCCAATGCTGTGTCATAAAATCTTATATAAGAGAATAGAACTATCCTCGTAGTATAAGTATTGGGTTAAATAAAAATTCTTATTATACTAACAATAACAATATTATCTCTACTTTACAATTGTGGAAGTATAGGTTTAGAGAAATCCTAGAGGTAATAAAGTCTAGTCGTTAACAACTGAGTAGTTTAGATTCCAGCTTCTTGGTTTAAATTCTAACTCCCCAACTTATTCACAATGTGACCTGAAATTATTTTTTGTAACCTTCTGCATTATTGGCTTCTTTATTTATGAGAAAAAATAATAAGCATATGTATTTTAGATTTCTTTTTCAAGTGAATCATGTAAAGTCCTTAGAGTAGAGCCTAACACATAAAGAGGACTCAAGAAGTAGAAGCCAATTAAGTCTGTGCTATCTCTTTTTAGGCCAGAAATGCTGTGACAGTCTTAAAGTATCATTTTGTATTGCCGAATCACCCTACTGTTTTAATGTCACAGGACCAAAACTTCTGTCCTTTAATCAAATTACATGTATTCTTCAAAGTGTAAGTTACATAAACAGATTAAAGAGAGGTTTCTATACGTCTATTGATCATGGCCATGGTTTAGACAGCATTTTATGATCAGCTAGTACAAAGTGTGTAAACAGTATCCCTTTATACCTTAAATACATACCTCACATATCTAACCTTTTAAAAATCCCGTTGACTTTTCCTCTGATATTGCCCTAGTCTGGGCCACTATTATTTCTCTCTTGTATAATTGCAACAGCTTCCTAAATTGTTTTTATGTTTCTACCGTTGCCTTGATCTAGTCTGTGCCAATACAGTAACCAAGGATAGCTACATGAAGCATAAACCAAATTAAATTATGTATTATTGCTAAACTCTTCAATAACTCCCCATTGCACTCTGAGTAAATAATTCTTAAAATTACTTAGAAGATACTTGTTGATCTGCCTCCTGTATTTTCTGTGATTTCATCTCTTTCCATTAACTCTGCCACTAACTCACTCTGTTCTAGTCACACCAGTGATTCTTTCTTCCTTGAACATCCTATGCAAATGTTCTCTCTCTCTGGACTTTTCTTTCCTCAGATATGTTTGCGGAGCCCTCTCACCTTCTTTAAGTCTTTGCTGAAACCTAGCTGTGTTACTGGGGATTTCTTTTGCTTCTGTGTTTGTTAAAGAAACCTGCTCCACGTATACATTTCCCACAATGCACTCTCCATTTCTTTCTCTATGCCCCCTCCCCATAGTACTTCTAACAGTGCATATCAATTTATTATTATTTTTATTGTGGCTCTTGTTTGTTGGCTATCTCTTACTACTAGAATATAAGTTGTACAAGGAAAAAGAGCTTTGTCAATTTTGTTCACTGACATATTTAATATGTCATGCATATGTCATGGATGTTTAATATTTACTTAATATTGTCTTTGGTACTAAATATAGTTTTCCATAAAGTTTTTACAATTAATAGTAATGTATGAGTTAACAGTAGTGATTAGAATTGTCAAGTACAACCCCTTTGTTTTATAAAGAAGTTCCAGAAAAAGTTTAGTGACCATACAATAATAGTTTCATTATTTTTGTTTATGATTTCTGGAAAGAATATAAATTACTTATAACTGAAATAAACAAAATGTTAGAATTATTGTTAGGTGCTATTGAGTTAGCTCCAATTCAGAACTGCTATATATGCAAATGAAGGAAACACTGCACAGTCAGGTTCTCCCTCACAATTGATGCTCTATGTGAGCCCATTCTTGCCGTCATTGTGTCAGTCTAACTCATCGGTTTTACTTTTGGGGGGCTGAACCTTTACTTTACCAACTATGACATCCTTTTCCTAGTATTGGTTTCTCCAGAAAAGATTTCCAAAGAGCATGAGACAAAGTCTTAGCATCTTGCTTCTAAGATACATTCTGGCTATACTTCTTCCAAGACCAAACTCACTACCATCGTGTCAATTCTAGTTCTTTGCAACCGGGTACAGGGTTTCTGAGGCTGTGAATCTCTAGAGGAGCTGATAGCTTCATCTTTCTCACACAGAGTGCTCGGTGAATGTGAGTCTCAAACATTGTGGTTAGCAGTTGAACAGTTACCCACCAGTGGCACCACAGACCTCTTCTTACAAGGCAGACAGATTTGTTTATTCTTCTGGCGGTCCAAGGTAGTTTCAGTAATCTTTGCCAACGCTGTAATTCAATGCAGCAATTCGTTGGCCTTCCTTATGCATTGTCCCTGCATAACACAATCCCATGGTTATGGCATGCCCACCTTTGTCCGCGAGGTGACATTTCTGCTAACTAACAATTTAAAGGGATCTCTTACAGATTACTCTGTGGTAATATGCCATTTGATTTCTTGACAACTGTGATGATAGTGGATCTAAATGAACAGAAATTCTTGACAATGTCATTCTTTTTCCTTTGATCATGAAGTTGTTTATTGGTCCACTTGTGAGGAATAATTATGTTTAACATTTGGAGGTTGACTTGTAATAGAAAAGCAATTCATGTACTGTTGTGGGTTGAATTTTGTCCCTTAAAAGATATATTAATGAAAAAAACAACAAAAAGAAACAAACAAAAAAAGATATATTAATGTTCTAACTCTTGGTAGCTATGAATCTAATTTTATTTGGAAATAGGATTTTCCTACATGCAATCAAGTTAAGATGTGGTTAAATTGGAGTAGAGTGTGCCCTGATCCAATATAGTTGATGTTCTTGTAAGAAGAGGAGACAGAGCCATTCATCCACTCAGGGTGCACAGAGTGAAGGCAGAGGCAGACATTAGATTTATGATGTCACAAACCAGAGAATACGTGGGATTGCAGTCCAACACCAAATGCTAGGAGATGTCACAGAAATATACCCACCCCCTCACTTACCACCCACCCTACCCCTGCCTAAAAACTGGTAAGAAAGGATCCTTTATACCCTTGATATCAGACTTTTAGTTACCAGAACACTGAGACAATCAAATTCTACTGTTGTAAGCCACCTAGTGTGTGGTATTTTGGGAAGGCATCCCTAGGAAACTGATACACCTACACGGTTTTAATTATCTCAGTAAAACTACTGGTTAGGGCTTTCCTCAAGTCTTCAGTTGTTGAAAGTGAAGTTCGGTGAAAGAGAGTAACAAAGAATCATTTTGGACACATGACAGAATAAAATATTCTTCATCTGCCCCAATACTTTGGGGCAAATGGATAAATGAAGTGCTTCAATGTGTGATAAGGATGAATTTTCTAAGAGGCCTTAGCATATTTTTCAAGCTCCACCCACTTATCATTGGGGTAGAGTTGGACGTTGATCACCGTTTATAACCAGGAAACCTCTAGATCTTGACCCTGAATCAGCCTGCCTGTTGCTGCCACCATGTCAAATAATTTCTCAAGTGATAGTTTCCTGCAGGTAGTCTAGCTAAATAGCTCATACTGGAGGACACAATTGTTCATCTGTATGGAACCCTAGACTGAACAATACAATGTCCAGTGAGATCTCCCTTCCTTCCTTCTTCTCCTTCTTCCTTCTTTCTTTGCTCACTTCCTCAGGCTGCCTCTCCTTTTGCTCTCCCTCTTTCTCTCTTTCTCCTCCTCCTTCTTCTCTCTATGCATATGTCATGTGATATATATACATATATATATATAGATATGCATATGTGTAACATTTAAGTATGTCTTCACAATATATACAATATGTATATATAAATCAATGTAGTCAATACTGTATTTATATCTATAACAAAATAATGTATGATATATATATTCTTTTGTTGTTAGGTGCATTTAGGTTGCTTCTGATTCATAGTGACCCTATGTACAACAGAATAATAACCTGTTCTTACACCATCCTCATACTATTTCCAATGTTTGAACTCATTGTTATAACCAGTGTTAATCCATCTTGTTGAGGGCCTTCCTCTTGTTTACTACACCTCTACTTTACTAAGCATGATGGCCTTCTCTTGGGGCTAGTCTCTCCTGACCCCAAGCCCAAAATATGAGATGAAGACTTGCTGTCCTTGCAAGGATATTTCTTCCCAGGCAGATTTGTTCATTCTTTTGGCCGTGCATGGCTCTTTAAATATTCTTTGCCAGCACCTCCACTCAAATTCGTTTTTGGTTTTCCTTATTCAATATCCACCTTTCATATATATATGAGATGATTGAAATTATCATGGCTTTGGTCCGACATACTATAGTCCTCAAATTAATATCCTTGCTTTTAAACATTTTGAAAGGATCTTAGGTTTACCAAATGCATTGAATCCTTTGACCTCTTGCCTGCTGATTCCATGAGCATTGATTGTGGATCCAAGCAAGACAATATCTTTGACCAATTCAATCTTCTCTCCATTTATCATGGTGTAACATATTTGTCCAATTGTGAGGACTTTTGTATTTTTACACTACGTTCTGATACATATTGAAGTCTTCAGTTGTTGAGCTTTATCAGCAAATGCTTCAACTCCTTACTTTCAACAAACAAGGTTGTGCTATCGATGTAACAAAGATATATTAATACTGCATTTTTCTTCATATAGTCCACATACTAAGTATACAGATTGAACAAGTATGATGTTCAACCCTTCTTGATTTTAAACCATAGACTTTTACCTCATTCTGTTCACACAACTGCCTCTTGGTTGTGCTTTGAATGAGCACAATTAGTAATTCAACATTTACTTTCTGTTCTACCAATCCAACACCCCTTATGTATCAAGAGTTTATCCTCCAAAATAAAATCTTATGATTTCAGAACTGTTAAGAGATGTGTCAAATGTGGTGAATTTTTTTAATGTTAAAAGAAAAAGTGCATGTGAAAGAAAGATGTATGTACTGAGGGAAAGAGGGATCATTGTCCCTGAATCTCAATAGATTTTGTCTAACAGATGTCAATCCTAAATCCGATGCTGCAGTCATTATCAGGTCGATTTCCTTGTAATCACTACTCTCAGCCAGCATGCTGTACGAAGAAAGGGGGGTCGTGAAGAAGCAGCAGCAGGTCCACCTAGCCTTGTAGAGGAACTGCACGCTTTTTCTCCCCAGAGGAAAATCATCAGGGTAATTGGCCTCAGCCAGGAAGGATTTAAAAACTCCACACAGAAATGATGCGGTGGCTGAGGGATGTTGATTAGCAAATGTCTATTTCACGATGGATACTGGTATGAAAGCCAACCATGGGCTTTCCTTTTTACAGCAGCAAACAGTATTCGAGTATAAAGGAGCCTAGTGGCATGATGGGTTAAGCATTGGGTTGTTTACCTAAACATTGGCATTCGAGACTCCCAGCAGTTCTACTGGAGAATGATGAAGCATAAAGAAATTTTACCATCTCAGAAACCCTTTGGAGCAGTTCTACTGTGTCCTATAGGGCTGCTATGAGTTGACTTCAGGAAGTTTCATTTGGACTTTAGTAATGTTTAAGATTAAGAGCTTTTGAATCATACACATCTTCAAAACCCCTGTGGTAGAAAAATTGTGGAAAGCTTAGCACACCAATGATAGAATTTTGCTTACAATTTTCCTGAGAGTTCTGTCCTCTCCCTTTTCCTAGGCTTCTCATTCCAAGACGTGAGAGGAAGGGAGGAGAGTCCATGGTTCCCTGTGATCCAGGGTCACTGGGAGGTAGTGCCAGCACCTGCTGTCTTTTAAGGTAGTAGGATGCAGCCCTGATTTAGCGCGATCATTGAAAGTCCTTGGAGCTTGGCCAGGCTGCATCCTTCCTGGGGTTCTTATTTTGCATTCTGTTTGCAAATAGAAGGAATGCTGCCAATTCAACTAGGGATAGAAACCAGCAGGGAAGATGATGGTAATAACTATGGTGGTGGGGCACTGAGGCCATCAGGGATCCTGAGGAGAGGTGAGGTGGTGGAGGGGAGTTATCTGCTGCTTTGAATAACAATTCCTGGCCCTATTGGCCTTAGGGTTATGGGTAGTATTTTCAGCCCATTCCCCTCCTGGGCCAGCATCTGTTCCTTGGCTTAATGGCAAAGCTGCCTATTCTCTTCCATAAATAAAGATTCATTTGTTTTTCTGAAAGGAAAAAAAAAGTCTCATTTGAGAAGGCAAAGAAGAGGTAGAGATGGAAAGGGACCTGCCAGGGATTTATGAAAATGTAAGCTTTGCCAGCTCTGTGAGTTACTGCTTAGAGAAGGCTGGCTCAGGGTGCCAGGTTAGGCTGGCAAATTCAGAGACAGACGTTCCTGCCTACACAGAAGCCTCCTGGCCGGAAGTTGGAGGTGGATCCAGATGGGAATCATATGCCTAAGTCTTGTGTGTTTGCATTGTAGGGGAAAAGAATCCCATGCTGACAATTTTCTTAGCGCTGGGCCTATAACTCACAGCATGAGGAGTAAGGAACCTGCTGAGGCGATTCTGTGCCTTGGCTTTTAGGGCACCCTAACTGACACGGGAGTTAGATACTTGAACAAAAGCTGACCCCACCCAGCCGTGAACTCCAGAACAAGAGCCATGGAGACTCTAAAAATCAACTTTCCCACTTCTTGTTTTCACTGTATGCCCTACAGGAAGTTTCCAATCTCAAATTCTGATACTTTCCAGTTCCTATACTTTCCTTCCGTTCCACACTTCAGATCGACGGGCTGCTTAAATAGCCAATAAATGTTAAGGAAAGTAGGAGTCATCATCTCCACCATATAAAGAAAGTGAGAATGATTACATAGCTAATAAGTGATGGACTAAATTCCAAATCAAACTCATGATCCCTGAGTCAATTCTGACTCATCGGTTCATAGTGACCCTATGGGAAAGGGTAGAACTGCCCCTGTGAGTTTCTGAGACTAACTCTTTATAGAAGTAGAAAACCTCTTCTTTCTCCCACAGAGCTGGTTGGTGGTTTCAAACTGCTAACTTCTTAGATAGCAGCCCAACTGATAACCATTAGTCCCCCAGGGCAGTGATGAGATAAGGATTCTCTATTCTGTCATCCCCAACTTACCTTTTCAGCTCCCTCTGCTGAAACTCCTGTATCATATTCTGTTGTCTAAAAGCTCCATTGCATCAAAGTTATTCCAATTCCTAGCAGCCCTGTAGTACAGAAGGACTACTCCAAAGGGTTTTCAAGGCTGTAAATCATTACTGAAACAGACGGCCACATCTCACCTGCTGAGTGGCTGGTCAGTTGGAACTGACCTTTCAGTTAGTAGTTAAGTGTTTAACCACTGAGCCACCAGGGCCTCCCCTCTGTGCATTCTTCTGACTAAATTATTTTTAAGTACTTGAGTCCATGTCCTTTAACTTGTGTCTTAGGCGCATACTTCTGTATCTGCCTGGAACTCTCTCCTCTTCCTAGGCCTCCTCACCAATTCTAGCTTTCGTCCCCCCAGCTTTTGATTTTGCTGGATAAATTATACTTATCCTTCAGCTCAGCATAACAGAGAGCTTCTACCTGGAATGTGGTTGTTGTTGTTAAGTCCCATCAAGTTGGTTCTGACCCATAGTGACCCTTGTGCACAGCAGAATGAAACAATGCCAGGCCCTCCATCAGCCTCACCATTGTTCCTATGTCTGAACCCATTGTTGCAACCGTGGTGTCAACCAATCTCCTTGAGGGTACTCAGTAAATTTTTATTTGTTTTGTTTTCAAGGCATAGATGAGGCAAGATCTCGCGTCCAAATGTGAGGCAATGCAACAGTAATGAGGCATCAGACAAAAGTGACAAAAGACAGCGTGGGATTGAGAGTCTGAAGGAATTGAGTTAAACAAATGAGACACCTTGGGTCTTTGTGGATTGCTTTGGCCTTGGACATAGGCACAGAAGGGGCCATTAAAAATACTGACCAGTCTATATACCTAGGTTAAGATACTGGGTGTTTTGACTCTAAGTCCAGATCTAATGTGGCGTCTAATGTGCCTCTTCGTTGAAAGATCCTATCATCTTTAGTAAAAGAAGCAACACGTTTTTTTCTCGAGTCTTTGCTACATTTGTGACATTGACTGAGACTGCTGCTGACAGTGTTGACACACAAGAGTCTTTGCCCTAACTAAGTTCATCTCCCAAGGACTCACTCCTTTACTTTTTGGCAGCTAGGTGCCTGTTTTTCCATTTTGATAAGCCCATAGAACTCAATTCAATTTCTCTGAGGGTTTTATCCTCCTATCTGCCCACTACAGGCAACTCACAGGGCCATGACCTTTTCATGGGGAAGTTGTTATATAAGAATATTTTTAAATCTCACAGAGTCACAGACTGTCAGAACTATTATGGACCTTAGAAATCACTTAGACATATTCTTAACAATGAGAATGAGGTCACACAGAAACCAGAATTTAAACAACTGGGATCCACTGAATCTTTGTTTTAGGACGTTCTCCTCGATCCCACAGCGCAGCTACTAATTTTATGTGGTTGGCTAGATGGAAGTGAGAGATGAATGCTTAACTGGTTGCACAATTAAAGTTTCCTGGATTATCACAGACTTCAGAATCAGAATCAGATTTGGACAATAACTCTTCAGGTTTTGTGACCTAAAGGATATTACTTGATATCCCTGAATCTCTACTTTTCCACGGAATAGGGAGGATACTGACACTTCTGTTGTAAAACTGTTATTAGTAATAATGATGATGAAGATAGAATGACCAGCACTTAGTAGGCATTAGCCACTGTGGATTGGAGTAGGTTGTTTTGTTTTGTTTTTTCAGGTACTTTGGCAAAATTAGATTAATTGAAACATTTTTCACGGTCTTGGTTGACAAAGCATTTATCTCAGGAATGCATGATTACTCTGGGTACCATCAGCAAGTTGGAGTTGTCATTTTTTAGACAAAGATATATTGTCAGAGAAATTCATCATCCGATGACATTTGGGGTTTGTTTATGTCGCTTCACTGAGTCACTACTGGGACTTTAAGGTGCTATGTAGGCTTAAGTATTTCCTAGAATTCAAACAAACTATAGTTGCTTCATTATGTGACAGTCTTTGAACCACAAAACAAATGGCTAAAATTCCCTTGAAGTCTACCACCAATACTGAGAAAGGAGCCCAAGGATGGGCACAGAGGAGAGAGAGGCCCCTGGATAAAGGTGCAAAATGCTTCCATGGGGCATTTTCCATTAGAGATTCATAGAAGCTTATCACATGTAATCTAGCAGTATTTTGTGGGATAATGGAAGCAGTAATGGGTTTAGAATTAGGAGAGCATCAGGACACTAATCTCTCTCTCTCTTGCTCCCACTCTCTCTTTTCCTCCCCACTAAACAGGCCGGGATCTCAAGGAATCACTTTATTTTTACTGCTTAGTTTGATTTTTGGTTCCTTCCTTATGGCTATTGTCTGTTCTCAAGTTGGTGCCAACCTATTGTGGCACCCTGTACAACAGAATAAAACGCTACCCAGCCCTGCCCCGTCTTCACAGTCATTTCTAGTTTGAGCCCATTGCTGTAGCCAGCTGTGTCAATCCTTCGTGCTGAGCGTCTTCTCTTTGGCTGGTCCTCTACCAAGCATGAGGCGCTTCTCTAGGCTTAGTCTCTGATAGTCTCTCAAAGTTGTGAGAATGCTTGCTTCTGGAAATCATTCTGGCTGATTCTTCTAAGACAAATACATTAGTTTTTCTGACAGTATATTCAACATTCTTTGCCAATACCATAATTCGAAGGCATGGACTTGATGGCAGTGAGCTTGAGTTTTGGTATCTTAGTTCTCAAAGTGACATCTTTGCTTTTTAACAACTTAAATAGGTTTTTCTCTCCTACAAGGAGCCCGGCTGGAGCTGTATGCTAGGTGATATGCTGCTAGCCACAAGGTCAGCAGTACAAATCCACCAGCCCCTCCACAAGAGAAAGATGAGACATGTGTGCCCATAAAATTTTTGACTCAGAAACCCAATGTTGGGACTTCTATGAGTTGGAATAGATTTGATGGCAAAAGGTTTGGGTTGGTTCTTACCTACGCTATGTTATTTCAAGGAGCCCTGGTGGCACAGTGGTTACAAGTAGGGATGCTAACCTTGAGGTTAGCAGTTCTAACCACCAGCCAATCTGATAGGGATATAGATGAGTCTTTATATTCCCATAAAACTTTCTAGTTTCAGCAATGTACAGAGATAGTTCTGTCCTGGCCTATAGGGTTGCCATGAGTCAGAATTGACTCCATAGCAGTGATTTTGTTTTTTATTTGGTATCTATGTATATTTATGTTTTCTGCTTCAAATGTTTATATATCACCCTTAGTCATCACCATTTACTTATAAAACTTACCTGTTTTGAAAGTCTCCAATAATGTAGAACCTTCTTTTGAAAATGATCCCTGAGCAACCAGGCTAGGATTGGTCCTTTACCTTATGATCCCACAGACTCCCCACTGCTTGACTTTGCCATATCCTGGCCAATCTGTTATAAGCATTAGTTTGCATCTCTTTCTTCCCTAATCGACTCTAAGGCCCTCAATTCTAGGAGCATAGCTTATTTATGTTGCTATCCTCCATGCTCATACACTAGTAGAGAAGGATTCCTGTAGAAAGCGGCACTATAGCAGGGACTACATGAAGCATAGGATGTGGGCGGATTGAGGGAGCAGTCCAAGGAGACCAAATGGTCAGTTTAAAGGCACAGGGGCTGTAAAAAGTGAACACCAAGCATTTGATTTATTTACTCAGATCTGCATTATTTATTAACTTACGTTACACATTTTCAGTAATGGCTTACAAAAAGCTAGGATAGAAAGAAGGAAAAGTTTCACCCTTAGGAAGTTTGCATTTGGACAGAGTAAGGATACTGACTATTAGATATGCATTTAACAAAATAATGTGATGCCTTGCTGTTGTTAAAGAAGTGTGCACATGTTGCTCAGGAAGCATAAAAATGGTACCTATATGAAACTGAAGAGTTAAGTACAGCTGATTTGAGGAAGTGACACCTGAGCTGAGTCGCAGAACATGAGTAGGAGTTAGCCAGGCTGGCAGGGGAGGAAAAGCCTTCCAAAGCTATGTTTGGGGCGGTTGGGGAGCCAGCTCTGGCAGAAATGCAGAGCTTCGTCTGGAGGAGCTGTGGGAGGTGACGTTGGAGAGAATGACTTGGTGCCCTGGGATTCAAAACCACATCTAGATAGGAAAACAAGACTGAACTGAAAAGCATGGGACACTCATAGGCATGACCTAGTATTAGAGGAAATCATTTTGAAAGACATCGAATTGATGGCAAATTGGTCTGATCCTGTAGTAACCTTTCCCTGGGGTTAGAATTTAGAGGATACCTTCACTTTAGGAAGCATCGATCCCCTTTGGAAAGAGATTTTCACTTTGTGTCTCGTGATGTGTTCCACAAGTATATGTTTAGAAAGAAGTACTTCTATGTGCCTTGAGGGATCTATGAGGGTTTTCTAATAGTTTGAAAGGTGGGAAAACAGACTTCAAAACTAAAATTAAATGCTTCAAAACTCAGCTGGGGGAATGAATAATAATGATCATTTATTTTAGACATTCTCCATATTCTATTAGGTTGGCACCTGTCTATTTGTTGTACTTTGGTAGATGATGTGTTGCTCTAATACCAGAAAGATGTTTACTTGTGTTTCATTGACTATGCAAAAGCTGCGTGGACCATAAGAAGGGGGATTCTTTATTGTGCTAATTCAGGAACTGTACAGGGATCAAGAGACAGTTGTGCAAACAGAACAAGGTAAGACTGCATGGTTTAAAATCAAGAAAGGTGTGCGTCAGGGTTACATCCTCTCACCACATTTGTTCAAATCATCAGAGAAGCTGGAAGATATGAAGAAGAGTCCAGCATCACAATGGGAGGTTAACAACAGGTTGTTAACAACCATGCTTGCTGACACTGAGGAGGAATGGAAGCACTTGCTGATGGAGATCAAGGATTGTAACTTTCATGGTGGATTACAACTCAATGTGATGAAAACGAAAACTCTCAAAACGTGACCAATAAGTAACATCCTGAATAATGAAGAAAATGTTAACATAAAGGATTTTGTCTTACTTGGTTCCACAAGCAATGCTCATGGAAGATTTTTTTTTTAAAGTATTGTATTGTGTAAATCTGCTGCATAAGACCTCTTTAGAGTATTGAAGAGCAAGGATGTTTCTTTGAGGACAAATATGGACCTGATCCAAGCCATAGTATTCTCCATTGCATCATATGCATGTGAAAGTTGGACTTTGAATAAGGAAGACCATATAGGAAAAGATGTATTTGCATTGTGGTGCTGGAGAAGAATATTGAGAGTACCATGAACTGCCAAAAGGACAAAGAGATATGTATGGGAAGAAGTAAGGCCAAAATGCTCTTGAAGGCAAGGATGACAAAACTTTGTCTCACACTCTTTGGCCATATTGTCGGGAAAGAGCCGTCCCTGGAGGAGGATATCATGTCTTTTAAAGGGAAAGGGAAATGAAAAAGCAGGCCCTTGATGAGATGGGTTGACACAGTGACTGCATCAATTAGTTCAGGTCTAGGAACCATTGTGAGGCTGGTGCAGCATTTCGTTCTGTTGTGCATCGGGTCGCTGTGGGTAGGAGCCAACTCAATGGCATTTAACAACATGGTGCTGGAGGATGAACCTTCTAGGTTGGAAGACAATAAAAAGAGTGGAAGTAACCCAAGAATTCAGGATACCAACTATTGGGGAGATTATATATGACTGGGTAGTATTTTATTCTCTTATTCATGGGACCACCACAAGTTAGAGCTGACTCACTGGCAACGAACAATGCAACACAGGATTGGGAGGTACATATTATTCTGTAAATAGTAATGTTGTCAGGGATTTCGTTTTACTTGGATCCATAAAAGAAGCAGCCTCAAAACCAAATGGAACAGAACATTAGGCAAGTGTGCTGCAAACAATCTCTCTAAATAGTGTTAGCCAATATATTATATGAAGACTAAGGTGCATCTCACCTAAGCCATGATATGTTCAATTACCTCAGATGCGTGCAAAAGCTGGATAATGGATAAGGAGTGAAGAATTGGTGCCTCTGAATTAAGGTATTAGTAATAATATTGAATATACTAGGAACTTCCAAAAGAAAGTACAAAACTGAGTTGGAAGAAATATAGTTGGAATGCTCCATAGAAGCAGGAGTGCAAGACTTGTCACTTACTTTGGACTGGTTATTGGACGGACCAGTCTCTGGAGAAGGACATCATGCTTGGTCAAATAGAGAGTCGTCAAAAAGAGGAGGTCCTCAGTGGAATGGACTTGCACAGTCGCTACAACAATGGATTCAAATAGAGGTCACTTTGTGAGGATGGACTAACACCAGTCACGTGGCACACAGGGCTGCTGTGAGTCAGACTTGTCTCGACAGCGCCCAACAATCACTAATGTTCCAACTTTAGATGTGAAGCAGCACGACTCGGAGACGTTAATTACTCTGAAATCACAGATCTGATCAGTGAAACTGTCGGGACTAGCACACAGATTGTTTCAAAATCTCAATCTTATGCTTTTCCTCTACTGTATCATTCCGTTTATGTCTCTAAACTGCAGGGACTCTGCTGTTGGCATTTCTGCTTCTTTGGAACTGTAGAAGGTAAAACATTCAGTTACATAATTTGACATTTAGATTCAGCTCTCCTCCAGAGCTGAAATATCATGTATCTGTCTACCGACTTGGCTTTGCAATATTTCAGCTATAGTTTTCCTGTTGGCCCTTGGTATACGAGTATGCTATTGTCCTAACTGAAGCGCTCGTTTATGTCTCCCTATAGAGATTTCTCAGAAAAGCTGCCAACCACACTCCAAAGAGTTTAGTCTTTCAGACACTTTTTCCTCACTTACTGTTCCAACTATTTTTAGATGTAGGTTCTTATTATCTAAAACTTGTAGCACTGTTTTTAGTGTTTATCTACTGTTGTTAAGGAGACATAGTAAAGGCTCTAATCAATCAGTAAAAGTTGGCTGTAGAATCACAGAGTTTTAGAACTACAAGAAATATTAACAGCTACATATTTAAAGCCTCCTTGGAGAGTCATAAATATTAGTGGAAACCTTTTAATAAAATGTTCATCCTGAAAATTACCATATATAAAGTGTTCAAACTTCAAGTATATTGCTCAGTGATTTTATATAAACAATATAATCACTTAACTTTTCAAAATATAGAATTTAGCCAGTAACACAGAAGTCTCTCTAGTGCTCTCTTCCAATTAATATTTCCAAAGATAAGACATATTCTGATGTTTAACTGCTAAAATTGGTTGCCTTTTCTCCAAAGGAACAAACTCTCTACCATCGAGTTGATTCCAACTCATAAGAGCCCTGCAGAGCAGAGTAGAGCTACCATCGTAGGTTTGTTTGCAAGACCGTAACTCGTTACCAGAAGAGAAAGCCTCATCTTTCTCCAGTGGAGCCGTTGATGGGTTCCAACTGCTGACCTTGCAGTTAGCCTACCGTACAACTACTGCTCCACCAGGACTCCCCTGGCCTTTTCTAGACCCCCCTATAAATAAAATAATACCCATCACTATTTTGTATACGTCTTCACTCATTTCATATTATCTTATTCTTGTTATGTATTTTAGCAATAGCTTACGATTTCCCATCATTGTATAATATTCTGCAATGTCAATATCTGATTTGATGTGGCAATAGTGTATGGAGAATTTTCAGTTTATTGTCATTAATAAAATTGGTATACTTCTTCATTTTCTTGTGTTGTCTTTTTCAAGTTGTGATATTAAAGTTATATCTGTCTCATAAATTATTTGAGAATAATTCTCTACTTCTTTATAATAGAAACATTTTCGTATAGTAGAAAAATTATATTAAAGAGTGTGTTGTGGGAAGCTATCTGAGCCTAGCAGATCTTTAAATATGGATTTAGTTTCCTTAATAGACATATTATTTTGTTAGGTTTAATTAGTTTTATTTTAATGTCTACTGTTTTAATATTTATTAAAGTTATTTTCTCCAATTTTTTTCCTTAATAGCTTATAAATCTTGTTATTTTACAATGCTTCTCTGTCCTTAGACTTGTGACTTGCTTTAGTCAATAAAATAATATGCAACTCAAGCAATATACTTGAGTAGTTTGATCTTTCTTTTTCTTTCTTTTTTCTCTCATCTACCATGAGAATAACTTGCTCTTGTTAGTTGCTTAGATAGTTCCTAGTGTCTCACTGAGGAAATACTTGGTAGACTAAACCCAGCTAAGAACGCCTGGAACCAAATGCAGCAAAACTCCAACAAAATCAAATGCATCTGCAGACTTGAACGGAAAGGTTGTCTAGGACGCGAGAATTTGGGTCATTTGTGTGTGATAGTCTCAAGAAAGGCATGGCAAAGCATGGCTAGACTTATTTAGACATTTAAATTATTGGATTTGGGGTAAAATGTATTTTATATAAATTGACCATTTCAGCAAAATTTCAAAATAGTTGGCCAAATTTTTAATGATGTCATATATGTTTTTATCTTTATGCTTTATAGTGATGTCCCTTTTTAAAATCATGATGTAGATAATTTGTGTAGTTTCATCCTTTTTGTTCATTTAATTTTACATTTAAGGCTTAATTAATGTCAATTTATTTAAAATTGTTCAATTTTTTATTCTTATTAATTTTTTAATCATTAACTTTTACTATAATGTTGCCTATGTCCTTCCTTTACTTATGTTCAGTTGTTCTTTTTCTAGTTTGGTGAAGTTTCTGTGAGATTTAAACATAGAAGAGGCATTTTAATCTTTTCCCCACATACAAGGGCAAGTCAAAACATATTGCTGTAAAACCATAAAAAGCTTTTACTTAAAAATAAATAACTTGTGAAGCTATTATTTCTTAGCATATCTCACATCTATCTCTATACATTTCTGACAGTGATGTTTGCGTCTATCAAACCCTTCTAGGCCACCACTTGTTTGTCAGGACGTTATAATATCGTGGCTGGCATGTTGCTGTGATGCTGGAAGCTATGTCACTGATATTTCACTAGTTTGTCATTGTTCACTTTGGATGACTCTGATGGTATTTGTAAATGAGAAGAAATAGCAGAAAACATCTATTAAAATTGGAACTTGGAATGTATGAAGTATGGACTGGGAAATTAATAAGCTGTCAAAAATGAAATGGAATGCATAAAGATCAATATCCTAGGTATTAGTGAGCTGAAATGGAGTTCTTGGCCATTGTGAATTAGAAAAACGTGGTTTACTATGTCAGGTATGGTGAAGTGAAATTTCTTAAGATGACTCTTCTACCAAAGTCTCTGTAACACGCAGCAAACGTTTGGATAGAACTTTGCAAATAGGGTGTGTGTAACACAGCTAAAGGGAATTGGTCCTTTTCTGTTACCATCCTTTTGGCTTCAAAGAGAGAAAAAACCCAGGACCACTGGAAGAGTAGGTTCCAGACCCCTGTCTGAAGTAGTAGAGGATGAGACCAGCAGAACCAGAGACGGTGACACAGATCTGACAAAACAGAATCTATTAACATCCCTAATGGTGAATATTGTGTTTGTTTTGTGTGATGATTGCAGTAAATTTTGAACGCAGGATAGAAGTTGGGTGTCTTGGGAGGAACCTGAGAGACCTGTCCTTAGAAAAGCACGTCATGCTTGGTAAATAGAGGGGCAGTGGGAAAGAAGAGGACCCCAAAGAAGTAGAGTGGCGCAGTGGCTGTATGATGGGCTGGACATAACCACACTTAAGAGGATGTGCAGGGTCTGGCAGGGTCTTGTTGAGTTAGACGTGGGTCGGTATGCACTGGGACCACCTTAACGGCACCTAACAACAACAACAACAACCCTTCTCTGAAAAAAAACATGCGCTCTTTGAGGAACCCCAAACTAATGGTTTTCATCATCGTTTTTTTGTGATGACATCTTCTTGCTGTTGTTAACAGTACTTCTCTTGACTTGGGTGAATTAGAAGATGGAGGGAAAAGGGCAGTCAAGGGCAGAGGAGGACAGATTGATATGGGGATTTGATTAGTAGTTTAGACTGTGGAATACAAAACGAACCATCTGAAATGTAAACCTCCATTTAAGTTACAATAAACATAGGAAAAATAACCCTGAAAATTTTGCATATTGGAGAGTTCAAATCATGTTTCTTTTAAATAGTTTTTTAGATTGAGAAATAAGAAAAGGAAGTTTGAAGGGACAAGATCAGACAGTAAGGTGGACAGAATAAAACTTCCCAATAAAATTTGTACAGAACAGCCCTCGATACCCTTGAAACATGAGCAGGTGTGTTGTCCTGATGCAAAAACGTCCTTTGTACAACTTTAAGGCTTTTACTCTCACAAATGCATTTTCCCCTTTTCTTAAAATTTCTCCTTCATAATCATCTTGTGTACTTTGAGATAATCTGTCAAGGTTACCCCTTTGGAAACCTAAAAAAAAAAGTCAACATAATATTTTGAGCATACTGCTCGGCCTTGAAATGAACTAGCCCGACAGATCTCCTCTAAAGCCACTGTTTTGATTGCCCTTTGACTTGGGAATGACTTCCTCCTCAGACTATAGTAATACTATTGAGACAGCCACATACATTTATTAATAACTAGAACATGTACAAAGTATCAATCTAGGAAAATGGATGTCATCAAAAGTGAAATGGAATGCATAGAGTTATTTAAGCCTACGTATTAATTCACTGAAACGGTCTGCTATTGGCTATTTTGAATCAGACAGTCCTTTGAATAATTATGTCAAAAGTGGCAGGTTCAAGAGGAACAGCATCACATTTGTCCTCAAAAAAGAATATTTCAGGACCCATCTTGAAGTGCAATGCTGAATGTGATAGGATGATATTTATATGCCTACAAAAAGTTAAGTAAATACAACATTATTCGATTTTATGTATCAACCCTTAAAAAATAACAAATAAAATAATTCTGCTAACTTTTTCCATCTGAAATTGATCAAACATGCAATTACTAGGTGCACTGCTAATTTCTGGTGCTTGAAATGCTAAAGTTAGAAACAAAGAGGAAGTTTCAGTAATTCTAAATGACAGTAGAACCTCATCACTCAAAATAATTGGATTTCCATGCGAAATGTGGAGAAAAAAATTTGCATTGACGTTTAAACAAAACATCAGAATCCGACCCAACACACCTGACTTTTGTATACAAAACAGTTCGCATTTCGGTCACTTGGCGTTAGTTGGCATTGTTAGCATGCATTATTTGAACCTTTTGCGGTTGTGTTCCAAGTGTTTTGCTATACTTTTCTTAGTTTTTGTGGCTTTTTGTACTGTTTTTAGATAAAAACCATGGGTCAAAAAAAAGCCATTCCAGACAAGCAGCAAAGGAAATGGTGAGAACCACAATGGAACTGAACAAAGAGATTGAAGCGCACAACCCTGCAAGGGCACAGAGGAACTCAGGAACTTCGAGAGGGGAAGCAGCAGATGTGGGCTGAGGAGCCGTCGTCGGAGAGGAAGAAATCAAGAGGGAGTCAGCTTCTCCCGAAATCAAAGAAATGCTGCTTCCCTGGGAGAAAGTCCAAGAGGTGTTTTTTTTAAAAAGAATCATCATGATTAGGAACTGGTTAACCATGTTATCGATACTGTTGATGATACATTTCGTAAACCCTTTTAGAAAACAGTTAAGGAAACGCCAACAGCAGACCTCATTAGGCAGACTTTTTTTTTGTAGAGAAAGCCAGCCAGGTCCTAATGAAAGAAACAAAGAAGGGAAAAACTGCTGAAAAGCAGCTACAGTTGATGTTTATGGAAGGGGATTCCCCTTCCAAACAATGGCTCTTTCTCCACACCTCCTCTCCACATCCATGTCCACAGATCCAGATCCTCATCAGTTTCAAGGCATGGGCCATACTGTAGTTGTTAAAAACTTTTTTAATGTTGTGTTTCTCATTTAAATTATATTATTTAACTCTGAACTTAATTACTTTGAAATTTCTGTGTACGTTTTGTATAAAAAGGCAAGGTTAGGGTAAAAACTTGGTGTTCACAAACAAGGGGACCTTACCAAATAAAT
Organism: Echinops telfairi; assembly: GCF_000313985.2. NCBI lineage: Eukaryota > Metazoa > Chordata > Mammalia > Afrosoricida > Tenrecidae > Echinops > Echinops telfairi. The sequence goes on from NW_022104341.1 coordinate 78,629,716, forward strand.
ATTGACAGGAATCAAATTAACTACGTCTGGGAGAAAAATCAATAGAAAAGTTCACCATCACCTGCCAAAAGAAATCCAGGGCTGAGTATGGAAGAAGCCATTGATTGTTCTTCTGCAGATCAGACTGGAGCTGAATAAAATAAAAATAAATCCATCAGAGTACAAATATGGGCTCAATAGTATCTTAACTAATTTAAAGACCATGTCAAGAACATAGTTGACTAATGGAACAGTAATGACCGAAGAGCTGATGAGCTGTAGGATGACAGGAAGGGCATCATATGTGAAGAAAGCAAAAGGTCATTGAAGAGACAAGAAGGAAAGGACCAGTGTAGGTTTTAGAAGGGACTCTAGGATTTGCCCTTGAGTGTAGAGTAGCTAAAGCAAATGGGAGAAACGAGGAAGTTAGAGTTGAATAGAAATTTTCAAAACTCAGCTCAGGGACACAGAGTAAAATATTATAAAGAAATGTGCAAGGACCTAGAGTTAGAAACCCAAAAGGGAAAAACTGCTCAACATATCTTAAGCTGAAACAACCGAAGAAAATTTCAAATAATACATTGTGATACTGGAGGATTCTATGGGCAAAATATGGAATGATGCGGGAAGTAGCAAATGAAGATAGAAGGAATACATACATTTACGATATCAAAAAGAATTCGTCAACATTGGACCATTTCAAGAGGTATCATATGTCAAAGAACCTGTAATATTGAAGGAAGAGGTCTAAGCTACAAAATGAATTAGGAATGCTGAATAAGAATTGTTACATTTTGGTGATGGTGTTGGTGATTGAAAGAATCATGAACTGCCAGTATCATGCAACTGGATGATTGATTGTGCATTTGAATATTGTGTCTCATAGTGTTTTCATTGGCTGATTTTCAGAAGTACACCCAAGCATTTAGCCCTAGTCCATCTTAGTCTAGCGCTCCTCTGAAGCCTGTTCATCAGCAGCACAGCAAAAGTCCAGTTTCCGCTGCTAGAGTCATATGGCAGCTGTGCACCAGGTTTGGTTAGCTGGGACTCACACCCAGGTCTCTTGTGTGAAAGATGAGCGTTCTACAACTGAACCGCCACTGCTTCCAGCTATTGGCCTTGGAACACCACTTTTCACTCTTGACCTGACTTAATTGTGTTACTTTTCCTTAACCTGTTATTTTGGGCCTCAAGATCTGCTTCTAGCCACCTAAGTGGGCATTGAAGTTGACCTTCCTAGTTTCCCGTTATCCTATTTTTGCTTCTTCCAAAGATCTTTCGTCTGATTAACACTTTCACATCTAGTCCTCTGGTTTGCTGTAGTAGAACACATTCTTTTAAATTCTGGTTCTCTAGAATGTATTTATGGAAACCTGGTTGCACAGTCAGCTACCAACCTACAAATAGGTCCCCCACCCCACCCCCAGGAGCTCCACGGGAGAAACATCTGGCAATCTGCTTCCATAAAGATTAAAGCCTTCATAGTCCTATGAGCTAGTTCTCTCTGTCACAAGGGGTTGCTTTGAGTAAAAAATCTTGATGGAATTTAAAATCATAATAGCAAAATGTATTTGGAAGTAGTATCTATTTCGGTGCCCCCAACGAGGCATTAGCAGGTTAACTCTATTTTGGAAACGGGAAAATAGAGAATCAGAGATAAGAAGTAGCATTGCCAAGGTCGCATAACAAGTCAGTGGCAAAACCAGTAAGATAAGTCCCCTGCCTCAGTCCAACATTCTTTCCATCTCAGTCCCTCCAAAGCCCACACAGAGGAAGGGAATTTCCCATAGTACCTCCTCTGTTTGTTTCCAAAATCCACTGAATGGTGTTCAATAAAGCAAACACTACTTTTTAGTACAAGTAAGCCTTTTCCTAATTGATTTTTCTCATTTTTTCAACAGATTTGTAATTGTCAATTTACTCGCTCCGTCTAACACAGTACCTGAGTTTGTCGTTCTAACCCTTGGAGTAATTTAACTCTACCTTGTAAGACAGGCTCTTATGCTTGTATTATTCTCTGTTGGCATTGTCTTTTCAATCAATCAGTCATGAAAAATTCATGTCCAGAGTAAAGCCCCAGTGAACCACTCTGAGAAAAACGTGATTATCTCTAAACAAAGGCAAGATCTTGGTGTTCTCTGAAACGCATTGGAGAGAGCAGCCTCTAATAAGGAAACATTTTATCTGTTGTTTGCAATCCATAAGATGTTCAGGCTTTCTCCCTTTAAAATTGATCTCTTCCAATTCTCACATTTGTAAAACTACTATAAGGTGAGATTTCATGAATTTATGTTCTAATCATATGAAATTTATAAAAGCTGAGCGTGTGCTTCACATTAAACAACAACAACAACAAAAGTCTTTATGAGCGCAGATCATTACATCTTTTGCCCGTGGAGTAGCTGGTAGGTTTAAACCGTCGTTGGGCACTCCTGCCCTCGATTTCCTGCTGGGAAATGTGCTATCTGGAGAGAGTTCATGGTAAAGGGCATCATGCTTGGTAAAGTAGAAGAATGTCAAAGTGAAACAGGAAACATCTTGACAAGGTATATTGCCTGCACAGTGGCGGCAATGGTGGACACAAGCATAACAACAATTGTAAGGGCGGTACAGGACCTGATGGCGTTTCATTTTGTTGTCCATAGAATCACTCTGAATTGGAACTGACCTGTGGGCACCTAACAACAATAGCAACACAGAGATATGAGTCAAAGAGCCATATTTAGACATTTCACTTCATCACAGGTGGTGAGCAGTACACAGTGAAGGAAAATCAGATACATCAGTTTAAAAATCAAATGGCGACTATATACTATAATGGCAAGTAAATGCCATTTCATTTTTTCATTTTGATTTCTAAGCCATTTTTGAACACAACATTATTACCTGGTTTATCACTTGTTATTGTGAAATTATATGTCAACTTCCAAACCCACTGTTAGTGAGTCTATTCCAATTCATAGCAATTCTGCAGGGCAGAGTAGAACTGGAGGGGGCCCACGGCTACAAATCTGAACAGAAGCCTTTATACCATGGTGCAGCTGGTCGGTTGGAGCCACCAGCCTTTCAGGGAGCGTCACAAAGTTTCACCCACCCGTCCCTTAGGGTTTCTTTCTGTACTAAACAGTGCAGGCGTTGATGAAAGTAAGCATTCATTATTGTTCATGAATCCCTGCGCCAGCTGAGTTCCACTGCCGTAATGGTGGCCATCTCTGCGTCACAGAGATTGTCATTCTGGATTGTCTTATGTGACTGGATTGTCTTATGTCTACAAGTACACTGGCTCTAGGCTGATCTAGCATGGCTTCAGCTAGAACAAGATGTTCTCACATATATGTTTTCTCTTCCTCTGTCGGCCAACATTGGATTTGAAGTGATGCCAAGGGTAGGGTTCCCAAGGCTAAAATGGACCTGCACAAGGCTTCTTAAGGTTTTAACTTAGAAGACACACATCTTTCTTTCCACCAATTTCTACTGGCCCAAGCCAATCACAAGAGCTGCACAGGCTTAAGAGGGTTATGTTTTAATGGGAAAGGCAACATATTCTTAGGGAGAAGAAGGTAGAAACGAGATCAGAAAGATTGTAAACGCTTTGCCGTCGATCTACCACATGTAGTTTATGTACATTTGGAAGAAAAAAAATAGCATGACATTTCCCATGATGGAAAGGGTGAGCAGACGTTAAATAAGTCACCACCACTGCCAAGAACACCCTAAACAAGCAAGTGAAAGGAGGGAATTTTTATTTTGCTGAAGTACGGAACTCAGGCCTGCCTGTTTGAGAAATTTAAAGTCACCAATAACCCGACTCCTTCCCTTTTGTCTGATGAACAACCTATTTGATAAACTGAGCATGTATGACTCCTGTTTTCTATTATCTTTAGACCACTTCTGCACAGGGCAATCCTGAACAGGGTAAACATGGAGACTCACTCTCTTGGTGTACTGTGTCCGGCTTTAGAATTGGAGTGACCTAGGCAGTTGGCGTTTTATTTGCTCCTTTTGGGTTTTTTTATAGATTTTATTGGGGGGCTCTTACAGCTCTTGTCACAATCCATACATATATCCGTTGTGTCAAACACATCTGTACATATGTTGTCATCATCTTTTCAAAACATTTTTTTTCTACTTGAGCCCCTGGCATCAGCTCCTCATTCCACCCCCGCCGTCACCCACCCTCTCTTCCCCAAGTCCCCTAATAATTTATAAATTATTCTCATTTATTTTCATGTCTTACACCGACCACTGTCTCATTTCATCCACCTTTCTGCTGTCTGTCCCCCTGGAATGGGGGCCATACGTCAGTCATTGTGATCGGTTTCCCCTTATGCCACTCCTTACCCTGCCCTCCTCGTATCACTGCTCCTCTTTTGGGTCCTGAGGAGCATATCTGTTCTGGATTCCCTTTGTTGCTAGCTCTTATCTGTACCAGTGTACACGTTCTGGTCCAATCAGACTTGTAAGATAGAATTGGGTAATGGTAGTAATGGTAGTATGGCTTGGGGGCGGGGGGCGGAGGAAGCAGTAAAGAATTTGAGGAAGGTTGTATGTTTTGTCGGTGCTATACTGCATCCTGACTGGCTCGTCTCTTCCTTGTGGCCCTGTGACAGGGGGTGTCCAATTGACTACTGATGGGCTTTGGGTCTCCGCTCTGCCCTCCCTCATTCCTGCTGATATGCTTTTTGTTTGTTTTGTTTGGGGTCTTTGATGCCTGATACCTGACTGACCCCATGGACACCTCTTGATCACCCAGGCTGGTGTTCTATTTGTTCTTTTTGACCTGACCGTCGTCTCCCTGGAAGGGGATGAGACCAGGAAGTCCGTTTATTTTTCCTGATTTTAACTTCACCACCTAAGCTTTTCCCCTGCAAGGTTCTGATTAAAGTTGTATGCAGCATAAAGGGATTTGTTTGTTTAATGTACTCTGGCCTCAGCCTTCTGAATAGCTAAGGTAATTACAAAGGAAATGAAGGTCTAGACCTGATTTCAGTCAGATTATAGCTCGAGGGGAGCAGAAACATAGGAAAAACATACGATGGAACTAAAATCCAGAGTGACAGTTTTTCTCAGGACTGCACCTCATCTATTTGGAAGTAGTTCGAATGAAAATATTTTATCACCTGCTTAGGCACATGGGATCATTATCCTGTGTGCACCACACAACAAAGGTTCCTGGTATACTCCTCTATTTTTGTGCTGATGAAAATGGATTTGCAGTGATTTGTTTATCTGCATATTTTCTCCACAATATAAAAATCTAAGAGTAGACTATGCTTTTCCACCAGTCTGCATAGCTCAGTGTAATTCCTAATATATTTACTTTTTGTGCAAAACATTTAGAACCCTTCAATAACCCATTCATAGTGCTTTCGGTCAAATTTTAAATTACTTAACATGACTCAGATATCCTTTAGTGGCATAATCTCATCTCTTACCCCACTCATTCTACAATTCTTTGCTCCAATCACAGGAAACAGCTTGCAATTCTGCAAAAGATTGATGTTTGTTCTAGTTGCTCTATCTGCCTAGAATGTCTCCTTGCCTGGCCAATCCTTATTCATCAGTAAAGACTCAACTTCCCTTCATTAAGCTGATACAGACTATACCTAAGCACTGTAGTGAATGTTGTTTAAGAGCACATAGCAGAGTATCAGACTCATAACTGTTTATTGAATTAATTGATGGGATGAATATTTCTAGAATTAAACTCTCTTCAGGAAATGCTGTCAGAGTGAGAAAAACAAAGGTATTTTTGTCTGTATGTCAGTGGGGTTTTTTCCGAGTTATTCAGGAGGAGTAGCTCTAAAGACCATTGCCTCTCTCCTGTCATGACGTTAATATCCCTATTTACAAGCTAAACTTCCCTTGATGAGACTTTTCTCCATTCCACGTTGACCTCATTTGTCTGACTTCTCACAAGCTTGCAGTGAGAAAGCAGAATCTTCTCCTGTGTAGTCTGCAAGCCGTTTCTTATTAGACTGCAATATCTATGTGACAATTTCAATAATTTATACTTAAAAAGACAAAGGTGCAACTTACTAAGAAATCATTGGTTCACTCTGACCTTTCTACATCAGCTTATAATAGATAAGGATTTATGTTCTTACGTCACGGTTATCTATATGACAAATTTCACGTTAGATACATAATGTCTGGTGTTAACTAGCATTCTTTTAAGAACTTTGATGGCAACCTGTAGGTTCTTTATGGCCAGGAGGTCTCTTAGGGCATTTAAAAAAGTCTGTGAAAATCTTCATTATCTTTTAATTTCATTTTTCCAGAAACTTTTTTGAAGCTCTCTCACATATACATATATGCATATGAGTATATACACACATAGGTATATATATATATATATTTCAGACATTTGTGTGGAAATATTTCATTATCTTCTAATTCCATTTTTCTGCACTCTTTGAAGGCCCTCATATATGCATATAAAATTAACATACATAGATATGTGTGCATAGGATGTGCACACACACACAAATGTAAGATGGTAAATTTAAAACAAAGTATTGCTAATATGGTTTCAGTTCACACCCACACAGTTTCATTCTAAACAAAGCATGCTTAAACATTTGTCTATGATCAGATTCCTTCTTCGACACTCTTGCTTTAATGTCATTAGGGGGCCTTAAAAAGGTCCCATCAAGAAGGGAGACTGATGGAAAAGAAGTCCAGAGAGGGAAGGGAGCAACACTTCCGGGGGACACAATGCACGTCTCTTGGTAGAAAAAGAGGGAGGACTGATTGACCATCCTTGGTGACTGATGATGGTGTGCTTCTTCCATATGGACTTAGTTGGGGGGGAATAATGACTGAAAATGCTTTTGGGGACCTTAGGTGGGGAGTGTCTTTGGTGGTATACACCAAATGGGCCACATTGAGCTGGGCTTCTAGGTGCATCATGGGAACCTCGGCCATGTGCCATGGAACACTGCGACACTAAATCCCAGGTCTTCAAAGCTCATGGCATGCTCCAGAGGCTGCATCAGTGAGATCCAATGTGGAAACTCCATTAGGTGAATTGGACTATATCTCAGACACACTTGTAATCTGAGGGTTTAACTCAGAAAATACATAGGGTGTGAGGAAGCAAAAGTCAGGTGTACCAAGATTGATAAACTGTTGGTAGGCAGACAAACATGGTCTTGCTACATCAATGTACCACTCACTCTTCTATGAAGAATCAGTCTGCACTACCAGGGCTCCTGTTTCCTGAATATCCTTGTAAATAGTTTTCATGTTGGTTTCTTCAGAGCTAAAGTGAGAGCATCTTCTGGGTTTCAGGGTCAGTCGGGTATAGGAACAGTCATTAAGGATATAACCTAAAAGGCAGGTCTTTTATTCTGGAGCATTTCAGCATACTTTATTCACTTCCAGCCAGAGGACAAGCAAACACTGCCATCAAGCTGATGTTGACTCAGCGATTCTATAGGACAGGGTCTTGTGTACCGATTTACCAAATTCAAAAAGTATTTTGATCTCTTGACTGCTATTTCCATGAGAATTGATCATGGATCCAATCAAGACAGAATCCATGACAGCTTCAACCTTTTCTCCGTTTATAATGCTGTTTCTCATTGGTCCATTGATGAGGATTTTGGTCTTTATTATATTGAGTTTTAATTCAGACAGAAGGCTATGATCCTTAATTTTCTTTTTTGTTAGTTTGTTTGCTTTTTTGAAACCTTGATTTTCATCAATAAGTGCTTCCTATCCTCCTCACTTTTAGGAAGTGAGGTTGTTCCAGCTGCAGTTTGTTAATAAGACTTTCTCCATCCTTATGCTGGATTCTTCTTTGTATCACTCTCTTCACTGGTGATTTGCTCAGCATGCAGATTGAAACAGTATGGTGAGGGGATACAACCCTATCTCACACCTTTCCCAATTTTAAACCATGCATCATTCCCTTGTTCTAGTCAAACAACTGCCTCCTGATCAATGTGCCATAAAAGCACAAGGATGCGTTCTGGAATTCCCATTCTTTTGAAGGTTAGCTATCGTTTGTTATGATTCACACAGTCAAACATATAGTTAATAAGCTTGTGTAAAGAAGTGTAAGCTTTTAGGGAGTTGCATTAGATACATCTGCTGCACAAGATCTCTTTAATGTACGGAACAGCACGGACATCATTTTGAAATTAAGGTGTGCCTGACCCAACCCTTGGTCTTCAACTACCTTATATCCATGTGAAATTTGGACATTGAATACAAAAGAACAAAGAAGAATGGATGCATTTGAGTTGTGTTGCTAGAGAAGAATATTGAAAGTACCATGGGTTGTCAAAAGGAAACATATGTCCGTCTTAGAAGAAGTACAGCAAGACTGCTCTTTGGAGGCAAGGATGGTAGGACTTTTTCTGACATACTTTGGGCTTGTTGTCAGGAGAAATCAGTCCCTGGAGAAGAATAGCACGCTTAGTAACGTAGAGAGGCAGTGGAAGTGAGGAGGGCCTTCAACGACATGGATTGACGTAGTGGCTACACCACGGGGCTCGAATATAGGAATACCTGCCAGGATGGTGCAGGGCCAGCAGGGTTTCTTCCTCCTGAGCATAGGATCACTTTGGGTGGGAACTGGCCTGATGGCAGCTGACAACTACCACAGTAGGACATGGTGGACCTGCCCCTGTGAGTTTATGAGACTGTAACTCATTAAGGGAGCAGAAAGCCCGTGTGCTCCCAAAGAATGGCTGGTCACTTGAAGCGGCTAACCTTACAGTTAGCAGCTCAACCCATGACCATTAAGCCATGAGAATTTTATTTAGAAGGTGGGATATCAAGGAGGAGACCACAGTAGTGAAAAACGGGCTGCCTGTGTGGTGTCCTATTTGAAATCAGAATACATTGGCTTTGGAGTTTATACTTTGAGGAAACATATATACGTAGATATTTTACATAAACTATGACCTTTTTAGGGAGCTATCTTTTAAAACATTAAGAAAGACTCTTTCCATATTCAGTTTTCTAATAGTTAATTCTTATTAAAAGTGTTACATTTCTAATCCTTTTTTGAAATACATATGTAAAATCTATTAGTATGCTGTATTCTAACAATCCATTTTAGAATCTCAAAACAATTTTCAATTCCTGGTTATTATTCTTTTTCCTCTAGACTTAATTAGTGAATTTGTTGCATAAATGTTTTTTAATCATTTTATTGGTGGGTTCTTATAAATCTTAAACAGTCCATCATTCCATGGTATTAAGCACACTTGTGCATATGTTGCCATCAACATTTCCAAAACAATTTCTTTCTACTTGAGCCCTTGGTATCAGCTGCTCTTTTTTCCCTCCCTCCCCCATTTTCCCACCTTCGTGAAACCTTTATCAATTGTATATTATTACTGTTATTTTGTGTCTTACACTGTTTGTTGTCTCCCTTCACCCACTTTTCTCTTACTTGTCTCCTGGGAGGGGGGGTGCTGTATATCCAACCTTGTGATGGGTGCCCTTTTCTCCCCCTTCCCTCCACCCACCCCCTTCCCTTGTTATATTGCTACTCCCACTGCTGTTCCTGAAGGTTTTATCTGTCCTAAATTCCATGTGTCCAGAGCTCTTATCTGGACCAATGTGTGTACTCAGATCTAGCTGGATTTGTAAGGATTCATCAATGTTTAGAGAAGGCATTGCTTTTGGTTTTTCTTTCTTGCAATGTCCTTTACAGCATTTACTATCCACATTATTCTGGTTAGAGAAAACGAGTTTGGTAATGTTCTCTCGTTTTCAATTACCTGTTGTCATTTGTGTAAGACTGGCATGTCTGTCTTTTAAAAAATGTTTGTAAGAGCTCACTAGTGAAGAGATCTGGGACTGGCATTTTCCATGTATTGAAATTTTTTATATACTTAATTTCTTTAATAAATTTAATAAAAATATTCAGATTTTTTGCATTTTCTGTCAATTTTGATGTGTATTGCCACCCACTACCCCCGGATATCTCCTCTTCCTTTAATTTTTCAAATTTATTTTTATAACATTTTTATTATAATATTATTTTATCTTTCCAATGCCTGTCTGTCATGTGTCCCCATTTTATTTCTGCCATGGAATAAAATGTATAATAAGAAAGTATAGAAGTGACCTTCTTTGCTTTTCTTTATTATACATCATTATTGCAGTTGTATGGTGTTCTGGAACCAGTAACCTTTCTGGGCTCTTTTTTTTAATTCTAAAGGTTATCTCTACTTTCTCTTTTATTTCAGATGAAGACAAACATGTCATATTTGAATAACAAATTTTAATTCTTTTTTAATCCTCTCAAAAATAAAACCCTTTAAAAAAATTATGATTGGAATAAATGTTTGCAAACGTCTCTTTTCTCTTTTGTTAATGTTTGCCTTATATATTTCTGGGGCTCTTTCATTGGCTACATAGCTATTTATTATGGTTTATCCTCTTGCTGGATTGACCCTTTAATCATTATACATATAATTCTCTTCCTTATACATTTATTTTGTTATTTGTTTTGCTTTTACTCAATTTGTATTATTTTCTTCCTTCTTATTTTGATTAGATGACTTATTAATGTGTTTGTGTGTGTGTGTACTTGGTAACTCCCCACCCCCCTCACCAAGCTTAAAACAGTCTCTTTTCTCGTCATATCATTCTGCCTTCCTCTCCAGTTGGATGTTCTATAATTATACCATTTAGTCCCTCATTTTTTTCTTTGTAATTATTTCAAATTTATAACACCTTTTCTCTATTTTGTCTTTTTAAGTTATTTTAGTTTTGAGACTTCTTATCTGGATTGATTTCTAGTTGATCCTGTCAGACTTCTTAATCCAAGTAAGTTGTCTGATTTTTTTTTTTCATTTGTCCCGCGTGCCGCGGTGTTTTAAAAAAGTCCCGATTTTTGGAAAGAATGCACGACAAGCTAGGGTCTACGGTTTTCAGCTGCCGTGTGGCTATTTGGGCAGGACACGAGTTTTATCAATGGTGCCCGCTTTTGCAAGGTTAAACTCGGGTCGCCTCGCTGGTTAGTAGGGTTGAGAAAGGGCATCAATGTGGCTTCACAGTGCTCTGAGAGAAGGTTCCAGATGGATGGATTGCAAACAGAGGCTCTCCAAGTGCTGTGAGCAGTTAGCGCTCCAAGTTGTCTGATTTTTTGGTTCTCTGTCTGGAGAATTCCTGTCAGCATTTCTTGTAAGGTTGGTCTGATTTTCACAAATGCTCTTGAATTTGATTTATCTGGAAATGTCCTACTTCCACCATCATATTTGAGGAATAGTTTTGTTGGATATATTGTACCTTGGCTAGCAATTTTCCCTGTTTTTTACATGTATCATCTCATTGATTTCTAGTCTGTACAGTTTCTTTCCTTGTTTTTATTTTTTATATTTTCTGATTTCTTTTCTTTTTAGTAATGTTATTGGGAGCTCTTACAGTTATCATAACCTTCCATAGTTCAATCACATCAAGCAGTGTTGTACAATTTCTACCATAATCAGTTCCAAAACATTTTCTTTCTTTTTGAACTGCTTGATATCAGCTCCCCTTTATCCCTTCCATCCCCCATCAGCCAGCCCCCCCAGAAACCCTTCTTTTTTTCCCCTATAATAGTTTTCGTGTGTGTGTCTGCCATATTTACACAGTCTGTTGTTTGAGCACATCCAGTGGGGTTATACAGTCATCAGTGCTATCAGCTCCCCATTCTCTCCCTTCACCACACCCCTCTTCCCATACCCTTAGAGAACCATTATTCCTGTTTCTGCAAGGTTATCTATCTTCACTTTCATATACCCAATGATCTTACATATACAAATGAACTTATGCAAATCTAACATGATTAATGAAGTAAAACAAAAAAAAAAGTAGCATGCCAGCATTATAGTAAGGGAAAGAAAAAATTAAGAACTAGAGAATAATTATGTGGTTCATCAGTGCCACACTGCACCCTGGTTTTATCATCCTTCCCTGTGACCCTTCTGAGAGGGACTGTCCAATTATCTTACAGGTGGGTTTTGGGTCTTCACTACATCCACAATGTTTCACATTAATTTGGTTGCTTGCTTTTGAACTTCTCATACTTCTTCCTGTGACGCCTCATGATCACACAGGCTGATGTGCTTCTTCCATCTGGGCTGTGTTGCTTCCCTGCTAGATGACCACTTGCTTAACTACAAGCCTTTAAGGTCCCATATGCTTTATCTTTTACTTTTTCTTCATTAAGTTTTATTTCGATGATTTTTAATGGACTTGGGATTTAGATTTAGACAATAAGGGTTCCTTTAGAAGCTGTAACTTGCAGACTCTTTCACAGGTGCCTTTAAAGGGACTAGAGAAGCAAAAGAATACATTGGATTCACAATACAACCTGCTTATGCTCGTTACGTAGAAAGCAAATAATCTACAGTACCCACAGCGATGATCCTAGTGAAACCACATAACTTGGGTCTAGAACATAGTGCAGTTCAGACCCTTGCTACCTCTATCAACAAAAGGTCATACAGTTACCGAACATTACTCATGCAGCCTCCAAGAGGAGAATATGCTTGATATCACATTCCTAATT
>NW_022104341.1:78643602-78658067 GCF_000313985.2 Echinops telfairi
TTCAATCATATATAAAATATTCCTTTTGATAGTGTGACACATAGTTCTTAGGTTACCTTTATTTTTATTCACTCTTAGTTCGTTTTGGATTTCCCCCTGACAAATTATTGTCAAGGGCTTTGCTTTCTAATTAACTGATATGTTTTGTAATTGCTTTGGTTCTATTCTTAATTTCTCAATATGTTGCTTCTTTTTGACATTTTACTGTCAATATTCTTGATTTATAATTCATGTTTTTGTGTGGTTTGTAATTATTCTTTTGTTTTGTTTTCTTTTGCTCTTTTAGTGTGTTCTGAACTTTTTGTATGGTACTAACTGTGTTTTCCTTAATTCTGTTTGTGGTATCCTTGAGCTTGTGGAAGGTGCTATATATCTTTTATAAAGCTTTTGTATTCCTATTTTCAGTTTCTTTATTTTGGTCACGTCCTTTCACCACCTAATTCAGTTCCTTTATTTGACTTAATGTCTTGGAGACATTTTGGAGTTGTGTTATGTATTCTGTTGATTATGTATTGGTATTGAGTTATTATACTGTGATATAGTGCTAGCATGCTATTCTGTTTATTATGTATTGGTACTGAGTTATTATACTGTGATATAGTGTTAGCATGCTACTTTGCCTATTCCCCTATTGAGTGTGGGAAATGGTCTGCATTTGCTGGTCATAAAGAATAACTGCAGACTAGATGAAAAGGAGTTTTCAGCAATATTGTTTGTCCTACTAGCTAAGAGAACAAGTGCACATGGGTGAGTCATGTGCCGTGTTGATGTTGCCATGTTGAAAATGGATTCGTCAATCACACAAGGTTGTCTGGTAATAGGTATAGTGGGTGGCCAATGGTACATTGAATGGACAAGGTGAGTATGGTGTGACAGGATGCTGTCCCTAGCCACCAGGTAAGTGGGGACCAGAAAGAGCCTCATCTTTAATCACCAACATGTATGTTGGGAAAAGCAGGAGGGAAACAAATGTAAAAGGCTTCTCCATTTTCAGATTATTGGCATGGACCTAGCACAGTTCTGCGCCTACACAGTCTATTATCCAGTTCATACCCAGACTCAATCAAGGGGGAAGAGGACCCCAGAGTATATATAGCATCTCCACTCCTACCCCATAGATCGACCTATTCATGTAAGCCCTCACCCATATATCTATGATGTTCTATTAGTTATTTTATCGCCATCCACTGGCTTCCTCTTCTCCCCGCAGTTGCTGTGTCACTAGTAATTTTGTCTGCTGCAAAGTCCTCTCCCAGATCTAGTTGGTATTCTCCTTTCTTTGTTTCACTCGGGATCTGCGCACACTGGCTCTCTCCCAGCAGTTCTCAACCTGTGGGTCGCGACCCCTTTGGGGGTCGAATGACCCTTTCATAGGAATCGCCTGATTCATAACAGTAGCAAAATTACAGTTATGAAGCAGCAGCAAAAATAATGTTATGGTTGGGGGTCACCACAACATGAAGTGTATGAAAGGGTAGCGGCACGAGGAAGGTGGAGAACCACTGCTCTATCCAAACAGACAGTCTCCGAAGTTGGACTCTCCTTTACTGTGTGTGCAGCTCTGTGCCTCTAATGGTTAGATATAGAGTGGGACCCACCGCGTCCCTTTCCTACGTCATTGTTTTGGTTCGCTCCTAACAAATGGTGCTTAATCCCGTTCTTTATCTGTTTACTTGATTCTCAGAATTTCAGGATTACCATATGTATGTCTGACTCCGTTTTCAGGTTTCCTGTTGTAGAAATATTGGGTGGAGTGTACAACCAGTATGCCATCCTGCCCTTGTCCTCCTCTAAGCCTCAGATTTCTACTACCTTACATATGCTGTGTTCGTGTGTGTGTAACTTTAATGTTGAATTAAGTTGGTGTTTTTATTTAATTTTTTCCTTACTGTTCATGAATAATGCAGCGAGGTGCCCTTGAGTCGGTTCTGACTCACAGCTACCGCAGAACAAAACACCGTTCAGATGTGCACCGTCTTCACAAATGTTCTCATGTGAGCACTTGCTTTCGCCCATTGAGCCACTCCGTCTCAATGGGGGTCTTCCTCTTTTTTGCTGTCTCTCCACTTTACCAAGCATGATGTCCTTCTCCAGGCACTGGTCTTATCTATAGCATGTCCAAAATCTTGTCATCCGAGACTTGGAGGCTCATTCTATATGTGCTTAGTCTGAGACAGCTCTTTGTTCTTTTGGCAATTCACTGTGCTTAAAATATTTGCCAACGCCATAGTTCCAATGCAGCGTTTTTTCTTTGGTTTTCCTTTCTCAATTTTCAACTCTCACATGCATAGGATGTGATTGGAAATACTGTGTGTTGGGTCTTTAAAGTAACCTTTTTGCTTTTTAATACTTAATGAGGTCTTGTACGGGAGATTTACCTGATGGAATGCATCATTTGATTTCCTGACTGCTTCTTCCATGAGCATTGGTTGTGGATCCAAGCAAGATGAAATCCTTGACAACTTCAATCTTCTCTCCATTTAGCATGATGTTACTTATTGGACCAGTTGCAGGGATTTGGGTCTTGGGCTTCTTCACACTGAGGAGGGAGTTCTGGTGACATCGTGGTGATATGTTGGATTCCAATCACAAGATCTCCAGTTTGAAACAACAACCGTTCCACAGGAGAAAGATGGGCTTTCTACTCTGGTAAAAAGTTACACTCTCAGAACCTGTCAGGGGCAGTTCTACCCTGTAGACTGTACACTGTAGAACGTACATGGTGACTATGTTATTATCATTATTGCTATTGCCTTATAGTTGCTATTTTCTCTAGTTTTGTTGTTGTTCAAAGAAATCAAAATGGGTCTTCTCGTTTTTACCAAAAAGGGTGTCTTTGATGGAGATGCGTTTAAGCTGACCATATTCCCAGGGAAAACGAAAGAGTTGACTTAGGCCAAACTCTCCAGTAAAGTAGGGTATACAATGCAGCCTGCCCTCATCTGTAACAGAGAACTTCATCATAATAATACAGTAAGACAGTAAACCTACCCCTAAGGTTTTCCAAGATTATAAATCTTAACTGGCATAGAACACCTCATCTTGCTCCGGAGGATTGCCTGGTGGTTAGCAGTCCAGCACATAACCTACCATGCCACCAGGACACTTTTGCTGTGCCATAGAGTCATGTTCTCTCTAAACACTCGTGTGCTGGCTCTACCACTGAATCACTCAGAGATTTTTTTTTTATTATGCCACTTCGTTTTTATTGACTTTAATTTTCTGTTGCTTAAATTTGGGCCAAAATAAATTATCTTTGCTTAAAGACAAAAAAAAAAAAATACAAAACCCAAATCCACTGCCATAAAATCAATGTGGACTCATAGCAACCCCCTGTGGGTTTCTGGAACTGTACCTTTTTTCAGGAGAGGAAAGCCTAGTCTTTCTCCTGAGGAGCTGCTGCTGGTTTCAAACGGCCAACTAGCAGTATCACAGCCCAGTGGGTAATCACTCCACTACCAGGGTTCCTGTTTATGGATCGAAATGTTAAATAAGCATTGTTTAAAATACCTAGAAAAATCCTTACATGTAATAAAATCTCAGAGATCGAATGTTTCACTTTCTTTTTTATCCTCCAGAGGATCTTATATGTGCAGCATTTTTTAATTAGCCTTCGCCTAGCATTTAGCAATGACCTAGATCCATTATGTTTTCCCCATATATTGGAGATGGGTCTGACAAGTGAAATAGAATAAAGCATAGGGTTTAAGTCCTATGCAATTTGGAAGCCATTTGCCCCCTAAATATTGATTTTATGAAATCAGTTAGTAGCTGAGACCTTGGGAGAAGTAATTGGCAGGAGTAGGAAATTGCCCACTCCTGGAGTTGTGCTTCTTCCTTCAGTACTTGCTCGTATGCTAGTTCTTTAAATGGTTGTGTGTTAACCAGTTATTTTTGTAGTGAGCCTATCTATTCCTTTCCTCTTCTTCTGATGCGTCGTTCATTGTACACTACTTTCCCCATAGATTCCTTCAATATTTCAACTCCAGGCTTGAATTTTTTTCTTCAGTTCACTCGCCTTAGCATGTGCTAAGCATCTTATTTATGTTCTGGTGTACTAATTCCAGGTTTTTGCACAATTCATTATGATATTTTACTTTGTTTTTCTCGAAGAACTCTTCTTTGACATTTTTCATTCAGCTCTTGTCCTTCGTTATTTCTTCCATTTTCTCTATCTACTCTATGCTCAGGAGCAAGTTTAAGAGTGTCTTTTGATATTTCTTTTGATCTCTTATTTCTTATCTTTTTTAACAACCTTTTGTTTCTTCATTTTTTTGATACTTTTGATATCATCTCACATTCTTTTGCCATTTCTGTTCAATCTGTCAAATTTATTATTGAGATGTTCTATAAATTCAAGTGGGTTACATGCATAATCACATTTTGACCCATATGGACTTATTTTAATATTCTTCAATTTCAACCTGAATTTACATATGAGCAGTTAATAGACTGTTCCGGAGTCAGACCCTGGCCTCATTTTGGTGGATAATATTGTTTCTCTACTGACTCTTTACATAGATATAGTCAATTTTATTCCTGCCTATTACATCTGGTAATGTCTATGCCTACAGACACCACTTATACTGTTTAAAAAACAATTTTCAATGAATAAGTTTGCCTTGAAAAATTTAATCATGCAATGTACAGCTTCATTTCTAACACCCAGACTATATTTTGCTATTACTATTCCTTCTTTTTCCCCCAGTTTTCACATTCCAAGCTCCAATGATTATCAGTGCATCTTGAGTGCCTGTTTGATCATTTTCAGACTAAAGATATTGGTAGAATTCTTCAATTTCTTCATCACTAAACTTGAATAATAGTTGCATTAACTTAATTTCCTTGTAGGTGTATAGATATTATCCTATCACAGACAGTACTGTACTTCAAGGTAGATCTCAAAGTGTTATTTTTGAGAATGAATGTGACATCAGTCCTTTTAAAATTTTCATTCTTGACATATTAAACCCTATGACTGTCTTATTCAAACTAGCAATCCCAATTTATTTCATCTTACTAATGCCTAGGATATCAATCTTTATGCATTTTATTTCATTTTTAAGGCTTCCAATTTTCTAGATTCATAGTGCATACATTCTACATTCTGATTATTAATAGATATTTACATCTGTGTTTTGCTTTTGTTTTTCATTTTGAGTCATGATCCAATAGCAAATCAAGATCCTGAAATCTTCCCTCCATCCACATCATTATAGTCACTTCTACGTTGGTTAGGCATCTTTTCCCCAGTAGTATTTTGAGTGACTTCTAGCCTGAGGGCCCCGTCTTCCTTTCTGACAGTGTTCCACTGCTGTTCATAAGGTTTTCAATGGCTTGTTCCTTCAGGAGCAGGTAGCTGCTTCTTTCCTTAGGATCTGTTCGGGGAGCGCTCCTGAAACCTGTTCACCTGGGGTGATCCTGCTTATGTTTGAGATGCTGGTGATAACGCTTCCATGTTCCACTGGTGACATAGCAATATGCAAGATACCACAGTACAACAAACTGATAGACTGATGGTGGACCCAAGTGATAACATAATTCATTCCCCTGCAAATTCTAAGTCAACCTGGAGAGAGAGGTCATAAGTAATAAAAACATTCTGCACATATACAAATTAATTTATTAGAGTCAGATTTCTATGAAGTGTAGATACTCTTGTTATTCCTATATTATTAAATGAGGACCAAGGCAAGAGACTTAATAGTTTGGAAGGTCACAGTGCTTGAGAGTGTTCGAGTTTGTATTGACATTCAGCTTTCCCGATTCCAGAGTCTGAATTCTTAGCCTCTATGATTAAGTGGACTAGCACATTCCATTCCAAAGGTGGCATTTTTTTCTCACTGTACAGTTGGTCATTACAACCATATGATGCCTTTTAATCCTGTTTATTTGTTTACTGTTTTAATTATAAGGCGTGGAAACTTGCATAATACATTCTTTTGATGATTTTTCTCTTCTTTCTTTTTCAGAGGATAATTTTCAACATTGTTAACTTCAGCAAGACAAAGAGTCTTTATAGGGATGGAATGGCCCCTATGGTGAAATCTACCAGCAGACCAAAATGGTAAGTGATCCTTGGAATGGGATGCCTTTGGAGTTGGAAAATTTGACCCAGGTCACAAGTATATCTACTATTTGGCTACTGCTGAGCCTCATTTGAACTGACAAGAATAAGATGAGATTCTCCTGATCACTCTCTATACTCTAGGTGTTGTTCTCGGGGAGTGTTGTGATAGATTACATGGTCCCATTCTTGACAGACCAACTCCATATTTTGAGGGATGATTCAATGTGTTATTTGCTGTTTCTTATCCTGTTTGCCTTTTATCATGGTATCTTTAGAAACATATTAATGTTTATTCTTTTAAAAATTTTCCTAATTTATATGTTGTGAATTAATCTGGAGTAGAAATATTGGGAACTAAAGTTAGATAGTTTTTCCTTGTTTTGCATGATCTCTGTGCTGTTTTGTATTGCTAGTTTGTGAATTTCCTGTGTGGATGTGTGGACCATGGTTAGGGTGAGAAGAAGAGGAGTTGATTGGGTTATTTAATAATCCCAATGATGATGAGATGAGGATGAAGATATTGATTGATGATAACCACTTCCATTTACTGAGAACCTATGCCATGTGTTTTATATTAACTGTTACTAAGCATCAAAACAACTTTTCAAGGTAGATTTTACATACTACTACATTATAGATGAGGAAATTAGGCTGAGAGAGGCTGTTATTGTTTCAAGATGATAGAAAGCCGGGAAGGAGTCTGTTCTATTTCTATTTTCACACACTGGCATTTAAACTAATTCAATTGTTTATCTATCCTATAATTTACTCATTCAATTAACATTAATTGAGGGAGTACAATAAAATAAGAGATTTTGAAGCCAGAATCTGTTTATTATTCACCTATCACACAGTAGGCCTTAAGTGAATTACTTGCTGAACTGAGTTGAATTACTTATGATAATTACATGTAAAGTGCCTGCCATTTGCTAAGTGTTCAATAAATGTTATATATTATTAATAGTGTTATGTAAAACATTACAGAAATGTGAGGAATTATTAATATTATTCTAGCTTTGATCCTTTTTCAAATTTTAATGACTTATGGGAAACTCATCTGCAACTGTCTATATTTATAGAAAACTAACAATTCATAAATATTGAATTGTTTTTGTCTACAACTGATTCTTGGCAACTTTCTATTAATGCTGAGCTGAGGAGCTTAGGTTTATAAAAATGCAGGCAGTTAATAATGAAAACTGCTAACTAAAAGGTAAAAATATCTACTTGGACCTACCTGCATGTGGCCCCAACCATACTGTTATTTCTTGTTTCAATTTCTTGTTGGCAATCTCTTCTTAAATCCTGAGCAACGAGTGAGGTTTTGCTTTGAGTATATGAACTCAGCCCAAGTGGATAATTATAGGGCAAGTCTTTTTGTCAGTAGGATCATTTGTAGTTATGAACCTCAAATCTTACCAGCAAAATAGCATTGTTTTTGATTGCTTACAAGAGCCTTCAAGGTAATGTACCAATATGTTAAGATTTACCGACTAACAAAAAATCACTCTTAAATTATAAGGTATATATTAAATATCTTCTACAATAAATTCTAGTACAAAGATTTTCTATCATATACATATGTAATAGAGGCTATATGTAAATGTGTAATAGAAGATATATAATATATATGCTTTATATATGTAATAGAAGACATTTGTACTGTCATAGCTTAAAGGAAAAGTAAACTATGTTATAGAGGGTCAAAAACAATTTATGGATTGGGAAACACTGTTGAGTAAAAACTAGAAGAGATCAAACATACACACAACTAAGACCATCAAACTCAGTTCAGAACCTTTGACTCTTTCAGACCATTAGAGCAAACAGTCGCTGTGTAATGTGTGTTTCTGAGAGCTTACCGATCTTGGACAAGAGGACAGACTTCGTTTTAAGGCATTATAGTAGAAATGCCAGGGCTTATTAATGCTTCAAAATCAATGAAGAGTCCTCATAGCAAGGATGCCAATAGTTCATGAAAAACAAAACCAAATAATTAAGGCTTAAAGATTTTCAAAAACACAAAAGAAAGGGAAAACAGTAACGCAGGACGGAACATTTGAAAAAGAAAATGGCATAGGACCAGGAAGTGTGGCCTTCTTTGTACACATGGTCACTATGCTTTAGCAACAACTTGACACCCCTAAGCACAACAACAACAACGATATGTGGGGGATTATTGTTAATTTCTGAGGCACTATAGTTCAACTAAAATGTCGACCTTCCAAAGTGAATGTAAATATGTATCAACAATTAAGGTGGGTAGGAATACAAAAGAAAGTACTGCAAAAATCTACAACCAAGAAATAAGTAGCTTCAGGTGGAACACTAGAAAGTAATAAATGAGGATATGGAATTGTTGGAAATCTAGGAATAACTATTCAATTAGTTGCATACAAGTCTTGAACAACCTCGGACCTCTGTTAGGTTTTGTAATTGTTAGAATGGGTGCTCTTACATATGCTAATAAAAAGTGAGGCCTATAGAAAAAAAAGTAGAAAATGCAATCTCTAGTTTCTTATTTAAGAGGGTATTTGGGACTCTTTGGTAAAGGTTTAGATGAGTTTAGCTGCATATTCTTTGGTTCGTAGATAAGCCTTGCACTATAATTAGAAAGTGAGTTGACCTATAAGGAAGTGTTCCCTCAGGGGAAGATTCAAGTAAGGTGAGGTTTTCAGTAAGGAAAGGTAGAGGCTACATATGACAAAATATTTCATCTTCATTTAATTCTGAAATTTTTTGATAATTAATTTCTTGCAGGCTTAAAAATGCTTCTCCCTTCCCATTAAATTGTATATGGAAATTTCATTTGAATAAATTAGCCCGTCCAACAGATCAATAGGGGCATCTGGAACCAAAATGAAACATGGCAAACTGTCAATCATTTCTAATGGTGCAGGCTGGGAATGAAATCATGCGCTCATTTTATTGGTGACTCCAACTATTTGTTGTAGCTTCAGTACTTTAGGACAGGGAGCTTTGCAGGTTAAAGGGATTAGTTGCTAATTGGGTTGCCTCAGTTGCAAGAATACATTTGCAGAGTTCTTCATTAACAATTCAAGTAGGTTCTCTGTAAATGTATGGCCATCATAGGTAAAAACCATAACTTTGTCTCCAGGGACCTGTCAATGTGAGTCTCTGGATTAGCAGGCGCCTTGGTGGTGTAGTGACTTAGAAATTGGGCTGCTAATCGCCAGGTCAGCAGTTGAAAACCTCCTGCACAGGTGAACTATTAGACTCTGCTCCTGTAAGGCAGGAGCTATTCCCCTTAGAAACCCGCAGGGACAGTCCTGCCTGCATATGTGAGAGCCTATGCCACTTGTAGGAGGTTAGGAGTTTTCAACTAGCATGTTATAACCATGACGGGGTTTCTCATGCTCCAGTTAGCATAAGGGCTAGCTGATATAGGATCGGAAACCAATGCTGATAAGCATTTTTAGGAATTTTGAATTCCTCTGTAAGTTAAAAAATGTCCGCATGGCCTTTGCAATGGTCGGTAGTTGGGTACCGTTCCAAGAGACAAACTTTATACTAGTGTGATTAGGTAAATTTCCTGTGTCCATGAGACATATTTTAAAATAATTTCATGTGATGGCTTATCTTCCTTTTCTTTTTTCTTCAGGGTAGAAAGAGAGTTCAGGCAAGGTGTTAGTACTGTAGTAAGTGAAACAGAAAGGTAAAGCGGAAATGGAGTCAAAAGAGTGGCTGAAATTATCATGGCAGGACCTTGGCATTTTGAGCACATACATTACTTGTTTAATTCTTCTGAGGAATTGATGCTGCTGTCCTGCTACTTTGAAGATTCCAAGTCTGAATTTTTTAAAAATCCTCTTTGTTTGTGTCATTCTGGGGCCTTTCTGTTTTTAATTGATGATGCAAAATTGGAATTTAGTGAGATTAACAGATTCCACGGGTGGTTGCTGATTTTCTAAGCTGTCTCTAGTAAGGGCAGACCATTGGTAAAAATATGGACAAGTTACAGAACCAAAATATTTGTTCATGTATG
This sequence comes from Echinops telfairi, assembly GCF_000313985.2. Classification (NCBI taxonomy): domain Eukaryota; kingdom Metazoa; phylum Chordata; class Mammalia; order Afrosoricida; family Tenrecidae; genus Echinops; species Echinops telfairi. Next base: position 78,653,679 of record NW_022104341.1, read on the forward strand.
ATGAAAACCGAATGTTTTGTTTAAAAAGTAAAGTTAAAAAATTGTTGAAGGCATGAAGCAATCAGCATTGGACAGTCCTTATAAGTATTCACAAACTCCTACAATAAAAAAGCAATTTTCACAGAACTGAAATATAGAGGATACAGAAACCTACAAGTAGATTTTGATTAGTTGATATTTATAAAATCAATATTTAATGAGCACAAGACAATAACAAGACCCCTCAAACGCTAGTTTGCTGATTATAAAGTTTGCGTCATTTAATACCTTCTTCTATGATTTTCAGTGGCCAGCTGAATGATGCTCTTTCTGAGAGTATGCGGTGAGAGTAATGGGAACGAAGGAGGAGAGTGCCCACAGGCTTGTTGAAGTGTGCTTTGACAGTCCGCTCCGGAGAAGCAGTAAACAGATAAGGAAAAGCTGAGTCTGGCCTGCTTCCTTGGCAGAAGCCAATATAACAAGGACCAAATTCTTTTGAGCTTCTTCACAGTTAAGATTTTCAGAGAGAACTTGTCATTGTTATATTTAGCATTACCCATTTGTCCCCAAATTTAACAAATGTGAGCTTAATGAAAAAGAAAAAAAAGGAATAGTCTAAATTGGGGCTTCTCAGAATCCAAGTAAGTAGGTACTCTGAGATTCCTTACTCTGACGTCATGTCGTCAAGTTGTGCATCAGAAGTTGGAGTTCAAACAAAGTGCAAGTGGAAAACCTTGACTGGAACCTACAAGTGGATGAAAGTTAAAAAAATGAATGAAGATAGAATCTTCAGTAAAATTCAGAGGTATAACTGATTGTGGAGCTCTGTCTTAGAGGAATTACCTGGTTGACTCTCACAGAGGTTTGGGGAGATAGAGAACCCTAAGTTCTCTGTGGGTTCTGAGCCTGAATCAGGTCCCATTTCTGACTTTAAGTAATGCTATCGATCATAGTCACAGTGTCTGCTTAAAATAAAGGATTTTATTGAGAGAGAAAACAATTTGCAATTGTTTTCAACAATTTATATTGGGAAATATATTGTTTATATTGGGAAATATAAACTCAAAATTCTCTCAACAGAGTGTCAGAACAAAGAGTACAAAGGATTTTTATCCAATAAAGAAAGTAAATGTGCCTGGTTCCTATCATGGTGTCTTGGAATTACACAGTCCTTGGGAAAGAAAACTCTGCTTGTAACCAAGGAAATGTCATTGAAACAGAGGAAGACCCCCTCAGTGAGATGTGTTCAGTGGTTACAATAATGGATGGGGATGTGCAGTAACTGTGTTTCTTTCTGTTTCTCAAAGAGTCTCTGAATTGGTACTGACTCAAAAGCACCTAATAACAGCATGATAAAATGAGGAGATCTGATGGTGCGGTGGTTAAAACACTCTTTTGCTAACTGAACAATCAGTGGTTTAAATACATAAGCCACTCCATGGGTATTAGACGTGGTAGTATGTTTCTGTACATCCCAACTTCCAATTATTAATTGATGTTTGCAGCTGTTTCTTGCCATTTTGAGTTGATCCCCATCCACAAATGAAGATCCCAAAGCTTGACTCCCGTAGGCTTCGCTCTCTTCACCTCACCTTGCTCCTCTCTGTTCTTCAGTCCTCTTTCGAACGCCTTCTGACCCAAGGAGCCCGTCCTCAGGCACTCTCTGACCATGGTCTACTTCGGTCTCGGACAATGTTTTCATTCTACACATGCGATTTTCAGTGGCGATTTCCTCCAAAGTGGACAGCCATTTCCTTCTTTGTAGTTTTTTAGTCTGTAAGCGCAATTTAAACCTGTTCGCTTCATGTAACCCTGCTGGCATTTGGAATGCCAGTGGCATAACTTCCAGCATTATGACCACCCACAAGCCACCGCAGTACAACCGAAGGATAGACAAATGGGGATGTAGTCTTCTGTACATCTGACATACCTTATCTGATTCCCGTGTCCATTATAGTAGTTGTTTTAAGTGCCATTAACCCAGTTCCAACTTTTAGTGAGAGGAGACGATACTGATGTACGCCTGTCCTGATTTTAAATCATGCAGTATTTCCTTGTTCTGTTAATATCCCTGCTAGCCGGATTTCTTGATCCATGTACAAGTTCCTAATGAGCACAATGGAGTGTTAGGGAATTCCCATTCTTCTCAAAATTTTCCTTAGTTCATTATGGTCCACACAGATGTATGTCTTTGCATAATCAATGACACCCAAGTAAACATCTTTCTGGTATTCTCTGCTTTGAGCGAAGATCCGTTTGACATCAGCAATGATATCCCTGTTTCATGTCCTCTTCTGAATCCAGACTCTTCTTCTGACAGTCCATGTCAATGTACTGCTGCAACTACTGTTGATGATCTTCAGTAAAATTTTACTTAAGTCGGCTGTTGATGGCTGCGTTAATGGGCTCAGGCAAAAGAACAATTGTGAAGTAGGGACCATGCGTCTGGGTCAGACCTGACTCAATAGCACCTAACAGCAACAATGATTCATAGTGACGCTTTGTATAATAGAATGAACCACTGTGCTACCCTGCAGCTTCCTCACAATCGTTGTTAGGTTGGAGTCCACCATTGCCGTCACTGTGTCAGTCCATCCCCCTGAGGGCCATCCTCTTTTTTGCTGCCTCTTCACTTTACCAAAGATGATGTCCTTCTCCAGGGACTGGTCTCTCCTGGCAATATGTTGCAAGTATGCAAGACTTAAGCCTTGCCATCCTTGCCTCTAAGGCCATCCTTGCCTCTAAGGACCACACTTCTTCCAAGACAGATTTGATTATCCTTTTAGCAGTCTATGGTACTCTCAATATTTTTCCCATCACACAATTCAAATGCATCGATTCTTCTTTGGTTTTCCTCATTCAGTGGTCAATTTTTGCATGCATATGACACAATGGAAAAGACTATAGCTTGGGTCAGGTGCATGTTACTTCTCAAAGCAACATCCTTTCTTTTCAATACTTTAAAGAGGTCATGTGCTTCAGATTTACCTAATGCAACTCATCTTTTGATCTCTTGACTGCTGCTTCCCTGAAAATTGATTGTGGATCTAAGAAAGACAAAATCCTTAACAACTTCAACCTTTTCTACCAGTGACATAGTTTACAGCATTAATACAACACTGCAAGCCACCATTGTACAACCAACTGATAGACGAATGGTGATGTGGTCTTTGGTATATTGTTGGTACACAGTGTACCTATTGGTTCAGCTGTGAGGATTTTGGTCTTCTTCACATTGAGCTGTAATCCATATGGAAGGACACTAATAGGACCACTAAACTTTTATCTTCACCGGCAAATGCTCTCCAAGCCCTCACTTTCAGCAAGCAAGGTTGTGTCACCTGCATATCTCAGGTTGTTACTAAGCCTTCCTACGATCCAGATGCCACATTGTTCTTCATATAGTCCAGCTACTTTAATTATTTACTCAGCATGCAGATTGAATAAGTATGGTGAAAGAATATAATTTTATGTACATCTTTCCTGTTTTAAATCATGCAGTCTGCTCTTGTTATGTTTGCATTACTGCCTTGAGAAGAATGAGATTTCCAGAACACTTGATTGTATACATGCAGAACTTGTACATCAATCAAAAGAGAATTGTTCTTCTGGTAGTTCATGGCAATTTCATTATTTCTCACCAAAATAATTCAAATGTATCCATTATTTTTAAATTTTCCTTATTCATTGTTCAAATTTCATATGTATATAAGGCTATTGAAAATACCATGGCTTGGATCATGTACACCTTAATCCTCAAAGTGACATCCTTGCTCTTCAACATTCTAAAGAGGACTTACATAGCAGATGTCCCCAACATAATACTTCATTTGATTTTTTGACTGCTACTCCCATGGGCATTTATTGTGGATCCATTCAAAATGGAATTCTTGACAATTTCAATCTTCTCTGTTTGTCATGATATTGTCCATTGGCCTAGTTATGATACCACATTCTTTATGCAGTCCAGTTTCACGATTACTTGCTCATCATACAGATTGAGTAAGTATGGTGAAAGGACACATCCTGACTTCAGAGTTTCCTGATTTTCAACCTGCACCATTTCCTTGTTTCATCTGAAAGACTCTCTTGGTTCATGTACAGGTTTCACATGAGCACAGGAAGTTTTTAGGAATCCCCATTCTTCTCAATGTTATTCACAATGTGTTATGTTCCGTGCAGTTGAACACCTTTGCATAATCAATAAAACACAATTAGACCTCTTTCTGGTATTCTCTGCTTTCACTCAAGATCCAAGTGACATAAGGAGTCATCTCCCTCATGCTGAGTCTTCTCCTGACTCTAGTTGGAATTTCTGACCGCTCCTTGTCAGTGCAACTGTTGTGAAGCTTACCCTAATGGTCTGGATGAAGTAAAGCTTTTTGGACCCTTATTTGCTTGTCGGACACC
>NW_022104341.1:78658167-78666080 GCF_000313985.2 Echinops telfairi
TGATAGACGAATGGTGATGTGGTCTTTGGTATATTGTTGGTACACAGTGTACCTATTGGTTCAGCTGTGAGGATTTTGGTCTTCTTCACATTGAGCTGTAATCCATATGGAAGGACACTAATAGGACCACTAAACTTTTATCTTCACCGGCAAATGCTCTCCAAGCCCTCACTTTCAGCAAGCAAGGTTGTGTCACCTGCATATCTCAGGTTGTTACTAAGCCTTCCTACGATCCAGATGCCACATTGTTCTTCATATAGTCCAGCTACTTTAATTATTTACTCAGCATGCAGATTGAATAAGTATGGTGAAAGAATATAATTTTATGTACATCTTTCCTGTTTTAAATCATGCAGTCTGCTCTTGTTATGTTTGCATTACTGCCTTGAGAAGAATGAGATTTCCAGAACACTTGATTGTATACATGCAGAACTTGTACATCAATCAAAAGAGAATTGTTCTTCTGGTAGTTCATGGCAATTTCATTATTTCTCACCAAAATAATTCAAATGTATCCATTATTTTTAAATTTTCCTTATTCATTGTTCAAATTTCATATGTATATAAGGCTATTGAAAATACCATGGCTTGGATCATGTACACCTTAATCCTCAAAGTGACATCCTTGCTCTTCAACATTCTAAAGAGGACTTACATAGCAGATGTCCCCAACATAATACTTCATTTGATTTTTTGACTGCTACTCCCATGGGCATTTATTGTGGATCCATTCAAAATGGAATTCTTGACAATTTCAATCTTCTCTGTTTGTCATGATATTGTCCATTGGCCTAGTTATGATACCACATTCTTTATGCAGTCCAGTTTCACGATTACTTGCTCATCATACAGATTGAGTAAGTATGGTGAAAGGACACATCCTGACTTCAGAGTTTCCTGATTTTCAACCTGCACCATTTCCTTGTTTCATCTGAAAGACTCTCTTGGTTCATGTACAGGTTTCACATGAGCACAGGAAGTTTTTAGGAATCCCCATTCTTCTCAATGTTATTCACAATGTGTTATGTTCCGTGCAGTTGAACACCTTTGCATAATCAATAAAACACAATTAGACCTCTTTCTGGTATTCTCTGCTTTCACTCAAGATCCAAGTGACATAAGGAGTCATCTCCCTCATGCTGAGTCTTCTCCTGACTCTAGTTGGAATTTCTGACCGCTCCTTGTCAGTGCAACTGTTGTGAAGCTTACCCTAATGGTCTGGATGAAGTAAAGCTTTTTGGACCCTTATTTGCTTGTCGGACACCACTCAATAAGAGAAGAAACAACTGTAAACATATATTACTGATCAGAACATGGTATGTACAAAGTGTGCATCTAGGAAAACTTGAAGTGATTAAAAATTAAATGGGATAAAGATTGATTGATCTATTGTGAGCTAAAATGTACTCACATTAACCATTATGAGTCAGGTCTTTAGATAGATTACTATGCCACCAGTGACAAATTCAGGAGTACTGATACTACCTTTATCATCAAAAAGAATTTTCAAGATTCAACTTGAAGTACGAAGCTGTTTTTAATAAGACAATAGCTATATGCTTATAATGAAATCCAGTTTATAAAATTATTATTCCAATTTACACACCAACCACTAAAGCAAGTAATAAAGAAATTGAGGAATTGTGTCATTTTCTCCAGCCTGAAATTGATCAAACATGCAATCGATATGTATTGAGGATGATTTGGGATTGGAATGTGTAAATTGAAGCCAAGAGGAAGGAACAGTAGTTGCAAAATACAGCCCTGGCTTTGCAAACAGAGCTGATGATGCATGAGAGCATTTTTCAAGACCAAAGACTTCATTGTAAATACCGTCTTTCCAGTAATCTACTCAGTGACTGTACCTATGGACTTTGCCAGATGGAATAACGGGAATCCAGTTGACCGTATCTGTAAGAAGAAACAACGGAGAAACTCAGGCATCGCCGTCAAAATGAGACCAGAGTGTGACTCTGGCACAGATCATCAACCACTCATGTGTACATTCAGGTTGAAGTTGAATAAAATGAAAATAAGTCCACAAGAGCCAAAATACAACCATGAGTATATCCCACCTGAATTTAAAGAACATCTCAAGAATAAATTTGACACATTGAACACTAATGAACAATTATCTGACAAGGTATAGGACGATATCAAAACATCATAAAGGAAAAAGGTCATTTAAGAGACAAGAAAGACAAGATCAAAGTGGATGGAAGAAGAGATTCCTAGACTTTCTCTTGAACACAGAATAACTAAAGCAAACCAAAGAAACGATAAGTATAAGAGCTAAAGAGAAAATTTAAAAGAGCAATAAGGCAAAGTGTCATGTTGAAATGTGCACACACGTGCAGTTAGAAAATCAAAATGGTAGAACATGCTCAGCATATTGAAACACTGAAAAAAAAATCAAGCCTTGTGTGCTAATATTGAAGAATTCTATGGGGGGAAATATTGAATGATGCTGGAAGAATTCTTCTATACCAGAAATATCTGGTCATTATTCAACCATTTCCAGAGGTAGTATATAATCGATAACTGATGGCACATAAACAGGATGTCCACGTGGCATTGAAGGCATTCACAAAAAACAAGACTCCAGGAACTGATGGGATACCAATTGAAGTGTTCCAACAAGTTGATGAACCACTGCAAAGCACTCACTCCTCTAGCCCAAGAAATCCGGAAGACAGGTATGTGGACAACCGACTGGAAGAAATAAATATTTGTATTCATTCCCAAGAAAAGAAACTCAACAGAATTCAGAAATTATTGAGCAATATTGTTTATTTCAAATACAAGTACCATTTTGTTCAAGATAATTCAACATTACTGTAGAGATGGAGTAAATTTAACTAACCTTAGAGGTGACTCCACTTAACACATTTTTATTGAGCATCTAATCTGTACTAGGTCCTGTGGTGGAAAATATGAATAAACTATGGCTTACAGCTTTAAATATTTAATTTTGTAGAGGATGAATTTCAGCACAAACATAAAAAGATGAAATAAGTACAAGTTATGTAAAGTTAAATACGATTAATAAAAGTATGGCTAGTGTGCGTGGGATTGGAGAAGAGGCAGAAAATCATGATCTTTTGGATGATAAAAGGAGAGGGCTTAGGGAGCAGGTGGTGTTTCTGCTGGATTGTGAAGAATGGAAATTACGGAAATGAAGGAAATGGCATTCTAGGTGGGAGAAGTACGACCCATGATGCAGCCATGTTATACCTTTCAGGAGCATCATTGTTAACAATGTGCGTAATATATTCTCACAGTGTTGATATAGGATCCAACTGTGAAAAGGAAGTACAAATACATTTTAAAGTCTCAAATGTCTTATGTTCTGTCTCCTTTCCCCTGACACACTCAATTCTGATTGAGTGAGAACAATTGCTTCCTTCCTTCATTCCTTCTTTCCTTACTTCCATCCATTAGTTAATGCTTACTAAGTAGTTAAAATGGACCAAGCATTATGCAAAGCATTACCACATAACACAGAAAAGGGATATATGCTTAGGGTTCTAATAGAATTTATAGTCTTCAGGGTCAGGATTAAATATATAACTCTAGTAACTGTTACAACAGAGGAAATTTTAAATGTAATAGAAACTATTTAGCATTCTACTTCATCTATTTCAAGGATAAGAGGTTTTCCTTAGGAAGTCTTATTTATGCCGAGAACTGAAAGATGACAAGAAGTTAGGTCTTCGGAGGTGTAGATTAACAATGTATTTGAAGAAAAAGAGAGAACAGAAAGTATTATATCTTTTATGAACAAAGCCATTACAACTGGAGCTTAACATTCCAAGAAGAAAGTTACTGTAGAGTTATCTAGGAGTAAAATTGTTACCAGTTTTGTAAGCAATAAAAAAGAATTGCACTTAATTCTAGAGGCAAAGTAAGGGTATTGCAAAACAGTAAATTATCATATTGACTATGCAAAAGCATTAGACTATGTGAACCATGGAAAGTTAAGGATTGTATTATAAGGAATGGGAATTCCTAATCAACCTTGTACTCATGTAAGACCTGCGCATAGACCAAGAGGAAGTTATTTAAAGAGAGTAAAGGAATATTGTGTGCTTTAAAATTAAGAGAGATCAGTGTCAAGTTATATATTTTCACCATCCTTGTTCAATATTTATACCGAGCAAACAGTATTGAAGCTGGATTATGTGAAGAAGAATTCAGTATTATGATTGGAGAAAGACTCATTAATAACTGTGTTAGGCTATCCAGTGACACATATATGTCTAAGATAAAGCTTTATATCAAGAAGTAGTTGTATTTCAGGAAAACATCCCAGCCCAATCCATATCAAGTCCATAAGTCCAATACTAGTCCATAAATTTGATACTAGTCCATAAATCCCTCTTCGGACAGACAACTACATGCAGTGATGCGGAATGCAGGAAGATCACAGGTGGTGGGTTAAGTGCTGTGGATCTAATGGTGATGGAAGCACCACTAGGGCTCTGGCTGCCATCAGCTTGACCTGAAGTGGCTCATTAACAGGAAGGTGAAGCAGAGAGAGTGTGCGGCCCGCCTCCAGGGAGAAAGAGAAATAGAGCAGCCTCAGGAAGCCGTTTATCTCAGTTGCCCTCCAATTAAGCTTCGACCTGATTGACAGGCTAAACTCCACCCACACGTTCCTATAGGAGTCATGTTAGCCCCAAAACAAAACAAAACAAAGCAAAAACTATCACAATAAGCTATGATATACATATGAGAGACCCTTACTTGCAGAAAAGGAAAAGAATTTAAAGTGCTTACTGATAACAGCCTTCAGTATGGATTACACTTCAACATAAAGAAAACCAAGATCCTTGTAACATGAGTAGACTACATCATGGTAAATGGAGGAGAAATTCAGCTTGTCAAGGATTTCAATTTACTTAGAGGAAATCAAATTTGAAGTATCAAATTCATTCTTGAAATGGTTTCTAAATTCAGATTAAAATCAGTGTTGTACTTTAATTCTTATGGACTTAATTTTCTTCAGCTTCACCTTTGACTTATCGCTTGCCCTTCCTCTACATGTCTGATAATTTGGGGTTTTACTTTTTCTTTTTCCACATATGTAGTCTGCTTGATCCCTGAATGTTCCATTCGGTGAAGTCTACATGTAACATTTACATTGTTGAAAAATGTAGTTGCAATTAATAAGGTTTTACCTAATTCAATCAGGTCATCTCCAGTGTCAATTCTATTTCAATGGCCATAATTTCCCACCTGTTTGTCCTCCTAAGTTAACAATATGCACATTTCAATTGTCAATAATTATCAATGCATAATTGTTCAATTTCACTGTCAAAAAATTGGTAAAAATCTTCAGCTTCTTCATCATTGTAGTAGTGGTTAGTGCATAAATTTGAATAATAGGATATATTAACTGATCATCTTATAAATGTATGGAAATTATCTTATAACTGACAGTGTTATTCTTCAGGATAGTTCTTGAAATGTTCTTTTGGACAATTAATGTTATACCATTTATCCTCAATTCATAATTCCTGGCATAGTAGACCATATGATTGTATAATTCAAAATGGTCCATACCGGTCCACTTCATACTACTAAAGCCGAGGACTTCTTTCTTCAAGCTTTCTATTCCATTTTTGACAACTTCCGGTTTTCCTATATCCCGCATTCTAGTTGTTAACAGATGCTTGCCGTTTCTTTTCATTTCGAGGAATGCCACACTAGTTAATGTGTAGGTTGGGTTCTCTAGAGAAGCACAACCAGTGACACTTGCATGTGTGTGTTTGTATAGATCTAGAAAAGTATTGATTAAGAAGTGTCGTATGCAGTTATAGAAATAGATAAGTTCAGGGCAGTTCAAGTCTGTCAGTCAGATGGGAGCTAAAGACTCTGTCTTCTCGTACTACATCAGACCATTTTCTGCTGATGTCCGTAATTTCCACTGGTCATTTTTTAAGAAGGTCCTTTGTAGTCTGGAAACTCCATTGAAGCCTTCTCATTGGCATCGACACATTTTTATATAAGAATAATCAGATGTACATTCCCATTTATGTAATGCCAATGAAAAAATGTCACCTTTGGTCTATTCCTAAAGCTTGGGTAGCACTGGGAATTGGAATTTAACAATAAATGACTAATTTTGGAGGTGTAAAATATTCACTGTTTTTTTTTCTTGTATACGAGATTTTAAATTTTGTTGAGATTAATGCACTATAGCAGTAGTTCTCAACTATCCTAATGCCACGACCCTTTAATACAGTTCCTCATGTTTTGGTGACCTCCAACTATAAAATTATTTTCCTTGCTACTTCATAACTGTAATTTTGTTACTGTTATGAATCAGGTGACCCCTGTGTAAGGGTCTTTCGACCCACAAAGGTGTAGCAACCCACAGGTTGAGAACTGCTGTACTACCGGAAAACAAATATTCAAATTTACATACACACACATTAAAAATAAGAGATAAAACATTACGGACTTCTGTTTCTAGTACATGTAGATTCCTCCAAGTCAGCTAAAACACTTGTACATTATAAATAAAGCAAACATAAAACACTAAATTCGGAGCGAAGAGCATGATCTGCTAGATTTCTTAAGGGGGAACCGATCACCAGGATCTACATGTGACCTCCACCCTGGGGGACGGACAACAGAAAAGTGGGTGAGGGGAGACGTCAGACAGTGTAAGATATGACAAAATAATAATTTACAAATTATCAAGGGTTCATGAGGGAGGGGGCAGCGGGAAGGGAGAGGCAAAAATGAGGAGCTCATGCCAAGGGCTTACATAGAGAGCAAATGCTTTGAGAATGATGAGGGCAACAAATGTATAAGTGTGCTTTACACAATTGATGTATGTTGACACAATGGATGCATAGTTGCGATAAGAGTTATATGAGCCCCCAATAAATTAGAAAAAAATCTTGAAAATCATACGGTAGTGAATTCCTTGGGTTTTCTTTTTGCTTTATATATAATGCTTCTTCCTATAACTGTTCAGCCTGCGTGCCTAACCTAAACACCTACTCCTGGGGCACCACTTTGCAGAATTGGGTAAACATAACAGTATATGCCTGGGGTGCCTTTAACTCTTGTAAATCCAGCTATTGAAATGTATGATAGTTAGGTAACCCCTCTCTGCTCTGACAAAGACTCTTGTTTAAATCTGGTCAGATGGAAAAACAGATCAATTTGTTTGTTCGGTTCCATACACCTTACTGACTTAGTTCCACTCCATTGGTGATTCCGTGTTTCTTATTTGCATTCTCAAGAAGTTGTCCAATCATCTTGATGAGCCACAAACACCTTATTTGTATAGTCTCACCCAATTGTGGTGTGAGAGTTACAAGACCATGCATGGCTAAAAGGGCTGCATCAAGTTATTCACTACAACTCGAGGGGGTAGACGATGTAATCAGTGAACTTGAGGATGCAACAATAGAAGTTATCAAAACCAAAAAAGTGAAAAACAAAAAGAAGAATAACTCTTCGGGGAATCTTCAGCAAATGACAAAATATCAAACATTCATTCCTTGGAATTTAAGAAGAGGAAAAAGAGGGTGGGATTGAAAAAGTGTTCATAAATGGCTGATATTTTCTCAAATAATATAGAATATCTAAAACTATAGATTCAAGAGCCTGAATTAATTCATAATATGCCATAGTCTAATTTCTTAAAACCAAGGACAAAAAATGATCTTGAGATCAGTGAGAGAAGAAATGACTTATGTATGATAGAAAATTTTATTTCTGAAAACAGGGAGGCCAGAGGTTAAGCGGAACTTGGATTTTTAAATGCAGAAAGAAAATAATTGCTAATCTGGCATCCTATCTTCAGAAAAAAAATACCCTCCAGGAATGAAGGGGAAATTAAGATATTCTTGATGAACAAAAAAAGGTTTTCATGAAATGACTGTTTGGCTGAG
>NW_022104341.1:78667899-78670038 GCF_000313985.2 Echinops telfairi
GGGATCAGCAACAGAAGGGTGGGTGAAGGGAGACGCCGGGCAGTGTAAGATAATATATAATAATAATTTATAAATTATTAAGGATTCATGAGGCAGGGGGGAATGGGGAGGGAGGGGTAGGGGAAAAAAGGAAAATGAGCTAATTCCAGGAACCCAAGAGGAAAGCGAATTTTGAGAATGCTGAGGGCAACAAATGTGTAAGTGTGCTTTACAAAATTGATCTATGTATTGTGATGAATTGTATGAGCCCCAATAAAATGATTTAAAAAAATAAAAAAACAAATATTCCACATTATATTACTGTGGAATAAAAAGTTTAAAATGTCAACAAAAAGAAAGAAAGAAAGGGTTTTCTGTCTGGGGAGCAGAGGAGGGCCACAGTGATGACAGCATTCCATCTTCATGATGTAGTAGCTAAGAGTGTGGGTATACCAGCCACTCTGTTGGAGACAAATGAAGCTGAATGCTGCCTGTATTAAAGTAGAGCAACCCTGTGCTATAGGGTTATTACGATTCTTAATTGATTTAGTGCCAGTTGGACTGAATTAGATGAAGAAAATTTAGGTAATTTTTTGACAGTAGACCTGTCTAAAGAGGTGAAAAACTTCTTGAAACAAAAAGGAAGTTGTAAAAGAACAAATCTTTGAACCCCAGGGAGAAATCAGAGAAAATTTAAAATATTGTATAATGAAATATAAATTTTCTGTTTTCTAAGTTATGTTTTATGGTTCAAGCAAAACTTGTAACAAAAATCATAACACTGTGTGATGTCAATGTAGGTAGTGGAAACATTTAATACAATCAAATTATAAAAGGAAACAAAAAATAATCTTTAAATAAAATGTTTATCCTTCACTCAAACTGGGAAAATGTCAATACCAATAGGCTGTGGAGATACGTACACAGAAAGTAGGAGGATAATGAGAGATAATGAACTTAATTACAAAATGGCAGAACCTGGTAGATATTTATAGTTACAGATGAATATTTTGACTGTGGTGGTTACTTTTGATAAAATAGTATAGAACTTTATGCACACATTGCTCCAATGACAATTTATTGGTTTCTAGATGGTCCTGGAGTTATGAATGATGCAGCCTTTGGGGTAAATTGAATAAAAGGTCCACAAGATTGTTTGACATTATTTCTGCAAATTTATGTACACCTGTAACTATGTTAAAATAAGAAAAATAAAATGCATGTTATATAACCCACTCTGTCCCAAAGAAGGCTTAATCGTGTGAGCATATTTTGAAAACTGTAAAAAGAAGCAGCCGAAGCTTTCCAGAAATGAGTAAGCGGGGGTGGCAGAGAGTATGGGGCACGCACTTTTAAGTCAAGGATGCGATAAGAAGAAGTCTTAGGGGAAAAAACAACAACCCAGAATGGATAATACCACCCTAGGAAAGACACGCGGAACTAAAACAGACAGTTTGGTGGGAGTAACATAAATTGTATTCTATTTTACGTCTCCAGATCTTCCACTAATTCATGACTAATCAAGCAATAAGTCGCCTCACCGCTCTCTGGCACCATTGTACTTTTGGTCACAAAGAGCACTGTGCGCTGTCTTCCATGGGTGGTTTACACAACCTGTAGCTTGAAGAGTGCTTGCCCAAGAGAGATGCCTGAGGAAGATACAGGTCTCCTGTTTCTACTAGAGCAGATGTGTCTCCCTCCATTATCAATTATATGAATCCTATTTTGTTTTAAAGAGAGATACACGGACACACTCCTCTCCTCTCCATACAGAGATTATAATACATCATCTTTCGGATGGTGAAATAGAAACCAGAAAGTGATAAGTACCTTGTCCAAGATCACACAGCAAGCACATGAGCACCAAGGCCCCTATGGGACTGACTTGTAAGTCCATCAATTTCCTCCCTCCTGCTTCGTGGCCTTTCAAATGAAACTTGCAAAGAAGTTCTATCTCCTCTCATTGTACACAGCATATCACTAGTTGGAGCTGGTCATCACGTCGGGTGCTGGGGGTCAGTGGTCAGTAGAAAAGGTGCAGTAGCTACCAGAAAGGAGAAAGTACAGGAAGTTCTGCTCTGCACGGGAGGGTAGGTCATATCACTATCAATGCTCTAGGTTGTGCTGGTAAAATATTGGAATTATTATTGTTGCTTTAAC
>NW_022104341.1:78671836-78673717 GCF_000313985.2 Echinops telfairi
TGCTTTTTTCCCCAGGTGACTGTGGCTGTCCTATATGGATTACATCAACTATCTCCTGTTCTGGCTTCTGTCCTACCAATGGGGAGGCCCAGGCAGAAATCAGAAGTCGGGAGACCTGAGTATTTACTTCTCTGGACCCCTTCCTGTGAATTCCCCTCAGAGGAGCTGAGTCTCCTGACACTGCTCTTCTCCTAGGAGTCCCTTAGCAAATTGCTCTTCTTCCGGAATCCAAAAACTACTCTCTCTAGGGCTTTCCTGATTTTCAACTCTGCAGCATCCCCTGTTCTGTGTGAAAGACTGCCTCTCAGCCCAGGTGAGGTTCACAGAAGCACAGTGAAGTGCTCTGGAATTCCCATTATTTTTAGTGTAATACATGGTTTTGTTAGGATAAGTAAACATCTTTCTGGTGTTCTTTGTGAATAGCCACAACATCATCAGCAATGATATTATTCATTCCATATCCTCTAATGAATCCAGCTTGAATTTTTGGCAGCTCCCTCTGAATAAACTGTTGCAACCAAATTTGGATTATCTTTGGCAAGATTTTATTTTCATCTGATATTAGCGATATTATTTAATAATTTCCACATTCTGTTGGCTAATCTTTCTTTGAGACTTTCTTTGGTCACAATTCAAAACTTTCTTCCAGGTGGTTGGCTAATTAGCTATCTCCCAAATGTCTTGATGTAGATAGTTTGCTTTGCTTCATCAGCTTTTTGAAACATTTCAGTTGGAATTCCATCAATTCTTGGACCATTTAAAAAAATAATAAAACACAATGCCTTCTGTGAACCTTGAACGTCTTCCTTCAGTGTCATTGCTTCTTGATTATAGGCTACCTCCTGAAATGGTCAAATGTCAACCAGTTCTTTTGGCTGTGTACGTTTTTTCCATCTATCTTCAATATTGCAATTTAAAGGAAGAGTCACCCAAACTCACTGCCATCGAGTCAATGCAGACTCGTAGTGACCCCCTGTGAGTTTCAGAAACTGTAGCTGTTTACAGGATTCGAACGCCTAGTCTTTCTCCCACGGAGCTGCTAGTGGTTTCAAACTGCCAACTAAGCAGTGCTGCCCAATGGATAACCATTACACCAACAGGACTCCTCGAGGAAAGAGTCGAGACTACTTAACAACAGCCCACAAGAGAGAGGAGACTTTTAAGAGATCATGAGCTCCAGGCTCCTGCTACTAGTGTGGCAAGGTATTCTGGCTGAAGATTAAAAAGGAAGTTACCGTGCTACGAAACGTAGATGGTTGTTCAAGACCACACAGTTCAGTCAAGAGTATTATCACAGAACATAAAACTCAACTTTATATTCAGGAAGACATTGGTATCGCCTTCAAATTTTTTATTGTATTTGCATATAAATTATATCTTTAAACCAATTCTTAAGGGAGTCTATGCATTCAAAAGTTTCAGAATATGTTAAGAAAGTCAAGATTATTATTTAATCTTCACTATCAGGTCTCTTACTTCTGGATATATGCAGGATGCTTTCCATTACAAAAAAATGCTTGTAGCAACCTGCAAGCTTGGTTAAATCAACTCTCCCTTGGAGAATGAAGAAGGTGCCTGATCAGTGATTATATCTGCCCTTGAGAAAATTCTCTCTGCAGCATAATAGAGGATGGCTGTTTTGATTGATCAGGAAACAGTGAGGGAACTGTTCCTTTAACCCAAGAAAAAAATGATAAGCCCCTGACCTAAGAGTGTGACAGAGGATAAAATAGAGGGAAAGAGAAAAAAGTAGAATGCCTGTTATTATGAATCTGAAAATCCAGCAGAGAACTGTTATTTGACTAATCGGAAATCTGTAATTATTAACTTTGGTATATGCTGCAACATGGGTGAACTTTGAAAACATCATGATGAACAAAC
>NW_022104341.1:78674676-78676893 GCF_000313985.2 Echinops telfairi
ATAAGACATGGAAAATGGTCGAATCCATCTCCAAAGATGTAGCCTGAAAAGAATCATCCCTTCCTGTTTTCTACAGCGTCTCTGAGCGGCACACTGATGAGTATATCATTAAATATTCAACATGGTGTGTAAAATATACAAAAGCAGTTTTTTTTTCTAATTTCAACAAATATTAAATACCATTGCACCTTAGTCTTGTCATTTTCAGAAACATTTATTCAAATTAAATATTAAACACTGTAATTTGTCAGGATCATGTTGTATTAAGGCTGGGAATGTGAACAAATAAAACAAAAGTTTGGCTCGTGTACATTGCTTTTGTCTGTTCTTCCATTGCAGAGATATTTGCAAAGGAAAGAGTATGAGTAGCTGTACCTGGATTTATTCAAAGCTCTCTTAATTTCAAACTACTTAACAGACATATTGTTTGATGTTGCTGAACCTCACTTTCGTCATTTTTGATTTGTAGCTGTGGTCATATTTGACACTAGAATAGATCACTGAAAACACTTCACACAGTACCTGTTACTGTGAGGTGCTGTTGAGCCATCCTCAGCTCATGGTGACCACATACACAATTGGTCAACATGATCGCTAATCTTGCATCATCTTTATGATTGATTGCAGATATGAGCAATGTGATCCATAGGGTTTTCACTGGCTGGTTTTTAGAAGTAGATTACCAGGCTTTCTGTTCTTACATAGGCTGAGTGCTCCTCGGAAACCCGTTCAGCACTACCACAGCAAGCCAGCCTTCGAACGCAGGTGCGTGATAACAGTTTGTGGGATGCATTCGACAGGAAACTAACACGGAAGACCCCACACAGGTGGTACTTGCCACTTAGAAAATCAGCCAGAACTGTCCATTCTCTAGGGGTCAAGTTCTCACAGTGAATGTTTTTTGGGTTTGTTGGTTTATTTATTTGCTTTAAGCTCTTTTCCAGAGACCATTGACTCTAGATTAGGTGGCAACAAGCTGGTAAGAAAACCAAATGAGTCTCCTGGCCACTAATTCTTGTAGTTCGAAGGACATGGAATATTTGTCTAGCATTACTCTATAACCCAGGGATATCCATTTGGTTGAATGTCAGGCATGGCCCACATCAGAATTTTCATACTGAAAATGAACTCCCAATTAAATGAATTGTGTGAGTTATGCTAACATGAGGATAATTCATCAGAGTCCGTTTGGCAGCCTCTCTAATATTGCCCCTAAAAGGAGAACGCATTCTTGTTAAGGTAAGTAGGATAAACTTGAACCAGTTCAATTTTGGAACTGGTGGCTCTCTGTGATTAATCTCCCTGACCGGGAGCCTGTGTAATGGCTTCTCTATCTCGTTCTTTACTATTTTATTCTGGCTAGCAGTGGAAAAAGCTAATAGCATTTTTTTTTCAGTTGTGGTTCTTTCTCCTCTTAAGAATGAGACTCAAACACAGCCTTATAAGATATAAAAAAGAAGAAAAGTTCTATTTCTTTGCTATCAACTAAATTCTCTACATATTTCCCATTTTGATATATAGAATTCAGGAAGACTTTGTAGCCACAATCTAGTAGGGAAGGAAGAAAAGGTAAATGTTTTTCCAATGTTAAAGGGAGGGTTTATGTCTAATTCTTTAACTTTGTATATCTCTTGGCACCCAGTGGCTTTCACATAGTTGGCACCCCAAAATTTTTAGTCAACTAAATCAGTGAATGAAATGAATGAAGAATGAGCCTCAGGTCTTCCTTATGCTTCTGTGTTAACATGTTTAGCATCTGCTTTACTTTCATTTTCATCAATTCCGGGTTCTCCATTTCTCCTAGTCCCTGAATGAATTCCCTTCCTCGGATGAATTAATTTTTATACACAGGACATATGAGTTTTAGTTTTTGGCTATTACTGAATAGAAACTCAAAGGCAAATTCTTGAGTTAATATCCTCTATGGATCATATGGCCAATCCACTAATATTCTATTCCCCTTGCTTTTACCTTCAAGCTGGTTTTTTTTTTCCTAATCTTAATTTTTAGTTTGTATTCCTTTATTTTACAATTTGAGTTTCTTTGCTTAGGCCACCTCAGATCCTTCATAGATTAGATTGGGCATAAGGCTATGTAACAAATACAGTGAACCCTCGCCACTTCGCGCTTCGACTTCCGGGGCTTCACTCTATCGCGGTTTTTGCATAACAGCGCATGCTCTGTCATTACTGCCACTGATTGGCTCATACTGTACAC
>NW_022104341.1:78679651-78681114 GCF_000313985.2 Echinops telfairi
TTTCAGTAATTTCTTTCGGTTACATTGCCCTTGCTGAATCCCTACCAGGCCTCTCACATCCTCCTTGCCACTGATTTTAATCACTTGTTGCTTCCCTGTCTCTAGGATGGTCAGCACCA
Organism: Echinops telfairi; assembly: GCF_000313985.2. Taxonomy (NCBI): domain Eukaryota; kingdom Metazoa; phylum Chordata; class Mammalia; order Afrosoricida; family Tenrecidae; genus Echinops; species Echinops telfairi. Next base: position 78,679,771 of record NW_022104341.1, read on the forward strand.
CTTCCTTACCTCCGCCTCCCCATCTCCCCTGTCTCCCCTGGAACCATTGGTCTCATTGTTTTCTCCTCTAGACTACTCATCCAGATTATTTTATCTAGATAGATCTGTAGAGATAATTATATGCACCAAAAACCAAGCCATAGCAAGTAGGTGATGAATGAGAACACAGCGATGACAATAAAAAAGAAAACCAAGGTCTCGTAAAAGAATAAATTAAGTTAAAGAAAAAAAATTTTAATAATGAAAACCTGTAAATCGATCAAGATCTGATTTTTGATCTCTCAGCGTGTCCTTCAGCCAGGTCAATGGGGTGCCACACTCTGGCCCCCGAGTCTGTCCTTTGTATCCCCGCGGGGAGGGTATTTTCTAAGCAGGGTTTTTCTTGGGATCAAGAATAAAGTAATAAACAAGAATACAGTTTGTAAGCGATTAAATATCACAAAAATATAAGGATTATAATGCAAAGTAAAGAGTATGTGGCTATGATACTACATCCTTCTCTTCCCAAATTCTGCACTGGAAATGAATGTATCCTTTGAAGAAATGTAATTTTACCTTTCAAAGTATTGCTTGGAGATAAAGACACATACTTAAGTGAGTGAAATGCATAAGGATATTGTAATTTAGTGTAAGCTTATACTTTCTATTAGTCAGAAGCAGTCATTGGAAACCAGATGACTTTAAAGGCATTAGGCATGCTGTCACAATTGGATGATATTGAAGGAGGGATTCCATCAGTGAAGAGAGCTGAATGCAAGTTTTAGACCAAGTTACAATACCTAGATTTAGGTGTTATCTTAAAACAAAACAAAATTTCATGAAGCCAGGATAGTTGCCCTTCATGTACTTCGGGAACATTTTTCTAAATACAGTTACAGCCCCATACCCCATGCCTGCTGTAGACCTTAATTTAGTGAATATTTTGTTTTTGATTATGAGCATTTAGAGGGCAAGAAGCAGGTGCTTCTTATTTCTGCCACTTATATTTAGTTTAGAATTGAGAAAAGGAACCTTAATGAAGTCTAGTAATTAATTGACAAAACTACAGTTTGTTTTCAATGTGTTGGGTTCTATCCAACAGTCATTATATTCATTTAATCTTCACAGTCTGGCAGTTCTCTGACATGGGTAATGTTTTCATTTAAAGATGTCACACAGCTTCTGAAAGAAACAGAACCTGTGAAGGATCTGCCCCCCAGAAAGCCACTTTGGAAATGGGGAGCTAAGATGCAAACCTGTGTCTTTGTAGCTTCTAGAGAATTAGCCACCAAATGATAAGGGTGCTCTCTGGATAATGTGTTATCCAGGTAGACTACACAAACAAATTCATGGAAACCCATGTGT
>NW_022104341.1:78684503-78686171 GCF_000313985.2 Echinops telfairi
TCCTCCAGGCGTGGTGTGCCAATATTGGGTCTAGACCAACCATCTCTTTCTCTTTTTCCTTCTTGTTTTGCTTCTGTGTGGGCATGGTATGCCAGCCCCTCTCCCCAACCTGTAGGTTTAGTGTTGTTCTCTGATGCACATACATCTAGGGATGGGGTCAGTTTGCTCTCTTGGAGCCGGCCCTGTAGCCCAATATTTTCATGCATTCCTTCATGTGGTTATGTTGACCTCATGGTTTGGTGTGCGTCTGCATGATTGGGTCTGCATGCACACTCCCAATTCTGTGGAGACATAACCAATACTCTCCATCTGGGTGGGCTAGTGCCCTGCTCCCCCAGTGCCATCATCTCACTTTCACCCCCTCTTTGCTCCCTCACCTTTCTCGCCTTTCCCCTTCTTTGTGTTGGATTAACATGTACCACCTTGGGTTTGGTCTGACCTCAACCTGACTGCCTGTACCTTAATCCACATATTGTGAGATAAGTAGCTTTCCTTTGATACCTACTGTGCTGCTCATACTTACTTCAGCAGACTCATGTTGTGCTTGTCCTTTGGTGATTGGCCGACTTTGCTTAGCTTCCAACTCTTCCCATGAAACATGTTTCATGTGATCATCTGTGCTTTTTAGTGATGCACAGTACTCCATTGTGTGCATGTGCCAGAGTTTACTAATCCACTCATCAATCAATGGAAATTTAATTTGTTTCCAACTCTTTGTGATTGTGAATTGCACCACAATAAACATTGGAGTGTAGATGACTAGTTGTGTTTTATGTCTTAGCTGGGTCATTAGGTAGATCAATTTCCATTTTCTTTAAATATCACCAGATCGCATTCCACAGAGGTTGTTCATATCTACACAACCAGCAATAGAGGAGAGTTCCTATCTTGCCACATCTCCTCTAACATTTGTTGCTCTCTTTTTTTCTGATTTTGGATAGCCTCAAAGGTGTTAGACGGTATACCATGGTTGTTTTAATTTGCATTTCTCTGATGGCTTATGATTGGGAGTATTTTTCATATGTTTATTGACCATTCGGGTCTCCTCCCTAGTGAAACTTCTTTTCAGTTCTTTTGTCCACTTCCTCAGGGGATAGCTGTTTTCCTCCTTTTGCAGGCCAGGAAGGAATTGTAGATTTTTGTAATAAGCCCTTTGTCTGTTGTGTTATTGCTAAAAATCATCTCCCAATCTGTGGGTTACCTTGTTACTCTCTTGGTGAAATCTTTTGACACACACAGGTGTTTTATCCTTAGTAAATCCCACTGTCCAGTTCAGATTCACCTGTGTAGGTACCCTTCCCTATTGCAATTAGCCTATGTATTCCCTGGGCCAAGGTTCTTAGGTTTGTCTGGATTCCTTCATTGGTGGTCCTGATGGTTTGGGATTTTACTTCTAGGTCTGTGATCCATCTTCAGTTTGTTTTTGTGCATGGGGTGAGGTAGACATCTTGTGTCATTTTTTCACATGTGGATATCCATTTGTTTCCAGCACCACTTGGTAAAGATGCCTCTCACTTGATACTCTCTCACTTGAAGCTTTTGGGGCCCTTGTGCATCTTACTTGATGATTTAGGGGCCCTTGTTGAAGATCAATTGTCTATATGCTGATAGTTTTATTTCTGAGATTTCTATCTTCCATTTTTGTTATTCTGGGTAGACTAGAGAAAC
>NW_022104341.1:78686480-78687617 GCF_000313985.2 Echinops telfairi
GTGACTTCTCTGGCTCCAGAGGTCTGGTTGCATCAAGGTAGGTCCATGTGGCTTCTCCAGCCATAGCACCATGTGTCTTGTCAGTACAGTGTCTCCAAGAGAGTGAGGAGAAAGAGTGTGTCTCCCACCTGCAAGGAGGAAAATCCAGGAGTTCCCAGAATTCTCAGGAGAAGGCCATGTCCACACTGAGGCCTCATTGGCTATGATCTGATTGACAAACTAGACTCTACCCCTTCACTCTTAATCCACTCAAGTCTAATATTGACACCAGATTAGGTAACTACCACACCATTGGTCTGAGTATCTGTCATTATGCCAGTACCATGCTGTTTTGACCACTGTGGCTGTGTAATAGGAACTAAAGTCAGGTAAAAGGAGCCATTTGACTTTGTCTTTCTTCTTGAGGAGTTCTCTGCTAATTCTGGGTTTTGTCCCTCTCCATATGAAATTGGTGGTCAGTTTTTCCAATTCTTTGAAAAAAGTTGTTGGTATTTGAATTGAGAAGGTATTCAACTTATAAAGTGCCTTGGGTAATATTGACATCTTTACTATATGGAGTCTTCCAATCCACAAGCATGGGATATTCTTCCATTTATGGAGGTCACTTTTGGTTTCCTGCGGAAGGGTCTTATACTTTTCCTTGTATTAGTCTTTTGTGTTCTTTTGTTAAATATATCTCTAGTTATTTCGATTTGTTCTTGGCTATTGTGAAGGGTACTGCCTTCTAGATCTCTTCCATGGTCTTGTCCAATGTATATAGCAAACCAATAGACTTTTGGGTTTTTTTTTTTATCTTGTATCTTGCTACTCTTCCATATTCCTCTTTCGCTTTCAGCCCGTTGTGGAACTTTGGGGATTTTCAATGTACAGAATCATGTTGTCTGCAAATACCAATCGTTTCACCTCCTCCTCTCCCAGTTTGATACCTTTAATGCCCTTCTATTGTCTTATGTTGTTAGTTAGGGCCCCCAGTACAATATTTCATACAAGTAGGGACAAGGGGCATACTTTTCTGGTCCACTTTTATTTATTTATTTTTTATTAATCAATTTATTGGGGCTCATACAATTCATCACAATACATAGATCAATTGTGTAAAGCACATCTATACATTTGTTGCCCTCATCATTCCCAAAA
>NW_022104341.1:78690119-78691636 GCF_000313985.2 Echinops telfairi
TAGTCTGTTCATGAGAGCTGTGATTTTGTGCACCCTGTATTTCCCTTTAGTGTCTGGACTTCATCCCCTCTATCATGGACTTTGTCTCCTCTATCATTATGTTCTTATTCTGTGTTGTTTCCCTTATCTCCTTTATTACTCCAACTAGTCTTCTGAAAATTTCTTTTTGTAGCAGAAACATGTCTGATTCTTTTGTAGGTGTCATTAGCTCTGCTGTTGTGTTTTGTCTTTCTTGTTTTCTTTTGGGGAGTGTTGTGGTGTGCTACTGTTTATGTGTCAGTTTTGTAGAGCTAGGCACCGTGTTTCTGGGAGACCAACGGAACCTGTGCTCTTTCTCTGTGTGACTGGTAAGGGTGTTTTTGAGGGCTGTCTGTGGCCTAATATGGTGGTGGGTCGACTGCTGTGTAGTCAGAGTGTCATGTGACTCAGTGGTTAATGGTGATGAGGGGCCTCAGAGACTGGTGTGAGGCTTGTGACTGTATGTATGCCCCTGGTCTGAGTTTTCTGGCTGTCAGGACACGATTTGCAGCCTTTTTTGAAGAAAAAAAAAGGCACCTAATTGAAGACAGTGGTTTGGGAGGTCTCCCTGCCACTGGAGAGCATGCTGAGTGAAGGCGGGAACAACCCCATTGTTGCTGATGCAGGTGCCAGGGGAAAGCCTCCACAGGGTGGAGGTGCTGGAGACTGGTAGGGGCAGCTGTCACTTCCGTGAGCAGAGTGTGCTCTGCTGGCATGGGATACACTGCTGCTGTTGTGGGTGGCTGGAGGGGAGCAGCTCCAGGTGCAGTGATAAGACTGAGGAGGGTCATTTGTGGGTGTTGGCCATGTTGGGATCTGAGGTCATGTGTCCAGCTTGGGCAAGGAAGCCCCAGGGACCAGGTTCCTGATTCTCTGGGTTCTGGAGCAAGGCTAGATGCGGGAGAAGGATGCCTTCCAGACCAAAGATGTAATCTCTGAGCAGTGGGCCAGGAAAAGCAGGGATAGTGCTGAGCCACACCAGCCCCGCCCTCCCCCCTGCCCCCCAGCCACAGGTGACCAAACTTATTTTAGGTGGACTGCAGGTGGGTTCCTAAGGCCCTGGGTGGGTGGTGGGAGGGACCAGAGCTTGGAGGTGGGTCTGTGCCACATGGAGAGAGAGGAGTAGCTTCCTTAGTGGAATGCCATGGATGGACATCTTCTGTGTGGTGGTCCAGCTGTGCCTGTGTGGGACTCAGCAGGGTGGTGACCAGGCTGGTGGCGGGGGCAGGGAGAGGGGGAGCGGCAATCAGTGGGTGGTGACTGCAGCAAGTTTCAGAAGCAGTATGGCTAGCACAGGTAGTGTGGCTAGCAGAGACCTGATCCCTGGGATCAGGTCACAGATCTCAGGATCTCTGGGGCAAGGTAGATGTGGGGGAGGGTTGCCTCCTGGACAAAGGAATCACTCTGCATTGTCTTTGGGTCTTTTCACTTACCATAATCCTTCCACTGGTCCTCTTAGACACCAGGTTCACTGATCACAATGGAGCTCCCAGTATGGG
>NW_022104341.1:78693763-78707071 GCF_000313985.2 Echinops telfairi
AAACAAACAGATAGGCTGGGGAAAAAAAGAAAAAAAAAGCCTGTTAGTAGATCAAGATCTGTTATTTGACCTTTAGGAGCGTTTTCCAGATGAGACGAGTGGGGTGCCATGTCCTGCCCCGAGAGTCCATCTTTGTCTTCCCTCGGGACCTCCTTGCTCTGCTTCCCTGCTGTTCCATTGTATGCCCCCAGTGTTTTGCCTCAGTGTGGTGGGGTCAGCTCAGTTGCCCATCCCACACTATGTCTCCGGTGCTGTGCCATGCAGGGCCATGGGTCCATGCAGGATGTCGCCTCTCGCCGTGGGGGCAGCTATATGCTCCTCTCTGATGATGCACTGGAAGCACTCACTCATCTATGCCAGAAATTTGGAAGACAGTTATTTGACCAAAAGCCTGGAAGGAATCTATATCTGTACGCACTTCAAAGAAAGATGACCCAACAGAATGCTTAAATGATAGAACAAGAGCACTGTTATCACATGAGAGTAAAATTTTCCTGGAGATCCTCCAAGACCAGTTGCAGCAATATATTGACTGGGCTGATAGATATCACATGGTTCAAAATAGGAAAAGATTTGCATCAGGCTAGATTCTTTCATCTTTCCTCACTTTTCAGAAACCTTTAGGCTGAAAAAATAATCCAAGAAGCTGGATTATATGAATCATCAGGAATAGAGGAAAATTCACTAACCCAAGACAGCTCTTGTTTGTCAGAAAAGAAGATGACTTGACATATTTATTGATGAAGGTCAAAGACTACATCTTTGAATATGGATTACACCTGAACCTGAATAAAAGAAAACTCCCCACAACTATACCAATAAATATCATGGGAAATGAGAGAAAGTGAAGTTGTCAGTGTTTTATGTCCATGGAATTTGCAACATCAAAAGCAGTGTGTTTGAAGGAATGATGTGAGAACCTAGTCTGACAGCCTCTGACTACACAGGAGAAGGAGAATCCAATTTCACACCAGCACAAGGCTAGTGTTGATGAGGCACAAGTCAGGTATGTCTCCACCCCCCAATGTCCTTTACCCAATTCTGAACACAACTCATTCCTCTCCAGGTACTCACAACAATATTCACAATTATAGGATTTCATTCGGGAAGTTAACAGGTTACAATAATCTGATCAAGATCAGAAAACTTTAAGAATATAAGTCGTCTGCCTGCATCATCTCTTCTGGGCCATGTTGGCAGGCATATCTACCTTAGTCCTCAGCCTCTCTGTTATATAGTCTCTTGGCTTCTGTCCAGCTTAGGCAAGTGTTACAAAGCTCCTTTAGCACTGATAAATATCTAGAGAGCACCCCAATCAGAAGTCCAATCTCCTTCTAGAAGATAATCATCTTTACTACCTTTATGGACTGGCAACCCCACTGCTCTGTCTCATGTTGCCACCACTGCTTCAACTATTCCATGAAGGGAACCTTGAACATGCTCTGCTTTCTTCTTGGTGGTCATGAGATTTCTACATTTCTGTTTCACAGATGGCTCACTTTATACCATATGGAGTCGCAAACCTGTCCAATCCCCTTATTAGAGTAAGCTACACATTATTTGTGTGTTCCTCCCAGTCATTTGGTGGGATATATAAAGACGATGAATAAGAGAGCCATACCAAGTAATTTCACTTCACCAAAGTATTACATCGGGCAAATTTGTTACAGATGAGTTCTTTAAAGTGTTGGAAACAAAGATCTCACTTTGATGGCTCAGCCATCCTACTTGCCTCTTAGTCATGTGAAAACTGGATGCCTAAAAAGGACAGCAGAAGCAGAATTAGTGCCTTGGAATGGTGATGTTTGTGAAGAATATTGAAAATACTGTGGGCTGCCAAAACAATAAAGAAATCAGTCTTAGGAAAAATAGAACCAAACTGTTCCTTAGGAAAAAAAGCTAGTGAGACTTTAGTTTGTTTACTTTGAAAAAAAAGATCAAAAGAGTTTGTTTGCTTCACCAAAAGAAGACCAGGCACTAGACAATGGCATCTTGTTGATTAATGCAGAGGCTCAGTGAAAACATAGAAAACGCCCAATGATATGAATTGACAGAAGAGCCAACGAAATGGACTTACACATGCAAATTGTCATGAGAAGGATACAGAACTGGGCAATGTTTTATTATACGTAAAGTTGCCATGATCCGGAGCCAACAGGATAGCAATTTCAAAACAACAATAGCAAGCTAGTTAGTTAGCAAGCACAGCCAACCCAAAGTTTCATGGTCACAAACTCTATGCTCATCCCACTGTACAATGATATAAAGAAATTAGAGACCCACAGGAATACGTTCACACATAGACTAAAGTGTCCTACACAGGCAAAAGGGAGCAGTGAAGCATAATTCAATTCTTGAGAGATTTCGCCTCTTGATCTTCATATTCCAGCGCTACACAATGTATTCTACACATTGAGAGCAAAGTCTGTAGGTGTGTGAGAATGTGCCTGAGATATTGTAAACAACCTTCCTGTTATTAATTTATTTTGGTTTTTTTGATAGAACCAATGAAATTTAATAGTGATCTGTGTACTTGATGTTTATTACCCAGCCATGCATCATGCAGATTAAGAATTCTTTCTACTTTCTTGGAGGAAAGAAAGAAAGAAAAGAAATTAAACTGTTGGAAGCGTCTCATATTATGAAGCAAAATTATTCTTGTTCATCTTCTTTTACTTTCCGTCCCTAAATATAAAAAAGTTACTAATGTTTTCAAAGAAAAGTGGAGGGAATATTGTTAATTTGAATTATGAAGAGCAAACTAAGAAGTATCATACCCAGTGTTGTGTCAAAAAGTAGCATTTCTGCGATCTTTAACAGCCAAACTGTTGATTGAACGACCTCTAAGATAATAATCATCAAGGAGTGAGGTAAAACATTTTGCCAAGAGACTAACTGTTCCTGTTGTCAGTTAAATTAGCTGTGCTGGGAGTAGTAAATATTCCATTTATTACAATATTCAGAGTATTGGTATAGAATGGGAGGTTTCCTTTTTGTCTGTTCTTAATATTTTGCCTGATTAACAAAGTAGGAGCCATTTGTTCATATAAGCCTCATATTGAGTGGATACTTCCTCAAATACATTGTTCCATATGTGAGTGGTTTCATCAAGTTCATGGAAAATATGAATTAATGAATCATGGAATTTTCCCACCATTTTTTAATTCTTCTCATAATTTATAAGAGCATCTCTTTTGTCACTCAGTTGGCTGCTATTGAGGTTTTCATTGTTTGGGCAAAATCCAGCCATGCTAACCTCCCTCCTCCTGCTAATTTCCTGTATGATCTTGATAAAGTCATTATTCTGTCAGTTCACTAGCCCTGACAACATAATCATTTAAGAGAAATATTGACTATGCTAAAACCTCTGAGAGAGAATAAGAGTTTGAGTCCCCAGGGGCTGCTGTTAGGGGTGGCAGTGGCAAGAAACAAAATTCTTCTCTTCATGTCAGGAAGTGACTTTTGTCACTGGGCTGCTTGTTCTTGTTGGGCACCATCAAGTTAATGCTGACATGGTGACCCTCCCAGGGAGGACGGCCTCTTCCAGAATACGCTCAAGAGGCCTGACCTCCCTATACTTTGGTGGTGCTCCTTTCAATAGCAGAGACTGAGATTTTTATAGATTTATAAAAAGAGAAAAATTAGGTGCTTCACAGTACCTTGCCACTGTTAGCCACTATCGAGTTGGCTCCTGACTCATGGTGACTCCGTGAACAGTAGAAGAAAATGCTTCCCATTCCGTTCCATAGCAATGTTCAGACCTGCTCTGATGGATGAGTGGTGCCTGAAAATGAAGTAAATTATCTGGGCTTCAGAGTCAGGTCTTGCACAAGGAAAGTAGGATTTCTAGCACTGAACCACTAGTATCCCATTCTACTAACTCAGAACCATGGAAATTAGGTTTTCCTAAATATAAACTTGACCTAAAACAACCTATCAGAAAAGAGAGACCTGCAATCATCTTTTAAATGTCTCCCAGGCCCAAAAGACTGGCTGGTCAACTAGCATGCAAAGAACGTATTGGCCATTATACCTCATAGAAAAGGGAGACTATAGTAACTGTAGGTGAGCTCTCACTTGGAAGCACTGAACTTGGAAGGGTGCCTCTCCTTTATGATATCAAAAATCAAACTCACTGCCATCAAGTTGATGCCAATTTGTATCGATCCTATAAAACACAGTAGAAATGCCTCTGTGAGCTTCTGAAATGTGCATTCATTACCAGAATAGAAATCCCCGTTCCCTCTTCCATGGAGAGGCTGGTGGCTTTGAACTTCTGACTTTGCAGATTGTGGCCCAACCTAAAACCACTACACCACGAGGGCTCCTGTCCTTGTGATAGAACCTTCCATTTTAGGCACTAGCCATGGGGCCCATGGTAATGTGAGGGATCTAGTGAGGACATAACACTTTGTCCATCCAATTATTTTTGAGTCATTTCTTTGTGCTCAGGGGTAAGCTGTTGACAGAGATGTTGAACAACAGCACAAAGAACATTTGACTAGTATGATGACTTTAGCTCCAAAAGTCTTGCGAGAGTCAGTCTTCCCCAAAAACTAGCTATGCAACTCCAGGCAAGTTATTTGTCCTCTCTGGCACTCAGTCCTCTGATTAAATGTCCCGTTTCATGTTCACCACTCCTTGTATTTCTTATGCACACCATCCTGATTGCTGGACTTCTTTTAATTAACATTTTGCTTTTGCCCATGCTGTCCCTACCTCCACGTGGAATGCCACCAAGGCTCCCTTTGTTGCTTTTTGCCACCTGTATTCTTGGTTCCTTCCAGGAGTAAGCCCAAATAGCCAAGTCTTTTAGTCACTGCACCTGGCTACCCCTGCCACCTGTCTCTATAGCTAAACCTGCCTCCCTCGTCTTGATTCCAGAAATTGGTGTGGGTTTTTAAATGAAGGTCCCAGAATTTCTTGCATAACTGACTGCCTAATCCCTCAATCTGTCATCAGATACCTGAAATGGTGGCATTTGAAGAAGCAAGTAGATGTAAGTCGAATAGTTTCAGAGGACAGAGACAGCATCAGTAAGGAGAAATAATAGATACCGTTTGGTGATCTGTCTTTGAAGAAAGACAGCCAGAATGTTGCTTAGAAGGGAAGATGGTGAGATTTTGTTGTAGGTGCTTTAGACATGTTCCCTGAAGAGAGCAGTCCTTGGAGAAAGACAGCATATTTGGAAAAGAAGATTCTCAATGTGGTGGATTGATGCACTGGCTGCAACAATGGGTTCAAACATAGCAATTGTGAGAATGGCACAGGACTGAGAGGTGCTTTGTTCTGTTGTGCACAAGTTTGCTTTGAGTCAGACTCGAACCAACAACAGCTAACAACAGGATTGTTAAAGAATTATGTAATGCCTTTATGAGGAACTCTTCTCCCACTTGTGTTGTTAGTTGCCATAGTTGATTCTGACTCTTGTTGGCCTGTCACTAGATTTGTCCAATCAGAGGATGAATAACTTGTGATTATGTAAAGCATATTTTTACCTTAGTGGACATATTGGATTTAGTGGATTTTAATATCTCTTCTAACACTGATTTCTGGCTTTGTATGACCATCTCAACAGATTATAGATTAATAATCTATAATCTACTTTATAGATTAATAGTCTATAAAGTAACAATGATGGGACAAAACACCGCAATACATTTGCCAAATTTGAAATAAACTATTTCAAGAAAGTCTGTCAATGTTGATGTGGGTAGTCAAAGATGAATACAATAAATTTGTTTTCTTTATTAATTTGCTCAGCCATCTTTATTGAATGCATATTATGTTTGAGGCATAATATTATAAGCTACATATCCAAGAATAATGAAATACAGTCTCAGCTCCCCCAAAGTAAATGCCAGTGATAAAGATAGATGTATGACCAATGAATGCCAGATCGCGTGCTCCGAGCTACAAAGGAAGCATAGGCCAGTGTGGTGGAAGCATCGAGGACAGAGAACAACTTCTTGGGTGGACTGGGGATAACTTTAGAAATGATTTGGATACCAAAGATTGAGAAAGTTGAGCATTTAAAAAAAGGAAAATTAATCATGCATTTGCATATAGAACAACAGCTTTAGCATAAGTAACAGGATGTAAAACAGCAAACTATGTTTGGAAAAAATAAGAGAAGGTACATGGGGGGAAGGAAAAACATGCGGGAACTCAGGCTACATAGGAGGAAGCAAGAAACTGAAAGCTTTGAGATACCCAACTGGATGTAACGTTGATATTATAAATCATATAGTTAACACAGAGCAGACATTATTAAATTGTAGGTCCCTCTTCTTTCTACATACCGGGCAGTGAGGAGGAGGATGAAATTAATTCTAGAAAAATCATATTTTGGGATGAATATGTGATGGCAGTACTTAATTGCAGTGGGATATGTTTTCTGTTGTTTACATACAAGAAGCACATTTCATCTGGAGCTGGTCCTATCAGATAGGGAGCTCCCTGAAGAATTCAGGGGGATGGAGGTTCTTCCTTCAAGTTGGATATGGAGAGAGTGCCTGAAGAAGATTGTAGAAACTGTACAGAAACTGGGCCAGAAACACCATTCATCATTGGTAACAAGTGAAAAATGAGTCATGATAATGTGTAGGGATCCTGGCAGGACTTTGATGGTGTATAGACTAGCCAATGTACTTAGACATAGGATTACTGCCAATCAGGAAAAAATAAAAAAAACCAAAGAGTCTATTGACCATACATTTTACCTCTTGGAATTTCATTAACTGTTGTCCATCAAATAGATGCTGCAGAAATTTCCAGGTAGCAACCATCTTATGCGAAGAAGGAATATATTGATAAACTTCTTAAAGGGCTCATCTTGTGTGGGTTGTTATGATGGTCAATTATAAGTGTCAGTTTGGCTACATTATATTGTGCATTTTTTTTCTTTTGGCCAAACACTTTTCTAGTTCCTGATATAGCAGATTACCTTGTATAATGTGAGTGAGCTCTGATCATTTACTTGAAAACCTTCAGACTAAAATATGCAATGATGTGCCTCCATATTATAAATAAATATTTTGAACTCTTCAGTCACTCTTCCCATCATCACATGATCTATGGATTTGGGGCTGCAAGCCTGCAGGAGGGTCTCTAACTCTTTGCCTCTATCTATCTATCTATCTATCTATCTATCTATCTATCTATCTATCTATCTATCTATCTATCTATCTATATATCATCTAGGATTTGCCAGCCGCTCACAATTGTGGGAGCCAATTCCATGAGATAAAACAATACCACTCACTTTCTCCATCTCTTTCTTTGTGTACATATATATTTATCTTACTGGCTCTGTTTCTCTAGAAAACCCTGATTAAGACAGGTGCACTCAGACAGACTTAGATACTCCTCCCGAGTTTTTAGACTCATGTATCCATTTGAAAAATTATTTTGAAAAAGTAATATGCAAACTGTTCGATCATACAAACAAAGCCAAACTCTGTTCATGAGGAACAGAACAAAGATTATTTTTGTCTGTCTAGTTAGTATTTGCTTATGCTAGAATGAATATTTCTGACAAGTTCCTTGTGGCTCTCCTGAGAGATCAAAAATAAGAAAGAAAAAAAAAAAAACCCAACCACCTGGATCTACATATAAGTAAAGATGAGAGAAATTCTGTGAAGGTAAAACACAGTGGAATTTGTTACTCTAAAACACTTCTATTACAGTACACTAAAGTTACAAAAAGAAAACGATAACACATCTTGCTGATAATTTTAGAAACACGAGGGGGAAATGACTTATCCTCCTCTTGTTGGGAAAGAGGCCGAGCATTGCTTTCCCTTCTTTCAAAACAACAGACACCTTCTCAGCTTCAGTTATATCTGGTCTGCAGCAGACGTTACCAGGCCATTGCTGGACTAGTGTTCATAATGAACATACATGTGCGAATCAACTATAATTGGACCTTTTCTACTGGGGTCACCAAGGTTTTTAGGTAAAAATCCTATGCCATTTCCCCCCCTTAAACAGAAAGGTTCTTATTGGATATTACCAGCAGGTAGTATCCAACCATCTTGCTATTATAAATACAGTCTCCAACAAATCTGCGATAGGCATGCCAGGGGGGACCTGAATAACAACATAGTCATGGAAAGTCTTCCTCTGTCACAAGCATCTGAATTTGATTCACAGTGCCAGAGAAGAATATTCAAAGTACCAGGTACCGCTAAAAGGACAAACCAATCTTCCTTGGAAGAAGTACATCCAGAGGGATCCTTAGAGTCCAGGATGGTGAGACTTACATGCTTTGGACAGGTTGTCAGGAGATCAGTCCTTAGAGAAGGGCATCATGCTTCATAAGGCAGAGGGGCAGCGAAAAAGAGGAAGGCCCTCAGGGAGAGGCACTGACACAGCGGCTACAAGGATGGGCTCAAGCACAGGTACAATTGTGAGGATGGTGCAGGACTGGGTAGTGTTTTCTTCTGTTGTGTATGAGGTTGGAACCAACCTGACAGCACTTAACAACAGCAATGACAACATCACAAGCAATCAGAAGTTGCATCAGCTTTAATATATAGCACTCTAATTTCCCACTAGGACTGGTTAGGAATAGTGTTCAAGTCAAAATCCCCAAACTCTTAACACCCACCTCCTTCAAGTCAACCCCACCTCCTGTAGATGCAGAATCCTCTGCCTCTACTTCCTGAATGACTTTGTCTCCCAGCAACTTTGGTGTTATTGTTGTTGTTGTTCGGTTCTCTCCAATTGCTTCTGACTCATAAAGGCCCTATGAACAAGAGAACAAAACACTACACACGTTTTTGACATCCTCATACTTGTGATTGAGCCCATTGTTGCAGCCATGTGTAAATCCATCTCAATGAGGGACTTCTTTTCTGCTGCCCTGCTGCTGTACCAAGCATGATGCCCTTTGCCAGGAACTTTATTACCTGTTTAATTTTAGCCTTTCTATTTAGATTGCTGAATTTGAAACTTGAGAGCCATATTGGGTCCTGGAACAATTCTGCCTCAGTCACCCTGATCTTCACTTTGGACATTGCGGGTGGCATGCTAACTGGGCAACTAGGTTATACCCCAGTGTGTTTTCCTGTGAGCCATGTTTTGTCCTACTCTTCATTGGCCAGCATCACTAAAGTTCTTTCCTAAACAAACTGTGGCTCCTACCATGAGTCAAACACCCTGGGTACACATCTATCACCATAACTGAATGCATTGTACTAAATCTGTGTAAGTCTTGATCTCTAAATATAGGGGCTTATTTATTTCTATGCTTCTGAGAAAAATATGGATTCTTATTTATTTCTATGCTTATGGGAAAAACAAATGATTTCTAAACCAAGCTGAATTTAGAAGCTTGAAGAACAGTGATTGGTTCAAAAACTCCTTAAGTTTTTGAAGGTTTACATCAAATTGAGGATACAAGAACTCTCTGCTATAGTTTGCTGTATGTATCAAGTGATAAGAGCCTTTGTGTCTCGTATGGAGAGAACATCTCAGGATGCAGAATTGCAGTGACCTTTCTGGAGTGCAGGGCACAGACATACCAGTCAAAGAAAGGTTTGTAACGTGGTATACCCAGATCTGAGCCTCTTCATTCCCTTAAAGCTCCAAGGTGCTTGAATGGTGGAGATACCTTTCAAACAGCCACATTAAGTGGGTAGTCAAGAAGCAAGGCTGGACTAGATGTGGAGGTGAAGGACATATTTGATATTTGTCTGTCCAGCTTCTTTAAACATTCGGATTTCCTTAGCAGTCATCTGAAAAGGACCTATTCTATATTCTAAATGGCCAATATAATTTCTGGAAAATTAAATGCCAGATTTGGCAATGCCAGTGTTTGAATTCAAGCATAGGCTTTCTGAGCTGTTCTAATGGCTTTCCCAAGGTCTAGGTGTTCATGAAATTCAACAGTTGACATCCCTAGTTTTCTTTGGAACAAATTTGGAGAGAAAAATATTTCTAGCTCTAGTATAGAGATAAATATACTAATTATCAGCCTTCTTTTGCATTATTTATTGAAGATAGATAAATCAGATTACACTAGAGAAAAACTCCCTTGTGTTTGATCCTCAGGGTAATTGTCCCAGTGATCCTTTGTATCTGTAACTCAATTGTGAGTAGAAGAAAAAGCAAAATGAGGACTTAGAAAGATCTGTGTACATGTATAAACTACATTATTAGTATTTGTGGGGGTATGAGATGTCAAGAACACTTATTGAATCTTAGCTTCTCCATTTGCAAAACGGGGATCAAAGTAGATACTTTGCAAGTTTCTTGTGATGACTGACTGTTATAATCACTACCATGCCAGGAACTGAAACAGTACAAATGGGTGGTAATGATGATGGTTATGGTGATGGTTATCTGTAAAACGATGTGATTTAAATGTACTCCAAATGTTTCTGGAGCCTTGTTGTTATAGTGATTTACATATTGGGCTGCTCATCACAAGGTCAGCAGTTTAAAGCCACAGCTGGTCCACATGAGAAGTATGGCTTTCTATCCTGGCAATGATGCTGTCTCAAAGACCCACTGGGGAAGTTCTGCTCTGTCCTATAAGGTCACTGGGAGCTGGCATCTCTGCCATGGCAGCTAAGGTTTGTTCTGTCAGCTATTTGTTGTGATGTGGCATGATATTAACTATTGCATGGGTGTTCCCAAAGAAACTCTTATATACTCCTATTCTATGATTTATTATACTTCGTAGTCTTTAGTTGTCTGCCTCTCTCACTACATAGATTGAGAACTTCTTCCATGGAGGCTGAGTTATGTAACATTAGTAAATATTTGATAAATATAATGTAAGGTTTCCTTAGCCATAACTGCAACAATTAGTACTACTACTATTATTTATTGGGATTTTACTAGGTAACAAGAAATATAACAGGCATTTTCATATGTAGTTTTAAATTTTCATGAAACCCCCTACAATAGGAATTATTATCTTTATCTTTACAAATAAAGACTCTTAAGCACAGAGCAGTTTGTTACTCTATTGGCATTAAATTAGTTGGTTAAATACTCTCATGCCCTTTTTATTTTTTAGGACTTTAATCAAAAGCAAACTTTAGTCTTTTTCTCAATTTCCAAATGTTTAAGGTAATGGGTTGGTTGTCATTTTAATTCAGATACACACTTTTATAATCAACATATTCACAACACTTAATAAAAATATGAATTTCAAAAGAATACGACCATCCTATGATAGCAATGCAAGTACCATGAATAAAAGCAATTGGCAATTAAAAAGAAAATTGCATAGATCTGGTGGAATATTATGTTTTGTCCCTGAGAGACATGACATCGTGTGGCGCGCACATGTATGCACAGCTGTGTGGATACACTTGGACCCTAAACAGGACATTCACTTAGTATGCACTTTGACATCGTAGTGCTCTAATTCGTTTTGTAGGGAGTAAAGGCCAACCTCTGAAAAGAAAAGAGTATGATGTTGCTACTTTCTTAACCGCCCCCTGCAGGCCCACCCCCTCACTTACCTACCCACCCCCCTCGACGTTGCTACTTTCAGGGTCTGCTTATAAACAAAGGAGCTTAAAGGGGTTGAAAAAACAGGATATTTTCGAATTGCTTCAGAAAGTAACGCTGTAGCAAGGAGAAGGGTAGAATTATAACTTGGAGCTGGACTAAGTAGAGTTTAATATTTGTTTAGTGGCTTTTTTGTGCCCACTTTGTTTTCAGTTTTTGTGGAAATTCGATTCAAAGAAATTTCATGAGGGAAGGAAAATATTTATATTCATTGAACAAAAGTCAACATATGCTATTTTGCCCACAGTTTTGAAGGGGAGGTTCAATATTGAGTATCAAAGTAATTTGCGTTGTGGGTTTTCTAAACCATCTTATCTTTGTTTAATACAGCCTTCTGAGGATTAAAAATTTATTGAGGCATACAGAAAATTTTGAGGCAGGTTATAAAAAGTACATTTGCACAAATTTTCTTATTATACCTCCAATGTTTGTGGAGGCTGTGAGATATTTATACCTTCTTTGGCACGTGATGAAAGCATTGTTTTTCTTTTTATTTGTAAATCATTCTTTTGGGGGCTCATACAATTCTTGTCACAATCCATACATCCATCCATTGTGTCAAGCACATTTGTACATTTATTGCATTGTTTTTCTTATTAGTTGCTGTAAAGTTGATTGTGACCCATAGCAACTCCATGTGTACAAAGTAGAACTGTTTCAAAGGGTGTTATTGACTGATTTTTTCATCACTGAGATTTTATCAGTGATTTTGAGGTGTTACGAATAATTTATGCACGATTTGAATGCATGTATCCAAATTCTAAATGCCATAGTGTCACGATTCTTTTGTAAATTCCAGTGACTTTTCAGCTTTGAATTTGCAGGCAAATTTGCAGGCAAATGTTGATAATCTGTTACATTATAACCCCCACTAATTCATAACGTAATGTCACACACTACACACTCAAAAGGTGGTCTACCACAACCAAAGG
Organism: Echinops telfairi; assembly: GCF_000313985.2. Lineage (NCBI taxonomy): Eukaryota > Metazoa > Chordata > Mammalia > Afrosoricida > Tenrecidae > Echinops > Echinops telfairi. The sequence continues at coordinate 78,706,225 of NW_022104341.1, forward strand.
TGATTCCAACTGCACACAGTTCTACTAAGAGAGTCCTTATGAGCGAATGATTATAAGATATAATTCTATGAAAATACAACACGGTCACAGATTTTGAAATAGTCAAGTCATACAAACTCATGATGGAGACTCCAAATTGCCATTAAGTTTGCTTTTGTATTAGGGATCCAGACACCCACTCCATCCCTTGGAATGTCACGTTGACACACGAGACGCTGAAATATTCCTACAATTCAACATCCCACCATTTTCTGAAGATACCAAAAATTAAACTACCAGTAAGTGATTTTGTGTTAAAAAATTTTTACAAGTTAAAAACCGGGATGAAGTGAGATTTACTCCTACTTAAAAAATGTTTCTAGAGTTACTAAAAACCTTGAATTTACAAAAGAGTTGACAATACTATTCCCGGGATTGCACACAAAGGGAGATACAGAGCTCGCTGAGGAGACTTGGCTTCATTTTCTCTTTTTTCATCGTAAGACAGACTCTCCTTATTTTTCATTTCTCCTTTTAGGCACGTAAGTCTTCTTCAGTCTCTTGATCAGCCCCGTTTTTCCTTTGCTTCCCTTTCCGTCTCGTTTGCCCGTTTTTGACTGAAGAACTCACCTTTCTTGTTGCCTTCTTTGGGCTTCAGCTCTACTTTTTCAGGCATGGATCTTGCTTACAGCCTCACCATCTCCTCTTGGGTTCCTGCTTCACCGCCCCTTCTCCCTAGCTGATTCTTCCCGAGAGTATTGACTGCGGAGAAGGTGCTCACTGGATGCTTACTGGCCTTGGCGCCCAAAGCTTTCTGGAAACTGGGTAACCTGACCTGGGTGTAGTCTTTTTTTTTTTTTTTTAAAGG
>NW_022104341.1:78708136-78729403 GCF_000313985.2 Echinops telfairi
CAGGCCAGTGGATCAAAAGTCTTTTGGATCCAATGGCAGTGGAAGCATCTGGCTGCCATCAGCGTGGCTCCATGTGGCTTGTCAACAGGAATGTGAAGCAGAGAGTACTTTCGACTCCAGGGAGGAAGAGAGGAAGTTCCCACAATCCTCATAAGAGGGGCACGCCCACAAGGAGGCATCAGACTGTGACCTGATTGACGGGCTAGACTCCAGCCCTTCACTCCTAGTATCCTCAGGTGACACGAGATTACGTAGCTACCACAGGCCTTAGGAAGAAGTTTTAAGAATATATAAACTCTATTAGTGAGAGAGAAAAAAAGTCAGAAAAATCATGTCACAGAAGTTTTTTCCACCATGCCAATGCATCTGCTCATTTTTCAAGGGTAGTGAGGGCTGTCCGATAAGAATTTCACTGGAAAACTTTACCCCACCCTCCATATTATTTGAATATCACCCCTTCAGCCTTCTGTTTAGAAACAAAAGAATCTATTTTTTTTATTGTGGTATAAGTTAAGCAGCACAGAATCCTTTGTTGTGCTGGTTAGTGCTCTCAAGCCAGCTCTGACGCGGAGCAACCCTGGGTACCACAGAAGGAAATGCTGCCCAGTCCTGGACCATCCTCACAGTTGTGATGTCTGACAACCCATGTTCCACGTACTCATGGATGTTTGGGGAGATAGAAACACTGCCTTTAGAAATGTATAGACTTTGAGGGAGGGTATGCCAGGAAACAATAACTTCACATTTTGATATTTTTGGCTGACAAAGGTTTTTATGATTTTTATAGCAATATTTTTTATTCTTCCCTTATATGGATGGGTGTGGTAGGAAGCACTGGATTAACTATTTACAAGGGTCCAGGCAACATTCCACTGTCTGGCTGTTTCTCTCTCTCTCATACCCTGACATTATTTCTTCCAGGGCTCTCTATCCATCCTTGAATCTCTCCCTGCTTCTAATGATGAAAATTGTAGTCATCTGGTTCTCTTGGGGAAAAAAATTGTAGTGTTGAGAGGTGTCTGTGTATGTGTGTGTATGCGCACACAGGTTTGTACACATGTGAGGTCTATGCATATAATGCATGAGTTTCTCTGCTTTGAAACGAGCATTCATAACTATGTTCTGAATTTATTTGGATCTATGCACGTGAATTATGTTGATTTGTATAGTTTAATTAAATAAATCTGCTTATTCCTCATAAAACCAGCATCCGTGTAGGAGAAGTGCACTATGTTAAGATGAGAAGGGAAACGTTCTTGGGAATATGTCACCTTCTCGGAGCTCTTCCATGTTAAATAAATTAAACAAACAAACCCCAACCTTCTTGCCATTAAGTCAGGACTGACTCATAATGACCCCTGTGGGTTCCTGAGATTGTAACTATTTATGGAAGTAGAAAGCACAGTCTTTCTCCCATGGAACTACAGGTGGTTTTGAACTGCCAACCATGCAGATCACAGCCCAACACATAGACTATGCCACTAAAGCTCCATGTTAAAGAGCAGGCAATAATGAATCCTTCTCACAATGGCATATGTGTCCACAAAAAAGGGAAGCTGTGGTGAACTTCTTGTCCTACAGAATCAGAACTGCGTTTCTCTGCTTTTGAGATCGTAGGTTCCTATTGTCTGCCGTCTGTCTGTCAGGACGGAGAAACAGTAGAAGAAGCAGTGCTGCTGGAGTCCTGCCAAAAGTCTCAGGCAAAGCAGGCTGAGGAGATGATGCCACCTGCCAGGGGAATTAAAGCGGTCAGAATTAGTGTTGAGAAGAAATAAATCATTAGTAATAGCATCTAATTTAGTGGGGGAAAGCGTGGACTTTCAAGCCAGAAACATGACATCCTGGCTCCACCACTTTCTACTTGTGTGCTTCTCCTTATCTGCAAAGGAGTGTCAACAAAAAAATCAGCTCATGGCATAGGATTGTTGTCAGAATGAAATAACATAAAATAACATTTGTAATGTATTCAGAAGAAGCCATATAGCAAGCTGGATCATCTGAAGATTTAACTTATTTTTTTGCTACCATTATTTATAGAGTACTGGAAGGAGGAGTAAGAATTAGAGAGTTTATATAGGATATTAATTGTTAAAAAGATATAACATTTGCTAAATCCAAGTGAAGAAGTACAAGAAAGCAAAGCAAACCATAATAACACAGACGAGCGAATACCAGGATGCCTGTGACGTCAGAGACTCAGAGTCTAGACAAAAGAAAAGCAAGAAAAGATGAAATGGACGATGAATGCATTTGCGAAGAGGTTTCTTTTGTGTGATTTTGGACATTGTTTGGATTGGAAGCATGGATATAAAGAAGCAACATCCTAAGTTTGGTCTACTTCAAAGGAGAATCATTCTGCCTTCTTATTTACTACCCTCTTTACCAACTCTCTTTTGGCTGTCAAGTCTTTTAAATCAGTAGCTTATTTAGGATAGTGTGGGAGAAAGACTCAAAGACTCCGTTCTGTCTGAGTGAAGCTACTACGTCCCAATAAAGGAGCCTTCTTATTGAGCCTGTACTTTACAAGTCATTCCTATTCAGTGCCTCCTGAAACCCGTTCCAAATAGCCTCTTTTCCAGGATTGAACCTCTTCAGTTAATAACATGTCAGAATTTACATCTTTTCCTAGAGATACTGAAGTCAATAAATATTACTTGTCATTGGATGCTGTTGTCAGATGCCATTGATCCTAATCCAACTCGTCGTGATCTTATGTACAAAAGATTGTCTTTTTGATGTTATCTGTTGTTAGCAGAACACTTACATTCTTTTTATTATAAGAACAATATGTACTCTAATTTGCTATTTCACCATTTAAGATTATAATTTAGTGGCATTAATTTCATTCACAATATTTGGCAACCATTAAAAGGATCTTTTTCCAAAATTTTCATCACCTAGACAAAAATTTTGTGCCAGTTAAGGAATTAACTCCTTATTTATTCTCACCCAAACTACTGGCATCTCACATCTACCTTCTTTTCCTGCAATCATATAGTGCTTGTTCTTATTTTATTTACCTCAATGTTTTCACCATCCTGTAGCATCTATCAAAATTTAATTCATTTTTATGGCTAATAATATTCCATTATATGTATATACTTACCACTCAACTGTCAGTGTTGTACTACTGTGGTGGCTTGCATATTGCTATAATGATGGAAGCTATGTCCCCAGCATTTCGAAACCCAGGAAGGTCATCCACGGTGAACAGATTTCAGTAGCATGTCTAGACTCACACAGTCTAGGAAGAGGGACTCGTCAGGCCGAGTGTGAGGGATCCGTCACTGAGAACTTGGTGGATACCAGTGGAATATTATTTGCCAGAAGGTTAGTTCAAGTGGGAACACATTCCAAATACAACTGGAGAAAAGATTTCTTCTCAGTGTAGTCAGCATTAATCACACGGAAGGTGCGAAGTTTGAGCCATCTTCTGTTTCCTCTGGGGCAGGACTTACAGCGTAAAATGATTGAAAATACTATGACTCGGATGAAGCCCACCTTAGTCCTCGAAGTCACATTTTTGCTTTTCAACGGGGTCTTCTGCACCAGATTTGCCCACTGTAAAGTCTTGACCACTGAATCCATGAGCACTGAATGTGTACCAAGTAAAATAAAAGCTTTGACAACTTCAGTCTTTTCTCTATTTTTGATACTGTTTGACATTTAAGTTTTAAGTTTTATGTACATTAAGTTGCAATTCATGCTGAAGGTTTCCATGTTTGATTTTTATCAGAAAACGTTTCAAATCCAAAGAACAGTTATGTTCTTTGCAAATCACAGGCTATTAATAAGTCTTCTTCCATTTCCAGTGCTGCAATTGTTTTTATACAACCTAGCTTCTCAGATTATCTGCTCACCATATTGAATAAGTATCATGAGAGGAAATAACTATGACATGTACCTTTTTTGGTTTTAAACTATGTAATATTCCATTGTTCTGTCCAAATGACTGCCTTTTTGTCCATGTACAGGTTCCTCATGAGCACAATTGAGTTCCCATTTTTCTCAGTGTTATTCACAGTTTTCTATGCCACAATTGGATGTTTCTGTATAGTCAATGAAATACGAATAAACATATTTCTAGCATTCTCTACTTTCAGCCAGGATTCATCTGAAGTCAGCAATGATACCCCTCTTGCCCAGTGCTCTTCTGAATCACACTGATACTGCATGGTTTAAAATAAAGAAAGTTGTGGCTTAGTATTATATCTCTTAACCAGACTTATTCAATCTGTATGTTGAACAAATATATGGGGGAAAAAATGGTATCCGGATTGGTGGAATGTTTATTAAGAACATGAGATATTCAGATGACATGATCATCTTGCTTGCTGAAAACAAAGAGGACCCGAAGCAACTTAAAGATTACAGTCTTTATATGGATTAAAAGCCAATGTAAAAAATAACAACCAAAATACTGGCAACAGGACCAATATGCAATCTTTTCTCCAATTATTGAAGTTGTTAGGTTGTTCTTATTGTTAGTCCCATCAGAAGGAAGTACCACCCGTCCTGCGTCATTCTCATGCTTGCTTCTGTGCTTGAGCCCGTTGCTTCAGCCACTGTCGGTCCATCTTGCAAAGAGCTTCTCTCTGTTTTGCTGCCCCTCCACTTTACCAAGTATGATGTCATTCGCTCAAATTAGTCTCTCCTGAAAACATGTCTAAAGTACATAGACGAAGTCTCACCATTCTTGACTCTAGGGAGTTTTCAGCAGTCCTCCTTGTACTTTCAATATTCTTTGCCAACACCATAGTTCAAATGCATCAATTTATCTTCAGTCTTCCTGATTCAATGTAAAATTCCATGGCTTGGGTCAGGAGCATCTGAGTCCTCAAAGTAACAGTTGGTATTCAACACTTTAAAGAGGTCATGTGCAGCAGATTTACCCAACACAACACTTCATTTGATCTGTTGATTGCTGCTTCCATGAGCACTGATTGTGATTCCAAGCAAGTGAAATCTTTGACAGGATGTTATGGCTTACATTTTACTGGGAGCCACAATCAACAATCATGGGAAGATCAGTCTGTAACTTAATTGACATATTACATTGGGCAAATACTCTGCCGAAGACCTCTTTCATGTTTGAAAGAGCAAAGATATCACTGTGAGAACTATGATATGCCTGCCCCAGGCCACACCATGCTACGTTCACTTACCTCATATGCATGTAAAAGCTGAATGAATAAGGAATATCAGAGAAGAACTGAGGCGTTGGAATTATAGTTCACATAAACAATATTGAAAATATCTTGAACTGCCAGACGATCAAGGAAAAACATGTCTTGGATGATGTACAAGCAGAAAGTTCCTTGGAAGCAAATACGAGAAGACTTTATCTCACATACTTTGGACATGTTTTCAGATGGGGCCATCTCTGTAAAAAAATGACATCATGCTTGGTCAAGTGCTGGGTCAGTAAAATAGAGGAAGATGCTGGACAAGATGGATTGGTATAGGGTGGCAGTAATGAGCTATCGCATCAGAGCACTTGCATGGACACAGTGTCGTTAGGTGCTGTTGAGCTGATTTTGACTCACCACATCTCTATGTATCAGAGAAGGAAACACTGCCTCGTTATGCGCCATCTTGCTGATGGTTACTGTGTTTGAGTTCTTACTGGAAGGCAGCCTCGGTGTCAGTGTTGTGGAGGGGCTCTGTACTCTCCTACTTTACCAAGCGTGTGTCATTTTCCAGGAACAAACCTCAGGAATCCTATGAAAACATGTCCATAGGATTCCTCCTAATCAGAACTTACTCAATAGCACCTAACAACAGCAATTAAAAAGTAAATATTACATTTTGCTTATCTTTTTACCTTTAGATGAACACTTGACTTTTCCCCCACCTTTTGATGGTGTGAAAAGTGCTATAGTGTACACAGGCATATAGATATGTATTTGTGTATCTGTTTTTATTTTTTTAGTGTAATTGTGGGGTTAGTATTGAAGAACAAAATGTCATTTTGAGGATGAAGGCATGTCTGATCCAACTGATGGCATATTCAGTCACTTCATAAGCATGTGAAAGTTGGACATTGAATAAGATTGAAGAAGAGTCAATGTATTTGAATTATGGTGCTGACAAATATTCAAAGTACTGTGGAATGCCAAAAAAAATCATCTTGGAAGAAATATAGTAAAACTGTTCCTTAGAAATGAAGATCACAAGACTTCAAATGTACTTTAGACAGGTTGTCTGGATAAATCAGTCCTTGGAAAAGAACATCTTGCTTGGTAAAGTGGGAGAGCGGTGAAAAAGATGAAGACCCTTGATGAGAAAGATCGGCATGGTGTCTGTCTGTCACCATGAGTTCAAGTCTAACAGTTGTGAGGAGGAGGCAGCACCAGGCAGTGTTTCCTTCTGTTGTGCGGGGGGTTGCTGTGAGCTGGAAGCAATCCAATGGCATCTAAACCACAACAAAGATGGGGATGCTGTGTTTACTCTGGAAGGAACCACCACGCTGCTTTTACAATCACACTCGCGGCGTATTAGAAGTGCAATTTATCTTCATCCTCACCAAAACTTGCTTGTTTCTTTATAACCATAATAGTAGGCTTGAAATATTATCTCATTGTGATTTTGTCTTACTCAAAACTCTTTCATGCAGAAATTTCACTTCCTTATCTCCACCCCTTACTCTACTATTCTAGTGAGACAAACCAGGGCTGGGGAGTGGGGGGGGGGGTGTCCCTGTAAGGAAGGCTTATACGATGTGTACCTCACTCAAACCACAATACAGTTATTTTCCTGTGTGATCTGAGGTAGTACACGCACACACAATTTCTACAAAGTTGAATGCTTTCCAGAGTCTAGGAGGAACCAGACAGTTAAGCAAGAATCAATAGTCGCTAAATATAAATGGACGGAGGTTGTTTAAGGGATACAGGGAGCAATGAAAACAGGGAGCTGCCTTATTTACAAAGGACAATTCCATGTTGCCCTCCTCTGTGTCCTTGAGAGAGGAAATATGATACTTCCAAAGGTTTACTTTGGCAATAAATTGAAGCCATGCAGGGAATCAGGAAGAAATGAATTTTCTGGAAGGCTATTTATTCAAAACCCTCGCTCTATGAGGAGCTACGTAGTGCAGGGAAGATAAAGTTGGTCCGTCTGTAGTTTAGATCCCAGTATCTTGATACACAGAGCACAGTAACCAACCAAAGACGGTCAGTCAGTATCCAGTGCTCCTCACAGAGTAGCAGTGCCGGGAAGAAAAAGATCCTCATTAGAGCATGAAAAGCGAGGAGCTCAGCCACATAGTAACTGTAACAGCTAGGCAATCATTTTGCCTCTTTAATGCCATTAGAAAAGTTATAATGATGTTAGTCTCAGTGTGATGAGTGTTCACATTGAAATAGCAGTCATAGCTTACCAAACACCGTGATGTACTCCCAGATGTCTGCTCAGGAAATCTGGAGTCAGACAACCTCGGATCACATTCTGTCTCTGTCACTAGGTGGGAATGAGCAAGTCACTTCAATGTCCTTATTCATGAATGAGGCATTTACAGAGGATCAGATATGATAAAATAATGTGAAAGTATGTTATAAAGTCCAGAATATCAAACACAAAGCTTACTATTAGTGTATTCTTATCGTTGTTATTAATCTTGGAATGTTATCATTCAATGAAAGTATTCTTGACAGTATGTAAGAGCTGACCCTGTTTTACAGGGTCCTGGAACCTCCTGAAATGTGTCAAGTTTTGAATGTAATTATATCAGACTTTCTAAGGAGTCTATGATAAAAAGGAGAGAGGTTAGGAACTTAATTTGTTAGAGCTTTCCAGTCTTTCATTTTGCCTCACACATTTGAGCAGTATATTGGCTCATTGTGACAGGGAACTTAAGAATGAATACTGTTTGGGAGATGCTTGGATCATTATCTCTGGGGGGTGAAAAAGCATTTGCTATTTCAAAAAGTTCCCCCAAATATTCAGATACGCCTTTTCTTAGGTGTCAGATTTCTTTCAACCCTCTCCCCTGAGAAGCCATGGGAAAGGTGTCTGGGTCCCGATGCATCTTTCATTCAGTGCTCATGCCACTGAATTGTGGTCTTTACGCCCATCTCTCTACTCAATTTATGCTTGGGAAATTACCAGAGAGAAGGGGTGTTCCCAGTCTTTATCTTTTAATAACTCTAGAATATGATACGTTTCATTATTTCCATCTCAATAGTTTAATTTTATTTGACTTCAACACAATATATTCTTCTGCCTCTCTTCTTACATCTGCATTACTTCATTATTGCATTCTTGTGTAAGTCCTCACTGTACTTGTTCAATGTTGACATTCTTGGCTCACTTTTTTTTTGGGGGGGAGCATTAATGTTGAATGTTTTTTTAAATCATTTCATTAGGAGTTAATACAGATATCATTCCATAGTTCAATCACATAAAGTATTATACAATTGCTACCACAATAAGTTCCAAACCATTCTTTTCCTTCTTGAACTCCTTGACATCAGTTCCTTTTTACCATGCCCCCCACCACTGGGCCCCCCAAAAAAGCCTTATTCTGTTTGCTGTCCCTGTACACTCATCAATCCTGGGTTTCATATACTGAAAAACAGATAAACATGTCACAAAAATCCCGGAGGGTGACCCCAGTTGGCTTAACACATCTGAGATAAACCACAATATGAACAAACAAAAAACAATAAAATGCAGACAATGTTGAAAACCAGATCAAGGCTAACATTCATCAGAGGAGGAATCAGCTGACAAGGTTTTAATCATTCAAATCAGGTTTCTCCTTTTGATCTTCTATAGCCATTTCTCCACTCCACTCTATTTGGTAACAACTTTTCTCCCATCCCTCTATTATGGATAGAGGGAAATCACCAGGGACGTATTTCCTATGTAGACCCAACAAATGTAACTTGGACTCCCACTTTTATCCATGGCCTTCTGCAAATCAGATTCTCAGAATTTAGGCTCTGATACTATTCCTTCCTTCCTTTGACTTTGGCTTATACTTCCTTTGGTCACTGATGTTGGTGTGTTTCTTCCAGGTGAACTTAGTTGATCCCATATTTAGATGACCTCTTGTTTGGAAATAAGCCTTCAAGAACCCAGACCCTATTTTATCAGATAGCCTGCCACCATCGTAATTTCTTCACCACTCTTTGCAACAGCACCCATATTTTCTGTACTCTCTCATTGAGGACAAGTGTTGTTCTTGGCTCACTTTTTTTCTCTCTTCCTCTCCTATATTTTATTTTTATCTTTCATAATTCCAAATACTATTTACAAGTGCTTACATCCAAAATATATTTTCTACTATCCAGATATTTTTGTGAGCTCTGTACCCGTATTTCAAAATTTTTGTCAGATGTTAACATTTTTGTGGCTATGAAGCTGCACACTAAAGGAAGCCTGGTGCTGTAGTGATCACATATGGGGTGATAACCGCAAGATCAGCAATTCCATTGACCTGCTGTTCCTTGGGGGAAAGACAAGACTTCCTACTCCTACAAAAGTGTATGGACATAGAAGCTCAGAGAGGCAGCTCTACCCCGTCCTACAGGGCCACTGTGAGTTGGAATCAACTTGATGACTGAGCTTCTATTGTCGTTGTCACAGTGTGCACTAAACATATTCAAGGTAAACATACCCCAAACATTAAATCAGCCTTCTGTTTCTCACCACCTCTACTCCCTACACACATGTAAGCCCTTTCTGCAGTCAAATGCTCTACCCCCCTGAGCTACCCTCCCTGGCATTGTAAGCCCTTTCTGTCTGGAAGATAGGGAAAAATTCAAAAAGTTGAACACCTCCTCTTCCAATGTTCTTTGTGTTTTTTCATCACTTACCAATATTCCACTCTAAAAAAAAAAATCTGTCTTCAATTTCTCATTTAATGATACTGTCATAGTTTGGCAAATTTGTTTTCTAAGTATTTCTTATCAGGTCATTTTAAAAAAGCATACTACCTCCAGACCAGGTTTCTTAGTTTCTCTCTCCAGGATGTTGAAATATTCTCCAAACTGATCTCCCTATCTTCAGTCTCATCCTTCTCATCTTTATTTTCTATATTGTCTCTCAAAAATATAAAGCTACTTAAGGCAATGCTCCACTCATAATTGAGAAGTGGTCCCCAGTTATCTATGGAATAACGACCACTGTGTGGACGACATGGTTTCCCAAGACTTGGTTCTTCGGTTTATGCTCCACAAATAGTGAAGCCAATTCTTCATGCTGTCTCCTAGCAAGTAAATTTGTTAAAACTCTTCTCTCTTTGAAATCACCTTTATACTCTCTCTTATAGAAGGAATTTTCTGTCCCCATGTCTCTGCCCATCCTGCTGTCCCCTACATAGCCCCTTACTCACATCAGTGATGCTCCAGCCCAGTGGTGAAGCTTATAAATGTCAGATACCTCTATAAAATACTTTTAGAATAATGAATGAATGAGATTGCCGATCCCATTGAAATTTTTATATAACATGTAAATATTGTATCTATCTCTTTAATGTTAACAATTAGCAAATACCATAGTTTCCTGTTTTAATTTCCTCAGTGTTGCTAGGTGCCATCCAGTCCGTTCTGACCCATAGCGACTGTACGCGCAACAGATCAACACACTGCCCAGCCTTGTGCCCGTCTCGCAGTTCTTCCTGTGTCTGAGTCCATCATTGCCGCTGCTGTCAGTCCCTCTCCTTAATAGCCTTCCTCTTTTTCATTGCCCCTCTACTTTACCAAGCATGGCGTATGCTCAAGGAACTGGTCTGACAATATGTTCAAAGTCTGAAAGACAAATCTTGCCATCCTTACCTCTAAGGAGGGAGCATTCTGTCTGTACTTCCAAGACAGATTTGTCCTTTTGTATGCCCATGGTACTTTCAATATTCTTCTCCAGCACCACAATTCAAATGGATAGATTGGTTTTCGATCTTCTTTATGCAATGTCCAACTTTCCCATGGATATGAGGCAATTGAAAATTCCATGCCTTGAATTAGGCACACCTTAGTCCTCAAAGTAGCATCCTTGTTTTTCAGTACTCTAAAGAGGTTGTGCAGCAGTGAAAGGAGGTTGGGAGAAGTGGTAGTAACTAGCCTAGAGAGCATGAAAACATTTAGATGGTGCACGCAACAAAGCTACCAGGCATCCAGTAAGACCACAGGGAAACAGTTGTATACAGGACAGAAGCAGAAAGCCGCCTTCAAGCTAGAGAGAGTTCTAGGACACAAATACAACAAAAACAGCCTTAGAAATACTTGCTAAATTAATTGAGCCCAATATCAATGCATCCAAAGTGAAACCCATGAAAAATACATTTTAAATGTCTTAGAACTTAAACTAGAAACAGGCAGAAAGCAGTCCCATTCCTATAAAACCATCTCACATTTTCCATTTGGGTGGATCTCTCCCTTTCAAGAAAACATTTTGTCTGATGCATTCCATTATTTCTGTGCCCTGAGCGATCACATCCCAAGTCAGCACATACAACCTTTGCTAGTACGTCCTTCCCTTTACGATTCTAAGACCTTTATAGAAACAGACAAGGGCAGAGTTGGCAGGCTGGGAGAAGAGACACCATCCTCTAATCATGTTTATTGTTTTATAATAGGTTTATAGAAATTATGAGTGCAGCTATTTTTTAATGGGACTTTTAATTATCCACCATGGCAAAGGGTGAGGCAAAATATTTCTCAGCCCCACTAATTAATATTGGTATTCAATGGCTGTTAATTAAGGACAAAAGGGACCAAAGGAACGCAATCCACCCTTGACTCTGATGAATGCAAAGTCAAACCAATAGCTTATTTCCAAATTAACATGATTGATAAAAAGTCAAGCTCAAACCCAAGGCTTTTCCCCTCAGGGAACCGTAATTTTCCTGTTTAGACAATAGAATAAAAGGCTTTTCTGTGGACCCTGGGACAAAGCCCAGAGCTACAGTAGGCCCAGAGGAAACAAGGGAACTGTGGATTGTTTTGTGAAACCTCCATTTCAGTAGGCAGCATTTCCTGCCTTTTGTAGCCCTTCCCTATTGGAAAAGCTTTGTGAGCAACATCAGATCTAGGAGCAGGCCCAACCCCAGCGGGGTTATTCCCGAGAAACTCACCTGCCTGACCAGAGATGTCACCTGACTGACCATCGATGCTCTTTAGCCTCTGACCATCCCTTTTCTCCGGGCTTTTCTGTAGTTCTGTGAAGAATCTCATGTATGCTATCAACCTGTCACTTTTGCAGCAAATTGAGTCTGTGTGTGTCATACACTACCAATAGTATCTCCAGAATTTGGAGGGAAATAGGAAGACAGGGGTTTCTGTGACAGTTGTGCTGTGGCAGAGAAAAGCTTTCTGCTATATTATGGTTTTATCATTTAATAGCATAGAGACCTTAAACCGGGAACCCTGGTTTTTCTATCAGTAAAGCTTGTATACCGAAACCCTCATTTTAGGTTTGGATGAGAATAAAATAATCTAAAATACACAAGATTCTCAGCAAGTGAACTATGATCAAGAATTTTCTTTGCATTCAAACGGTGCTTTTAAGTTCACCATGGCTTGAGTCTTTCTACACTCTTTTAGGTAAGCTAAAAAAGATTTATTTTCCTCTTTATTCACAGGAAACTGATAATTGAATAAAATAAATATGAAGCAGGCTACTTCATCTCTGAGCCTCAGCTTCTTCGTTGGTTAGTCTGTCATTAAACTCTCAAAGCCCACTGCCATTGAGTCGATGCTGACTCATAGCAACCCACCATGAGTTTCTGAGAGCATAACTGCCTAGGAGCGTGGAAAGCCCAGTCTTTCTCCCTAAGAGCTTCTGGTGGTTTCGAACTACCAACTATATGAATTGCATTAGCCCAACGTGTAGCCACTATACCACTAGGGCTCCTACCAGTGATAGCGTTACCCAACCTTTAATTGCAGAAATGATCAAATCAGATTAACAGAAGTACCTGTACTCAGCAAGCTGTTTCGTACCATGTACATCAAGATGCTTCAAAAATTTATGGAAAAATATCATTATCTTTGGTTCCATTCTTTCACAAACTTTTTAAAGCCTCTTAGGATTTAAGTTCTAGTTTGATATCTTACATTACTGTCCTGGCCAAGGTCACATGGAAAAAAAGCAGAAGAGTTGTATATTCACCCATTGACTCACTCATTTTTCAACACATATGATCAACCTGAATGCCGGGAATCAGGCATTTGTAGCCTCGAAGAGGAAGAGAGCATTCTGGGCAACACAAGAGAAGGCAGGCGACTGTAAGTAGTTTAAGAGAGACAGATGAGAAAGGAGATTTTCTTGTCATGATGATCCACTTAGATCGTCCATGCATTTCTGCTTTCTACTCTGTCCCATTACATAGCACTACATTCTATACTGCTCCCAGATTTATGTGGTTTATCTACTTAAGAGTTTTCTATGGCCACCCATTGTCTTTGGGGTAGTAAATACCTTGCTACATAAATGTTGTTGTAGGTTGCTGTCAAGCAGAATATGACTCCTGGTCACCCCATAACTGCTTCATAAGATTTGCAAGACTTTGACCTTGGGAAGCAGATTGCCAGGCTTGTATTCTGAAGTACCTAGTTCAATATTGCAGCTAATTGTCTAGTACTTAACCATTTGCAGCACCCAGCCTCTCCCTTTCTGTTCTAATACAGGGATTGCTATTTGAGCATACAACTGCCAGTTGATTAGAATGGAGCCTAAAGGCTATGTCCCCGAGAATGGTATCCCCACTTTATTTTCGTGTGTGATTGTATTCCTTAGGTACGAAGAGAGGAGTGAAGACTGTGAGCTCTCTCTACAATAATAAGAAGTGTTAGTATTTTATAATGTGAATTTTGGTGCTCAGAAATTGTAAGAGGCTTATTCAAAGTCACACACATTTAGTACATTTGGGTATTAGAATTTAAATATCAGTATTTTGATTCCAAATTGACTCTTTTTACTGCTACACTAACTCTGAAGTCTCTCCACAAGTGTCACCATATCCATTAGTTTGTTTGTTCATTCAAGATTATTCAGTTGCTAGGAGATACAGAGATTAAATTCCTGTCCTCAAAGAGGACGTGGTAATGATTTGTACAATTAGACTATAGCCTACCTGAATGCAGGGACTGTATTTTCTTCACCACCATCCTCCAGTGCTGAGTACAGTGCTTGTCACATCTCATTCGTGGCCATTGAGTTGATTCTGCTTCAGATGGTTACGAGAGCAGAAAGTTTCATTTTTCTCTCCAGGAGTGTCAGTGATTTCAAGCTGCTGACTTTCTGGTTCGCAGCTCAGTGTTCAGCGTGTAGCCCACTTTGCCACCAAAGCTCCTGCCTTTGACATTGTATTTATAAGTCAGTGAATGTATTGACTAGTGGGGAAAGAGTCAAGTAAACAGACGATGACAATAGCATTTGGAATTGTCTAGCATGGACTCTAGGATCTGTGGGTGTGAAGTGTTTGCTGTTAATTAGCTCTGATCCTGTGTGCTATGGGAATACTTTACAGGGTCCGTTTCCCGAGCAGAGGGTGGGGGAAGTGACCCTGAACTACATCTGCAAGAGGGAAAGTGATAAAGAGGGGCAGCATCGATACTGTATAGCGTGAACAGCATGCATCAGGACAAGGAGCTTCCAAAGGCACCGCACATTAGGGCGAACACTAGTAGGTGAAATAGCAGGAGGGACGTCTGCACAAACACATAGTGCAAGGCCTAGAATGTCCTGAGGACTTTTACATTCAGTCCTGAACGATGGTTTAAATGCAATGAAAAAGTTTGTACAAAAGAGTGTATGGTGAGTTTTGCCATTTAGAAAGCACATACTAGAATCATAGTTTTAATATATAAATATGTATATGACATAAAACTTGTTTAACCCCAGCACAGTAAGAGGTCTTGAACATTTGACTTTCATAAATGTTTACCTTTTATTATTGTCAACACTGGGGCCAAGAGATGATTGTGTGCTTTCTGTATATGTATAAAAAGCAATATTAGCAATAACATTTTCCTTAATTAATTTTCCCATGACTGAAATCCTATTTGAATATTCATTCTTACACCCTTGCAGTGTGTTTGTGATGCACTTCAACAAAATTAACTCAACGAGCTCCTTTTTCCAATTTTAATATTCCCTTGGGTTTTCTATTTCCAAAAACTCATTAGTATCCCAGTGCAGTGCTGATGAGAAACAAGGGAGAGGCATATTGTGTGAACGTGAGTTGGAGAAAAAGAGACAGCTGGCACAAGAATTTTCTAATAAAGCCCCCAAAAGGCTGCTGTGTTTTAACAACACAAAGCGTGATTTTTAGCTTTTCCTTTGTAAAAGTTTTGAATCTTATACCTATGAATGCTGGTGAAACCAAAATTGTTCTCATCACAGCTTTCTGATAGATTCATGCCAGAGCAACCTTGGTATCTTTTCCACATTTTCTAGTGCTGTAAGCAATTTCACACAGATTCACTTCAGTCATTTGTAGATAACATTCCTGGAATTGCCCGAAAAATAATTGACAGCCCCTTATCTCTTGACTAACTTCCCTCCCCTGCGCCAGTCAACCTGTGTGACTGCTTTATCTAATTGCATCCTGTGTTTTCCCATTTGCAGGCTTTTTGCTTATACTATTGCTTCTTTTTGGAGAGTCATTTGATTTTGGCATCATATGGTGACTTTCTAACCATTTTCCAAAATCCACCTCATACATTTTGCTGTACAAAAACCTTTCCAGGAACTATAAGTAGATGTGAGTTCTCCTCTTCCTGGATCTCTGGACATAGTCCAAGTCCTTTGATAGTTGTTTGTGTACATGCCCTCTTATAATTATACTAGATGTTGTTTAGTGAATAGTGAATATTAGTATCACTATGTGAAGTTGCTATTATTATGTTCATTTTATAGTGGAGGAAATTGAGGCTCAGGAAAGTTCATTTAGTTGCCCCAAATTTCCCAGAATGAAGGATGAATAACAGTACCCAACCATACGTTGGGACCTGTAGTTAGAGTTGCCAGAGGAGGACATATTTAAGATGTAGTCTTGAAGAATGAATGGATTCAAAGAATGAATGGCTTTGACATTCTAAAGGTAGAGGTTAGATCCAGTAATATTCCAGCTAGATGGGATTATGTATAGGGTAGGGACAAAGAAATATGTATACATGGGGGTGATATAGAGCATTGACTCACATCAAATTGGCCAGTGAAAGGTTTTCATGATGTAAAGGGCATAAGACTGGAAGAATAAACTGTGCCTAGATTGAGGCAGGCTGGTTTAATGCAGACTTTTCTCAACTACTGAAGGAAGGATCCGTAAGTACTTGCAAAAATAGGATCAGGCCAAGAAGTCCCAGTTTTAGGTAAAGAAAGAGATGTTACGAGCACAGAACTAGGCAGTCCCCGTTATAGGTAAAGAAAGAGATGTAAAGAGCACAGAACTACGCAGGGCATTGCATAAGCCAAGTAAAAATGAGTCTCTAAACTGGGTCATGAGGCAGGGAGGTGTGAGGGGGAAGTAGCAAGAACTTCCTTCGTGTTTTTAATGTGTTAAGACTGTTTTAGTTCAATGTGAGGCATGATCAGGAAGAACATATGTCCAAGTTTCTCTTGTTTTGAAGTGTTGATTGGTATAACTAAGAGAATGCTAAAATAGCTATATAGACACATTGAAACATTTCTAAAGTAATCGTAGCCTATTCTAAGGGTGATGAAGGGGAGAGGGTTTATTGTGTTCTTGTGGTGACAGGGCAAGTTAACTGGTTCTTTGCCAGGTCATTAACTTTGGACACATGGCAATACCCACAGTCAAACATTTGGGGCTCTGTCTTCAGCAATCAGGAATGGACACAGGAGATGAGACTCTTGGAGCTAGCCTGCTTATGTTTATGGCAATGTTTCGCTTTCTCTTTGTACATTTTCTATGCCTTTTCCTATAGACTCTGTTTCCTTAAAAAGAATCTGTACTGGGACAGGAACCTGTTTTGTCATACAGTATAATTCACAGGGACTTCTATGAGCATGTTTATTTATTAAATGAGTAAATATAGCACAATGTGGACTAGGAAAACCTGGCTTTAATTTGTTACGTGATTATTAACTCAGTGCTTTGAAGTAAAGGCAGTTTAGGGGGGGCACCCATATATGGACTGGGAATCCTTGCCTACCTTTGGAGCCTTGGTAACGTAGTGGATTATAAAGTAGGCTGTTAACTACAAGGTCACAGTTCAAACCCACCAGCTGCTCTAAAGGAGAAAGATGAGTATAATTTCACTTTGTCTTACAGAGTCAAAATCTACTCAATAGCTGTGAGTTTGGTTATGTTTTTCTAAGTAAATTAAATTAAATCCCCAAGTCTTGGTAAAATGGGAAGATAACCTCTGTCCTCCTTAACTCACAGGGATCTTGTAAGGATCATAAGACTCATATGAAGATTAAATACATAGAAACACTTTGGGGAACAATATAATTAGCAGGATGAGATCAAAGAAAGATCTTTCATACACTAAGTCCTGTGGCAGGTGCTTTACATCTAGCAGCATGTTTAAATCATATGATGGGTTTAAAGGGCAATGCTGTTTCCATCTTTCAAATGAGGAAACTGAGGCTCATAGAAATGAAGGTAATACACTTAGTAAGTGGTAAGCCAAAAGTAGCAGAGCCTCTTCTGTCTGACTTTGCGAAAAACAGATTCTTTCCTCTGCACTGTACAAATGTGAAATCATTTTATTGAAATTCTGACATTTAAATGTAAGGTTTTACAGAAACCTATCATAGAAGGTCAAAAGTCATTTCTAAAAGACACAGCAATGGCACCTGGCTTTGACCAAGCACAGTCATCTTTGCCCTAATTAGCATCATGATTCCATGCAACTTGTATATCATGACATTTGCATACTGGTATTTGGAACTGGGGTGATAGGGCCTTTGAAAATGATTTCATCTTCTGATGTTACTTTTCCTTTTTAGAGCATAGTTCTCCACTTAGTGATGACCATTGACTGCTGTGTGCAGAATCATCATGAATATGATGAATTAAATACATAAATATATTGTATTTGGTGGAAATCTATTTCCCCCCACCCTTCTTCCAATTTTTTTTATAGCATTTGGAATAATCTTTAGTGAATAGAGAGAGAAAACTTGTGCTAAGGGGTGGTGGAGCACTGTTCTTAAAGGTACGGAATTGAATGGAATCACAGAACTATATTAACATGGGGACCTTGGATTTTCAGAGACTCGACCCCTTCCTACAGAATATTGGCAAGAACAAATGGTTGGGAGAAGATATCAAGGGTCAATGTGTGTGAGAGAGCGAGCTTTGTGCCTGCTGCCTTATCCATGTGACCTTTTATCTCTATTTTCTTTGGCTTTAGTGTTTTGAGCAATTGCTTAGAATTCAGAGAGGTTCTTGTTCCCTCTCTCCTATCAACTCTGTAATAAGCCTTGAATAAATCACTTCAACTTTCTTGTCCTTGGTTTCTTTAGTTATACAGAAGCAACTCAGGTTGATCTTTTTTTTTTTTTTTAATAAATCATTTTATTGGAAGCTCTAATAGGTCTTGTAACAATCCATACATCAATTGTATTAAGTACATTTGTACATATGTTTCCATCATTATTTTCAAAACATTTTCTTTCTACTTCAACCCTTGGTATCAACTCTCTTCTTTCCCTTCCTCCCCCAAACTTCCACCCTCATGAAGCCTTGATAAATAATAAATTATTATTATTTTCATATCTTACACTTCCTGCTATCTCCTTTCACCCATGTTTCTGTTACTCATTCCCCTCAGCGGGGTACATCAATCACTGAGATCAGTTCTCCTTTTCTCCCCTTTTTATCCCTACCTTCCCCTTACCTTTATGGTATTGCTACTCCCATTATTGTTCCTGAGGGGTTTATCTGTCCTGGATTCCATGTGTCAAGAGTTCTTAACTGTACCAGCGTACATGCTCCAGTCTAGCCAGGGTTGGAGGTAGAACTGGGGTCATGATAGGAGGGGAGAATAAACATTAAAGAACTAGAGGAATGATGTGTATTATATCAGTGCTATTCTGCACCCTGGCTGGCTCATTCCTTCCTTATCACCCTTCTGTGAGGGGATATCCAATTGTCTACAAATGGGCAATGAGTCTCTATTCCAGTTTCCCTCATTTGCATCGATATGATTGTTTTGGGTCTTCTGATGCCTGATTCCCGATCCCATCAACACATAGTGTTCACACAGGATGGTGTGCTTCTACCATGTGGGTTTTGTTGTTTCCCTACCAGATGGCTGATTATTTAACTTCAAGCCTTTAAGACCCCAGGCGCTATATCTTTTGATAGCCTGGCACCATCTGCTTTCTTTACCACATTTGCTTATGCACCCTTTTTGTCTTCAGTGATCATGTTCGGAAGGTGAGCATCACAGAATGCCAAAAGTGTTCTTGTGTTAAGGGAGGACTTGAATAGAGCCCCAATGTCCATCTGCTACATTGATACTTAACATATAAATATATGTACAAAGACCTATAGTCCTATCATTATATATTATTATATTTACATATATACATGCTATATTTATACCTCTATAAATGTCTTTTGCCTCCTTGTTCTTTCCTCTGTTTCCTTTTACTTTCTTCCCATCCCACTATCATGTTTGTCCTTCATTCAGCTCTCAGTAATTCCTCTCAGCTACATTGTACTTGATAAACTACACCACACATTCTATACCCTCCTCGCCATCGAATTTAGATCTCTTGCTGTTCCCTTGTCCCTGGGTTTGTCCTTGTACCCCACCTCCACCTCCCCCTCTCCCCTGTGCCCCCAAATCATTGGTCCCATTGTTTTCTCCTCAGGATGTTTATCATGTCTATCTTAGATAGATAGACAAGAAGGAGGAGGAGGAGGAGGAGGAAAAGAGCCTATAAATAGTTGCAGGTCTGTCTGCTGACCCATATGAATGTTTTCTGAGCTAGTCTGATGAGGTGTCAAGTGCTGTCCTCTGGGTCTGAAGTCTGCTTGGGGATTTCTTGGAGACTTTGTTGTTTTGCTCCCCGTGCAGCTCTGTTCTGCTCCCTTCATGTCTAGCCCAGGGGTGGGAGGGTCAGATGGGGCATAATTCGCACCTTGTGTCTCAGTGCTGTCCCCTGCAGCGCTGTGGATCAGTGAGGGGACTTCATGTCTCCTGGTGTCCTCTCTGTGCCTTCGACTCTGAGCAGGAGTGTAGTCCTCAGGGCTTGATGGGCCAGCATGTGGCTCTCTCTTTCTCTCTCCGCTCTCCCTCTCTCTTTCCCTCGGAGTTTGCTCCTGTGTGGTCTGGGAAGATCCGCCACTCTCCCTGGTGAATCTTCAGTGCTGTCCTCTGTACTGTAATCTTCTAGGGGAGGGGTTCCATTTACCTGGGATTGGGGCCAGCCCTGCAGACCTCTCTGTTAGTTAGCTGCTTCATGCTTGTATGTTGCCCTGAAGGCTTGATGTACCAGGATGAGGACTGGTCCCTCTCTCCTTTTCCTGTGGAGGCATAAACAATACTCTCCCCTTGGGTGGGTTAGTGCCCTGTTCCTTAACTATCCCTGTCCTCTTTTTCCTTTCCCCTCCTTTTTAGTTGGCTCCATCCCTGGCTTGGATCTGACCCCTGAAGAGTGCCTGGGCCTCACCCTGGGGAGTTTTGCATTTAGTGGCTTTTCCTCGATGCCCCTTATGCTTTTTAAGCTTACCTCAGAGGACTCAGGTTGTACTTGACCTTTTGTGCTTGGCTTACTTCACTAAAGGTAATTTCTTCCACTATTCCCATGTGAAGATGTGCTTCAAGCATTCATCGAGGATGCGTAGTACTCCATTGTATGTATGTACCAGAGCTTTTTAATCCATTCTCCCATTAATAGAAATTTAGGTTGTTTCCAACTCTTTGCAATTATGAACTGGGCCCCAATGAACATTGGAGCGCAGATGACTGCTGTAGTCTGTTTCTTACCTCTTCTAGATATATACCCAGTATGGGGATTGCTGGGTCATATGGTAGCTTGATTTCCATTTGTTTTAGGTGTCCTAAAATCAATTTCCATAATGGCTGCACGTACCTACAGGTCCACCAGAAATGGATTAGAGTTCCTATCTAATCATACCCACTCCAACACTTGTTGCTTTCTGATTTTTTTTAATTGGGCTATCTCTGAGAGTAATAGGTAGTATCTAATAATTGTTTTAATTTGCATTTAACCTTATGGCTAATGATCGGGAGCATTTGCTCATATGTTTATTGGTCATTTGGATTTCCTGCCCTTGTGAAACTTCTGTTCAGGTACATTGCTCACCTTCTCAAT
>NW_022104341.1:78730921-78732428 GCF_000313985.2 Echinops telfairi
CACTTGGGCATGGTGAATTATTCATTTTATATTCTTTTTTATTCTATTGTCCAGTATTCTGTTAAGGACTTTTGCATCGATGTTCATTAGAAATATCAGTCTGTAATTCTCAAGTCTTGTGTGATCCTTGCCCACTTTAGGTTTCAGTGTTATACTAGCTTCATAGAAAGGGTTCTGGAATTTTCTGTCTTTTTCTTCGCTCTGGAAGAGTTTGTGTAGGATAGGTGTCAGTTCTTCCCTGAATGCTTGGTGGAATTCTCCTCTGACTTCCCTCTTGGCTAATCTAGGGAGGGATTGTTTTTCCAAGTATTTGTCATGTCTTCCAAGTTGTTGAATTCCTTGGAGGACAGGCCTTCATAGTACTGTGTAATTAGCCTATTAATTTCATTAGAGTCCATTGCAATGTCCTCTGTCTCATCCCTCATTCTGGCTATTGAAATGTGTTCCTTCCTTTCTTTGGTTAGGTTTACCAATGGGGTTTTGAGGCTGTTAATCCTTTCAAAGAACTAGCTTTTAGCTGCATTGATTTTTAAAAATTGTTTCTTGCTTTCACTCTCCTGTATCTCAGCCCTGATTTTGATTATTTATTTTCTCTTGTTATTAGTAGTATTGTCCCGTTTACTCTGCCCTAATTGCTGGGGGCTTTGTGCCAGCATATCAATCATAAGTCTCTCTTCCTTTTTCATGTGTGCATTTATTGCTATCAAACTTCCTCTGATAACTGCTTTTGCTGTGGCCCAAAAGTTTTGGTATGTCATATTCTCATTCTTCTTGGTTTCTAAAAACTTCCTAATTTTGTCTCTGATCTGGGCCAGTACCCACTCATTTTGCAGTTTAGAGTTATTCATCTTCCAGTTGTTTGCCTTTGTTTTCTGAATCATCCTATTGTTGACTTCTAGCCTTATGGCATAGTGGTCTGACAGGGAAATCTGAGTGATCTCTATGTGCTTGAATTTACACAGGCTCAACGTTTGGCCTAACGTGGTCTATCTTCAAGTAAAAAATGTGATTATCTTTGCATTTGGGTGGAGAGCATTGAAAAGGTTTATCAGGTCAGGTTACCTAATTGTGAGTTTAGTTCTGTAGCTTCCTAGTTAAGCTTCTTTCCGTGTGACCTCACTTTCTCAGAGAGCGGTGTATTGAAGCCACCTACTATGATTATTGAGCCTGTAATATCTTTCTTTATCTTTTGGAGCATTTGACAAATTTTGCAGGTCTCTAATTGGGCACATATATATTTATTATGCTCACTGGTTCTTGATCTGCTGTTCCCTTGAGCATTATATAGTGTGCCTCCTTACCTGTTCTGGCTTGTACCTTGAGAGAAATTTTTCCAAAATTAGGATTGCAATTCCTGTTTTTTTTTTTTAATTTTCATATGCTTGGTATATTTTTCTCTAGCCTTTGATTCTCAGCCTACTTTTGTCTGCAACTTGAGATGTGTTTCTTGTAGGCAGCAGATCGATGGGTTGTGTTTTCTAAGCCAGTCTGCTAGTCTCTGTCTTTT
>NW_022104341.1:78734773-78753795 GCF_000313985.2 Echinops telfairi
TTTTTTTTTAAACCTGTTCCACTTAGCATGGGTTTCCAGTAAAGTTCTAGGAACTGGTCTAATCTACTAAGGTCTTTGACATATTCTCATTCTTGCCTAATGCAGCCATCTCGGGAAGGTAACTTCACATCTCAGGCTCTGGAGTCTCCTACCACCAATTGGGCACCATCTACCACTGTGCAGGCCTTGGTTTCCCCAGACTACTTTGTGATTTATATTTCTGGATGCCCCTTGGGAATTCCACAAATTCTATATTCTGTTATTCCTTGTCTTGTTTTGCAATCCCTCCTCCTCACATCCAGTCCATATAAAATCCCATAGAGCAGAACAGGAAAGAGCAAGTAAGTTTATTATGGCACTGATCTATGGCCTTCATTGGGCTGAGAACTTCTGACCCTACATACATGTAGGAATATAGAGGCAAAGAAAACAATGCAACTAAGCAGATTGTTGTTTAAAAGTGAGAAAGATAACACAATTCCTGCTCCCTAGAAGGTCAGACACACCTGATTGAGTTCAGTAGATAGCACTAGACCCACCAGGGGAAAAAAAATTATCTCCAGGCTTCTTTAAATACATTATTTCTATGCAGTACCCCAGTCAGTAGGTGTTCATATTTACATTTTATTCATGAGGTAACTGAAGCTCAGAGCATTGATTGTGGATTCAAGCAATATGAAATCCTTGACAACTTCAATCTTTTCTCCTTTTTCCATGGTTCTGTTGGTCCAGTTGTGAGAATTTCTGGTGGCTTAGTGGGTTACATGTTGACCAAGAAGTAGCAAAACTGTGATTGAGTATGCATTCCTCTGACTGAATTAAGTACTCTTTAATCTTGGTAGAATGTTACAGTAGATGATCAAATTCTGGATAATACAGCTCAGATGCCAAGTACTATTGGAGACTAAATTGAGGGTGGGATGAAATTCAGTGTGGAATAGAGCATGTTGGAAAGGTTTTATGAAGAACCTGAATATATGAAGGTCAATTGGGAGAGTCAGGAATATGAGGCAGTGTGTGTGTGTGTGTGTGTGTGTGTGTGTGTGTGTGTGTGTTGGAGGGTGAGGTTTGTGAGTACAGAATGTAGGGTACAAAAGTGGGAATGACTTGACCACTAGTAGAGCCGGTGTGGGTTGTGGTATCACGTGAACTGAATACATACTCTGAGAAGGAAGCGAGCTGGTTTATCTGGGAGGGAGGCTGCTATCCTAAATATATTTCTCTTTCTTCCTCTAATGAGGACTGTGGTACCAGTCCTCTGTGAGCGTGAGTAGAGCCACTAAAAGCCAGAATTTGGCTCTGTCTTGCAGGCAATGCTGAGAAGAGCTTTTTCCAAACCATATTTAAAACCTTATGTTGAAAAACATCTCTAAATCCTCTAACAGAAGACAGATGTCTGCCTGCAGAAATATCAGCTCTCACATAATTTGTTGTTTTTATTTCTCCAGCATTTGCCTATTGACTCTGACAACCTCCTATAATTATCCATTTTCCTTAATGAATTATGGAGTACATATCTCACATATATGACTCATGCTGCTGTCGGGTCATGGTGTATACTGATATAGGTGACTCTGTGGAGGTTACCAGGTTCTGTCTGACTCACTGACGTCAACCCCTCTTCCCAAGACTCTAGGACTTCACCTGCGTATTTCGATCCCCATTATTTTGGTCAATGTTTTCAGTACCAGACATAGCAAAGACATTGTTGGAGTATAAAAAGAGCATAAATTCAGGAGTTTGATACATTTAGTAGCATAACAATGACCTGAAAGTCAGACAAACCTAGTTTGAATGGTTTACATACTCAAAACAAACTAAACTCACTGTCATCGAGTTGATTCCATCTCACAGTGACTCTAGTAGCTACATGCTATATAATTTATTTCCGAGTCTCACTATCTCTATATGTAAAATGGTTGTTGTAAAGAGTCTACTATATTAAAAAAAAAAAACCAACTTACTTCCATCCAATCAATTCTGATGGATGGTGATATCGTAGTTGCTAAATAAATGGTTATTGTTTTATCATTACCATTTTACTTCTTTTCTGTACCTTATATGTTGATTATTTTTTATTGCTCAGAACAAAGTGTGCTGGTCATTGATAGTCCATGGTACTTTTAACACTCTTTGCCAACACCATGATTCAAAGGCATCCTTCTTCCTCAGTCTTCCTTGGTCAATCCAACTTTCATATGCATATAAGGCAATTGAAAACACCATGGCTTGGGTCAGGCACACTTTATTCCTCTAAGTAACACCCTTGTTTTTCAACACTTTAAAGAAGTTTTGTGCATCATATTTAACCAATGTAATGCAACCTTTGATCTCTTAACTGCTTCTTCCATAAGCATCAATTGTGCATCCAAATAAGACAAATCCTTAACAACCTCAATCTTTTCTCCATTTACTATATACTTATTGTTCCACTTGTGAAGATTTCTGGTGGCATAGTGCTTCCTCATTAGGCTTCTAATGGCAAAGTCACCAGTATAAAAACCACCAGCTACTCTAATGGAGAAAAATGAGGTTTTCAAGTCCTGCAAATATTTATAGCCTCAGAAATTCACAGGGACATTTCCACCTTGTCCTCAATGGCAGTGAGTTATTAAAGAATGTATAACTCTGCATTAAGTTGATTTTGACTTATACTAATGCTATGTAATAATTCTGAGACCACAAATCTTTTTTGTCTTCTGTGGAGTGGCTGGTGCTTTTGAACTGTGCATCTTGTGGTTAGTAGTCCAACTCCTACCCTACATTGCCACTAGGGCTCTCATCACATGTCTTCATATATATTCCTTATATATATGCATATATAAAAGTATATCAAGGAGCCCTAGTGGTCCTTTGAGGTGGACTGCTCAAACTTGTCCACCACTCAATGTGAGAGATATTAGAAGCTATATGCTCCTATGAATGTTTATAGCCTTGGAAACCCTTTATAGGTTCACTTTATAGGTGTTTTTTTTGAAATTGACTTGATGACAATGTATTTGATTTGAAATATATGTAATGAGCACTAAATTTTAATAAAATATCATACTTGATATTTCTGTGAGACTTTGCTAATTTATATAGGGTGATATATCTAATATATATAGCACTGCTTTATATTAATGAAGACACTGAGGTTCAGGGATCTGAAGTGACTTTAGCTAGTAACAAAATCAAGATTCTAGCTGAAATCTGTATTGCTCTAAAGCCATTGCTCTTCTCACTCCACCCCGCTAAAGTACTAGGTTTGTCATATTGTCTCTTAGGGCCTACCATAATGTCCTCTATAATTCTTATTCACTACAGCCTTCTGACTGGCATGTTCAGTTTAGGGCTAACCATGTGAAAACCAATGCAGGCTATTCTGGAGCCAGAGTTCTGGAAAAGGTATTTACTGATTGAAGGAAATTGATATTCCATCTGAAATTAATTCCTATTTTTTTCCTGGACTTCCACCCATCACAGTGAAAACTGAATTTTCCTGCCAAATCTCAAGCCTTCTGTCTAAGCTGTAGGTGCTCTACCCTCTTTATTCTTAAGTTAGTGAAATTGACTTCTGATATTTTAGTCCTCTTCCAGATACCATAATGAAATCAGTGAATTGGCCTTAGTAGACATCTGTTAAAGAGCAAAGCCAGGCACTGTAGGGAATTAGAAGATATTTACCATATGGGAACCAGAGTTCCTGTTTCAATCTTATCAATAAATTGCTTTACTAATTTGATTCTCGATTTATTTTTCTGTTAAATGGGTATGGTCTTGTTTGATGGAAAATGATCTGATACGATGGCTATGAAGTACTTCAGTTATTGAAAAAGGCTTTATTCATATCAAATACATTCCTTAGTATGATTCTGATCTGACTTATCACAATAGTGGCTTTTGAAATATGACACTAAAAGCACAAGCGGCAACAAAGCAGACAAATCATATCTCATAAAGATGAAAACCTTTTGTAAGTCAAAGGATTTTATTAACAAACTGAAGATACAACCTACAGACTGATAGAAAAGTTGGGGAACCATATAATGGATAATATCCAGAATATATAAGCAATTCCTACAATTTAATCTATAAGCATATGCCTAGATGGGATTAAACATGCAAGTATTAGGTTTCTGGATTGGGTTGACCTCAGTTCTTTGCTTCCCACGCTGAAAGAATTCACACCTGCAGAAGCACATTTGTAATCCAGGTGAGTTTTTATGGAAGGGAAGTTTAAGGTATTATAGTTTCAAAAAGGTACATATTCTTTCTGGAAAGCATGTGGGATGCTCTGAAGCCACACAGGGTTCACAAATAGGCGTGGGAAACCATGTGGAAAGAATACAGGAAGGGATGCATGAAACCCATATGTGCAGAACTGGGGAATCCCAGGAGGCCAAGAGGACTTGCTGCCAAGAACGCACAGAGTAGGCCCAGAGCAGGAAAACAGGCACGTGTGCGCCCACACGTGGGAGAGACCCCTACCCTCTGCCTGTAGCTTGACAGAAACAGAGTCAAAGAGAGAGCCCTGGCCTTTCCACAGCTGGGATATTGAACACCTCTGGCTGAGGAGTTATGGTTGACAGTATTGGCTGATCTCATTGGCTAGGTTAGGTTCACCTGTGTGATGCCTAGGTCCTAGGTGGAGGCTAGTTTTTAGGTTTCACCTGAGCTAAGGGCTTAGTTTGCACATGCCCAGTTCTGTATTCCCCCATAAGTGTCCAATTAGTGTGCCTGATTTCCTTCCAACCCCATTTTGTGGCACTGCTGGATGATTTCAACTATCACAGGCATTTGGGGGAGACAACCTCACTCTGTCCCTAATCTAGCGATCTAATACAAGGATAGGGGAAATGTCCATGAAAGTAAATGGGGAGTAAATTTAGGATGTTTGAGGAGCTTTCAGACTATGAGTTAGGCCTTAATAAGAAGCAAAGAATAATTAGGAGTCCTTAAGTCAAAGTCATTTACTAAAAAAAAAATCTCAGGTCTCTCAAAAGTGGGTCTGCCTTACTAGTTCTGCTGTACTCGAGCATTGGCTAGAATCAGCTCATGAGAAGCATAGCTTCAGCAGATAAGATAATTAATTATGCTTCACATAATTGGAGATTTATAAGGTCTATTCTCATGGCCACTGCAGGTAATATGTTGTGTTGTATACATATGTAGATAGTGGGGCTAGGCAAAGGAGAAAAGTGATGATCTCCTTGGGGATGCGTAGAGATGTTGATAAAAGATGGACCTCCTGTGCTACACCATCAGAAAACAACACAGCCAAGGAAGAACAATAGCCAGGAGAATTACCATCAGATGATGACTTCTGCATTTCACATGGTTTGAGGGAATTCAATGGAGGCTTAATCTTTATCAGGGCCTTGAGTTTATGCTCTCATCCATAGCCTTCTACAAACCAGATGATTACAATTTAAGAAAATGATATAATTCCCTTCTCTGATCTGGGATTTCATTATTGATGACCCTTATAGGACATGGATTGGTGAGCTCCTTCCATGTGGACTTAGCAGACACCTCACTTAGCTGCTTATTTTAATTTCAGCCTTTAAAATCCCAAATGCTATTTTTATGCTAGCCAGCAGCATCTGATTTCTTCACTACACTTTGCTATAGCACCTGTATCTTCAGTGATCACTTCATGAGGTCAAATACTGAACAGGGTCACATTAAAGATAATTCTTAGATATTCTTAGAATATTCAGTTTTGAGGCAACATGATTTAATGAAAATAGTAAGAGACTTATATTTATGCTAATTTGTTTTGGTTAACTGGATATCTTACCTAGCTTCAGTTTTTGCATCCAAAAAAAAAGAAAAAAAAATCCTAACTTTTTAGGTTCAGTTGAGATTATTAACAACTGAAAATGATCTAAGAATAGCAATTGGACTCACTCGCTAAATGTGAACCCAAACTCCTTATTTTCCTTCAGCATGTCTTGCTTATAGTATTCATAAATAAATGTGTAATTTAATCAAATCCTTCTTTTTGGTTGATTTTATATATTTGCCTCACTAGAAAAGAACATAAACTTAAGTTCGCCAGAATTGGTTTCCCTAATTGTTTATTCATGGGGAAAACAAGGGGGTGCGGATTCCGCCGGAGGGAAATTGGTATATAGAAGGAAAGGAGACAGAGTGAAAATGAAAGAGATTTATTTACATAGATATTATTTTCTTAGATGAATATTTCAGGTGAAGAAGGAAAAAGGCATATGATTGAATGATGGAACTATTCAGTAATATGATATGTAAATTATGTGCAAATAAAACTGTTGGGGAAAAAATAAATAACTAGTTGACAATTTTTAAAAGTATGTAGTTTTGGGGAATGGATTTCTTTACATGGGAATGAAGTATTTTGGAACTAGACATGGAATAAGTGATAGCATTGCTGATACTAGATTGCCCTTAGCTGGCAGTAGAGGAAATCAAAAAGACAGTTCCCTGTTTTTATTGATTATTAAAAGGCATTTGACTGTGAAGATCATAAAAAAAAACTATAGATAACATTTCAGACATGAGAATTTCAGAACACTTAACTGTGCTATGCAGAACTTGTACATAGACCAATAGGCCGTCATTTGAACAGCACAAGAGGATACTGTGTGGTTTCAAACTAGGAAAAGTGTGAGTCAAGGGTGTATCTTTTCACCCTCTTGAAGAAGAATGCAGTCTCAGGATTGAAGGGAGACTCATTAACAACACGTGACATGTGGATGACACAACCATGCTTGCTGAAAGTCAAGTGAACTTGAAACACTTACTGATGAACATCAAAGACGACAACCTTCAATACGATACCTCAACATAAAGAAAACAAAAGTCCTCACAACTAGACCTCAGAAGCATTATCATAGAAGATGGAGAAATGGTTGAGTTGTCAAACATTTTACCTTTCTTGGATCCATAAGTAATGCATGGAAAGAGCAGCTAGGGAATCAAACACCATATTGCATTGGACAGATCTGAAAAGATCTCTTCAAAGTGTTGAAAAGCAAAGATGTCACTTTGAATACTAGGGAGCACCTGACGCAATCCAGAGTATTTTCAGTAACCTGATCGGCAGGTAAACACGGGACAATAGATGAAGAACATGGCATAAACATTGTGGTGTTTGCAAAGGATAGTGACGAGACTCCGAGCTGACAGAAGAACAAATAAATCTGTCTTGGAAGAAGAGCAGGCAGAAGTGAAGATGCCAAGACCTCATCTGTTGTACCTCAGGCATGTTATCAAGAGGGGCCACAGGGGGACTAGTCCCCGAAGGACATCATACTTCCCACCGGCAAAGTAGATGGCCAGGGAAAGAGGAAAATCCTTAACGAGATGGGGAGCCACCGCAGTAGGAAGAAAGGGCTCAGACAGGAAGGATTGTGAGGATGGCACATGGTCAGGCAGCCTTTTGTTCCATTGTACACTGGGTAGATTGAGCCAATTTGATGGCACCTAACAACAATTGCAACAACAAGAGATAGATGTAGTTGTTTCACAGAATTACGACCATACTAAATGCCAGTGAAGTGTGCTTTTTAAAATGGCTAATTTTATGTTATCAGAATTTACAATAAAAATAAAATAATTAAAAAACAGTGTGTGGGCAAATGAAATTGTAAAAGACATAATATACAAATATAGGACGGTATAAGAAATAGAAAAGAAAAAAACATAAACAAAAACAAACAAACAAACAAACAAACAAACAAAAGAAATAGAAAAGAATCAGTCTAGTCAGTTCAACAAAGAATAATCCCATTGCCTGGCAGATGGATCTAAGAGGCCATGGAGCAGAATCTAACCAGCTATTTGTTTGCCCAGACAATTATGAGTTAAAACAAAGGGTACATGCTCTGTTGCAAATGAGTTGTTTCTTTTTCTCTTACATACACTGAGCACTGCCTCAGTATTTTCTCTTACGTGGTTTAGCTAGTCTAGAACAATACCTTACTTCCCTGAGGAAAAATCTTATATCCTATTGTTTGTTTTGAATTTGGGTGAAAGGCAATCTCAGTCCACCAAGTGTGTAAGAAAAAGATAACTAATACAGAGGAGGTAGAATAAATACATGCAAGTATGCTCCTTTGATGGCTACAGATTTGCAACAAACATCCCTGGTTTCTCAGACTCTTGTCCACTATTAGTAAAAATGTGTCCTGTTGAACATCAACTTCCCCCAGATCTCTGGCTATTCCCACCTAGTGCCAAATAGCTGCTTGGGAAACAAGTCACAAGCTAGAACTGACAGAGGCATCAGCACAGAAGGAGCCACTAAGGAAAGGGTGATGTACGAGCTAGCAGCACTCCATGCTGGCAAACCTTTAGTTTACAGCCTCATTAACCCAAGTGGAAAAGCCAGTTTAAGAATGTGAACACCATATAGTGTCATAATGTGTTGCACCTTGTGAACACCATATAGTGTCATAATGTGTTGCACCTATACATTAGCACCTATACATATGCAAATGATGCTTAATGCAAAACATGAGATAAGATACTATTAGTTCACTCATACAACATAAAACTCCAGAGCTGCTACTAGAGTAGGCCTACCTGTCTACTGTAAACAAAGACATAAAAGAGAGAAATCATAACATACATTCTAAGGAGAGTGAAAAGCACATTTCCTGTAAACATGTAAGTACCAAGTGGTTAAAAAAATTGTTGTAGCTTTTTATTACCTCTTTTATTATTCCATACATTTTGTGAATCCCTTCCATATACTAGTAGGAAGCAAGAAACTGGTAAGTCCAACATGTAAAGTTGAACTTAAAAGATCTTGAGTAACTTATTAAGGAATCTATATTTTATGCTGGTGATCATGTGAAATGATGAAATGGCTCTAGAAAGGAAGGACACGATCAAAGTTCCTTTTAGGAAACCTGTTTTGACGATGGAGAATTCCAGCTGCACAATGGCTAACGTGCTTGTCTACTACTCAAAACTTGATGAGTTGAGTGCATGAGCAGTCCAATGAGAGAGAGAGGTGGTCTTCTTCCTCCATGAAGATTCCTACTTTGGAGGACCTGTAGGGCAGTTCCACTTTGTCCAGTAGAGTTGCAATAACTCAGAATTGGTTCAGAAATGGCAGTGGGTGTTGGGAGCTTATTTTGACAATAATCTGGAAAATCTTGGAAAGGAAGTGTACGAGGAGGGTGGATGGTCGACACAAGGGGTCTGAGTATCCAGAAGGATTTAGGTTGCCATTCTTTATTGGAAAGTGTAATGGAGTGAAATTTTCTTAATATGGCTCTTCTACCCAAGTCTCTGTAATACCCACTGTGGTAGTTACATAATGTCATGTCAACTTGAAGATATAGATGTGAAGAGGTGGAGGTTAGCCTATCAATCAGGTCACAGTCTGATGGTACCTCCTGGTGGGCATGGCCTTCTCACAAAGAGGATCCTGGAAATTTCCTCTCTCTCTCTGCTTCACCTTCCTGTTGACAAGCCACTTAAAGCCATGCTGGTTGCAGCCAGAGCCCCGGAGATGTGTCCACTGCCATTGGATCTACAAGACTTTTCATTCACTGGCCTGTGATCTTCCTGTATTCTGCATCATTGCCTGTGGTTGCTTGCGTCTGAAGAGGGATTTATGGACTTGATCTGGACTGGGCTGGGATAAGTTTTCTTAATATACAATTACTCTTTGATATAAAACTATTTCTTATACATGTATGAGTGTCCCAGGGTTTTTTTATGTAATCAACCAGGTCTGACACACCCACCAAATGATTGTGTGGGACTATGCTAATAGGGCAGGTGTAACACTAAGAGAGGGGATTGGTCAGTCTTTGCTACTACTCCCCTGACTGTCAGGATGAGCATCTTTGAAGCAGGAGTAGAGAGCACAAGCCCAAGACCATTGGAAGAGCAGATCTGAAGTGGCTGAGTCCAAGACCAGAGGCACCAGAGACTGTGACTCTGCGATTATGGAATGGAGCAAGAGGAGCAGCATCAAGTCTATAGAACTGTCAGAGAGATGACAGGTGGGCTTCCCAGCCCATGGAGGGAGAGGCCAAGAGACCACATGGCTGAGAGGCTGAGAGCCAAAGCGAGATTTGGTTGTTTTTTGAGGAGAGATGTTGCTGTGTAGTAATGACTGTATCCTTGCAGTTATTAATCCTGACTTGTGGTAAATTAATAACTTCCTTAAAAACTCCATAATTATGAATATTGTTTTTGAGTTCTCTGTGACCATTGCAATAAATCATTGGACGCAGTACAGAAGTAGAGTGCCGTGGGAAGAATGGTTGGTGTCAGAGTAGATAAAGAAGGATGGGGCAAGGAGGCATGTGTGACCCCTGCCTTGTGGCTATAGAGTAGCCAGAGGGTCAGAGATGACCACATCTGCTGTTTATTGCAGAAAGATTCTTAACTCAACGTTGAGCTAGGTTAACTAGAGATAGTATAACTCTGAAATAAGAAATGAACTCAGGTCTAAATTGGGAAATAATAATAATAAAGATTTTTGATTTCAAAGGCCATGAGGATTGTCAGTGACTCAGTACTTGGAGTCAAAAGGAAGTCAGAAAAAAATGATCAAAGCCACCATTTTAAGCATAGCAAAAATTTAAGATGCCTGTTTTTGTGTGATTATGAGGTCAGGGATTGTGATTGTTAAGGTTGTGTGTCAACTTGGCAGGTCCATGATTCAAAGTGGTTTCACAGTTACGATGACATCATCTCCCCATGATAAAATATAATGATGAGATTGCTATGAGCAACAGATCAATTAAAAAGAAATTTCTTCAGGTGTGTGGCCATTACACACACACACACACACACACACACACACACACACACACACACTTTTTCTAGCAAAACTCTTTGGGGTTTTTCCTGCCTCTGGCTTATCATCCCCTCATCTCCAGTTCTTTAGACTTGCACTAGCTGCTTGAGTATCCATAGTGCCGTGCCAATCCTTGCAGCTATGTAAGTCAGAAGAAGCCTCCAGCCTGAGAGATGACCCATGTGCCTGCTTTTGCAAACTTGTGAGCAATTTACTTGGGATACATTTCTATCTCTGTTTCTCTCTCTATCTATATCTATCTAGCTATCCTTCTATCTCTATTACACTAGTCTTGTTTCTCTAAAGAAATCAGCCTAAGATGGAGGCCAACCCTTAAAGTTGAACAGAAGGACCAGGTTAGAAACTGTATGAGGAAGAGCTACTTGTAAGTAAGCACAATGGTTTAGCCAGAGATGAAAAGAATTTAAAGGAGAATAATGACCATGGATTTATGCTAAATTTCAGGAGATCAAATTACTTCTGGATATGTCACTTTATCCATTTCAGATCTCAACCCTACAACATTCAAAGGTTCCTACAAAGAGAAGTTAGATAAATACCTAATAACATATGAGGACTCAGAGGGAACCAACCACAAATTAGTATCAAACAAACTGCAGAACCAAGTTAAGTTACTGAATTACTCTGGCGGGGCAGACAGACTGACTGTGGAGTACGTTACTTGCCTGAGTACTCCTGTGGGGCTCTTCGTGCCCTGTAAAACATTAGCATGACAAATTAGAATTTTGATCATGCCAGATATAACAATATGCATTTGTTTAATTAAACAATTGAGGCTACTCTTAGTGTGGGTCATTTTAAAAATATGTTAAAAATAAAATTAAACACATAATTAAGCTGACAGAAGATAAAGACCCTGATTCTCCAAGTTGAAGGCAGTTAATTTATATGAATCTGGGTCCCTGAAGGCACAACAGTTTATTAAAGTTACCAAGGCAGGGATGTGCTAAAATATTTTATGTAGTCCTTTAAAGGCTAAATTTCCCTGACACTTTTACAGTACACAAGATGCAGTCAATTAGGATGCCCTGTTAGCTGGCTGTGGTTTCTTGGCTTGCAAGGGTCCAAACCTAAGGCTGGACCCCATATAATTAGGAATTCACATGTGGGTAGACCTTGGGAATTTATTATTTATAGTCAATTAACTGAGCGAGTCTGTGCTCAGTCTACCAAGAGTGGACACGACTCAATCATACACATTTATGTTTCTTTCCTCCTCCCTCCTTCCTTCTTAGCTCCCTTCTTTCTTTTTCTCTCCCTCCCCATCTTTTATCCCTGTGTCCCTTATTCTCTTTTCCCACCCTTTCCTTGCATCACGTCCATTCTTGCTGTTCTGATCAGATCCTGTAGACTATATTGTTCATTGAATAACTTTTCATTTTTGCAGCACATGATTTAATGCCAGTTCCTTCATTGAGATAGGAGAATCCTTGACAACAGCTCCCTAAGACTGGCATGCAATCTTCACTTACATTTTTTCAACCATAAGTCACTCAATGTTTTCCAAGGGAACTTAGTTTCTTTTTGAACAAATTTATCTCTTAGAGATAGACATATTCTCCAAAATAACTTGAAATTTGTCTTCTTATGCTTTCCCTTTAGTGAATGATTCTGTCTTCAGAGTCTCTTCTTTGTTACT
The DNA here is from genome assembly GCF_000313985.2 of Echinops telfairi. Taxonomy (NCBI): domain Eukaryota; kingdom Metazoa; phylum Chordata; class Mammalia; order Afrosoricida; family Tenrecidae; genus Echinops; species Echinops telfairi. The sequence goes on from NW_022104341.1 coordinate 78,747,220, forward strand.
GTCATCACAATTTTATTCTGAATCCAGAAACTCTTCTTATCCTGTTATCCACTCAAACCAAAGTCAAACCCATTTATTCTAACTTACAATGACCCCATGGGCTAGCCTAGAGCTGTGCCTTTGGGTTTCCAAGATTGCAAATCTTTATTTAAACATAGTACTACAGCTTTCTCTTATCATTTACCAAGTAAACATCATATATATATGTATATCTAATGCTTTAGATTTTGTTAGTATCCCTCCAGAAGTGTCCTCTTTTGTCTAAGTCCTCTAAGGATCATCTATCTGCCATGCTGATCTAAGCATCACTCTAGTCCTTTAATACTTTCCATCAGTACCAACCAGATATATATATGCAATTGTCTGAAATATGCTTGAAATGTAAATTAAAAATGGATTCAATTAGAGGTATACTGATGTATCTCACCACTGATTGTGGAAAGGCGAAAGAAGTAGGGGAACTCTATATTATGCAGATGATACAAACTTGCTTGCTTACTAAAATCAAGGAGGACTTGAAGCACTTGATGATGTAAACCACAGACTGTATGTAGCCTTTAGTATAGATTGCAACTAAATGTAAAAAAAACAACCAAATTCTCACAACTGGACCAATAGGTGATATTATGATAAATGGAGAAAAGATTGTAATTATCAAGGATTTCATTTTGCTTGGATCCACAATGTTCATAGAAGAAGCAGGCAAGAAATAAAAAAGACATAATGTATTGGACAAGTCTGCTGAACAATAGTTCTTTAAAATGTTGAAGAGCAAGGATGTCACTTTGAGAACTAAAATGCACCTGACCCGAGTCCTGATATTTTCAATGGTCTCATAACCACAACGAAAAACCAAACTCATTGCCATCTAATTGATGCAACTATATGAGACAAGGTAGAACTGCCCCTGTGAGTTTCCAAAATTTTAACTCTTCATGGCAGTAGAAAGCCCCATCTTTCTCCTGTGAAGTGATGGGTGGTTTCGAACTGTAGGGATTTTGGTTAACAGCCCAACATGTAACCATTATGACACCACAGCTTCTCATATAGGCATGTGAACATTGGAAAATGAATAAGAAAGACTGAAGAACAGCTGCATTTGAATTATGGTGCTGGTGAAGAATATTGAACAAATCATGGATTGCCAGAAGAACATACAAATCTATCTTGAAAGAAGTACAGTCAGAATGCCCCTTAACAGTGAAGATGGCAAGACTTCATTTCACATACATTGGAAATGTTACCAAGAGAGACCAACTCAAACTAAAAGCAGTGCCATTGAGTCAATACTGACTCCTGAGAGGCTTCCTGTGAGTTTCTGAGACTCTAACTGTTTGCAGGAGTAGAAGGCCTAGTCTTTCTCCCTTGGAGCTGCTGGTCATTTTGAACTGCTGGCCACACAGATCAGATCCCAATGCATAACCACTACACCATCAGGGATCCTTCCAAGAGAAACCAGTCCCTGGAGAATGACATCAGGCTGGGTAAAGTCGAAGAGCAGCAAAAAGAGGAAGACCCACAACAAGATGGACTGACACAGAGGCAGCAACAATGGGCTCAAACATAACAAAGTGTGAGCATGGAACAGAACCAAGCAGTGTTTTGTTCTGTTGCACAAAGGTTTACTATGAGTTGGAATTTACTCTATGACACTTAAGAACAACAATCTCTTTCTTAACAATGATGGAAAAGCGGTCCGATGTACATTGCGGGTCTTTGAGTCAGAACTGACTTGGTAGCACCTAAAAAGCACAATATTATTCAAACTTTCTCAACCTTACTGCCATCAAGTCAGTACTGACTCATAGCTCTCCTAAAATACATTCCTTGGCATCCACAAAACATAGATTTGAGCATAACCCCTTCACTTAGCTTTCAAGGTCTTCCAAAATGTGGTCTAAGCTCCCTTCTCACCCTATTTTCACAACCACTTCACAGACTGGACTATAAATTAGTCTCCAAGAAAACCACCACCTCCCACTTTCCTAGTTTTGTGGGTTTCAGGCTGATCCACAGACTTAAAATTCCCCACGTCTACTTTATTTTTTATTGTAATCATTTTCATCTTCCAAGGCCCACATGAAACAATGCTCTTGTCAAAGCAGTTCAAACCACCAGAGGGAGAAAGATGAGGGTTTCTACTCCTGTAAAGACAACAGAAACAACTTTACTCATAGCAACCTTATAGGACAGGTTACAACTGCCTCCATGGATTTTCAAGACTGTAACACTTAATGGGAGTAGAAAGCCTTAACTGTCTCACTAGAAGTGGCTGTTGGTTTGGAACTGTTCACCTTGCAGTTAGCAGCCCAGTGTGTTTGAGCTGTAAGGGACTCCAAGGAAATGTGTTTTTGGAGTTTGAGTACCTACTCCCTTTTGTCAGGCCCTTTACGAATTGAGTAAGGTTGGAGAGTCTTTCCAATTGATAGACTCATCGGCAGGCAAGAAGACAAGATATTTGAGTGCACATGTGTTAAGACGTAAAAGTAAGAATGAGCAGAATCCTTTGGAAATGAACAAGAAAGAATCAAGAACATTGTTTCTGGTGAAACAGTCTATCACTTATTAAGTGACTTTTGAACTGTGACCAACAGATGACTAAGAAATTTTAAAAACAGGCAAGAATAATGGCTCACTTTGCCTAGCACGTAGTCCATTCTTAAACAAATAGTGGATGAATGACTAAAAGGAAACATCTGAAAGAGTGCTTTACTTTAAAAGCCAGCAATGAGTCACACACAAAATTCGTTTATGAAATTACCATGATGAATGCCTACTGCGAGGGTCAACACAATGTATCAGGGACTACATTTAAAGTGCAGGCATTATAACAAATAGTTATTAAATGTTTATTGTAATTTGAATCATGTATTGAGTTCAATTCTCAAAAGTGAGATTCCTAGACAAAAGTTCAATAACTGACAAATATTAATGAATAGCATTAGAAAAGACTATCAAGTAAAAGAGCAAAGAAACCCCTTGTTTTGATTGCTATATGTCAGTTGCTGTTACAAAAATAGCCTCACTATAACCTTGAAATATTGAGACCTAATTATTATTATAATTTTACAGAGAAGAAAACAGAGACAGGTTAAGCAAGCTGCCTTAGATCTCACAGGTCCTAAAAGTGATGGTCATGAATAAACCTCATGGCAAACAGTCCAAAGCTCAAACATTGTCTTCTGCTACACACGGTTCAAAGAACAAGCTTTTTTTTCACAGCTTTGGCTGGAATGGCAGGTCTGGGATTGGTAAAAGATCAACTTAAAGGAAGCTCAATTGAATGAAAATATGAATGGTAAGTGGAGGGATTTTTGTTGTTGTTGTTGTTGTCACAGGCAAGAACAGGTAAATAAAGTATAAATACTGTATTCATTTGTTCACATATTCATTTTTCAAATATTTCCTGAGTATGACTATAATGTCATGGACTTATAATACCTCTGAATTTTATACATGTCAGCACATGTTTGTTTAAAATAAATATGGGACAGCTATTGTGTGTGTGTGTGTGTCACATGTTTCACTGAGTGATTTTCAGGGAGATTATAGAGAAATGAAGTGTGTCATAATTACAATGATAATCATAGTATATATGATACTATTAATATAATACCTAATGTTCATTGATTGCTTACTTATGCTGTGTTTGCAATATATTTTTTCATTTAAACTTTACAACTCTTTAAGAAAGATACTATTATCACCATCTCACAGAAAAGGAAAAATGAGACTCAAATGCTGTGTTAGGCAGGGTTCTTTAGGAAATAAAACCAGGACACTTATGATTATATATGCGCCTTGTTTCCCCGAAAGTAAGACATCCCCCCAAAATAAGACCTACTTACAGCTTTGCCTCTCGCTAAAATATAATTCATTCCCCCGGAAATAAGGGTTTGGATTGTTATGATGATGTTCCAGAAGATGATGACATGTCTGTCATGGAATAAATGAGTAAATGTACCATAGATTGTTGTAAATGTAAATAATGGTAGTAACAAGAAATTCTTGATACTGTAGGATTCACAGTTTGTCTGGTTATGCTGGTTTGTGATGACAACTACTACCATACAGGTGATGAATTTCCTTTTTTTTGTTCAACAATAAATGTGTACCATATTCTTCTTCATGGGAAAATAAGACATCCCCTGAATATAAGACCTAGCACATCTTTGGGAGCAAAAATTAACATGACACTGTCTTATTTTCTGGGAAACAGGGTATAAAAGGATAGGCATATGCAGTGAAAATGAATATAATGGCTAACTAGTTCACACAGCAGTACAGAGGTCTCAGTTCAACTCACTCTCATGGAATAGTTAATATACTGAAGGCCCTTCAACTCACAAGGGCTGCCAGTCCAAGATAAAGGAAGCAGACATTGGAGTCTCCTCTCAGGCAAGACAGGCAGTCTGCCCAGGCAGAAAACAGCAACAGTGAGTAGAGTGAGAGCTGAGCGAAGCAGGCCCTGGTGGGGTTTTGAATTCTAGTGATGTACTCACGGTGACATGATCCACCATCAGCATGGCAAAGCACATCTCAAAGGAGTCTCAAGCTCTAGTGATCCATGGGTTGGCTTGGCCCACAGGTAGTGCAGTATATGGCTGAGGCAAAGAACTAGCTTAAGCAGCAGCATGCTGGTTGGATCACCAGGGAGAAAGAGAGATGGGTTGCTGGCCTCGAAAACATTTATCTTGGTTGCCCTACAATCAAGCTGAGATATGATTAAACCCCACCCACATGTTCCTATGGAGGCCTAGTTAGCCCACTATATATATCACAGTCTACCCCATTGCTAACTTGGCACTAGTACACAATTCTTTAGTCCTGTATAATTTCCAGGCATTAATGAAATTATGCTTTCACCCAACATCATAGAGCTAGCACACCTATAAATGAAAACACACTGAACTTATTTGTATCTGGTATATTATACATAAACAAGAGAAAGATATTCAATAAACACATATAAAGAAAAAATACTGACAATTATAAACCTTGCTTTTGCAATTGATCACATGGTCATAAGTAATAGGTAGAAAACGACCCTCTTCCACTACCTATTCTGTATTTCTTTTGCTCTTGGCCAGCATCTCAGCTGTGGTCGTGGTTCTTTGTCTAGTGGGGTGACCCAGACTTTCTTTCCTGAGGGGTCTGGGTCATTAGCAGTCCTGTCAGGATTGGATTGATGTAGTTTACTTTAATCACAGGGCATGGTAGCATTAAGAGACAACCTAGGGGATCTCCTAGATTTTAGACATATTCTTCTTTACCTCCATCATGTAGCACCAGTCAATTTCCCCTTGGTAATCAGCATCAATCACACCACATATTATAATGCCACCCTTCTTTACCTGTTGATCCAAAGGCATGTGGAGCCCAAAATGTCCAGGGGGCATTCTTAGCTGCCAGTTCAATGGGATCAGTGCTGTGTCTTAGCTGCCAGTTCAATGGGATCAGTGCTGCCAGTTCAATGGGATCAGAACACTCCAGGAAGGAGTGTTCCTTCCTTTGGAACTAGGCTGTCCAGGCCTGAAGAGGATAAGGTTGCTGGCACAGGAAGCAAAAATGCTGCAGAATAGGAGTATTAGTGAGTGGTGCCACTCCAGCTTCCACCCCTTGGTTCCTGGACCCATGAATTCTGGCTATTGGAGACACAGCACCATATATTGGCTGCTGATTTAGAGCACATATAGCCTGTTAGAGAACATTGTCCCAGCCCTCCAAGGTGTTGTCAACTAGCTGGCACCATAATTGTGTCTTTAGGAGACTATTCCATCTTCCTATCAAGCCAGCTGCTTCTGGATCATGAGGAACATGATACGACCAATGGATTCTATGGGCATGGGTCCACTGCCGCACTTCATTTGCTGTGTAGGGAGTTCCTTTATCTAAAGCAATGCTATGTGGGATGCCATGCTGGTGGATAAGGCATTCTGTAAGTCTGCAAATGGTAGTTTTGGCATTGCATGCAGGGGAGGCAAATCCATATCTAGGGTAGGTGTCTATTCCAGTAAGAACAAAGCACTGCCCCCTCCATGATGGAAGTGGTCCTATCTAATCAACCTGCCACCAAGTGCCTGGTTGAGCTCCCCGAGGAATGGTCCCATATCTTGGATTCAGTGTTGGCTTCTGTTGCTGGTAGATGAGGCATACAGCAGTGGCAGTGGCCAAGTCAGCCTTGGTGAGCAGAAGTCCATGTTGCAGTACCCATGCATAGCCTCCATCCCTGCCACCATGTCACTTTGTTCATTGGGCAATGACTGGAGTGGTGGAGGAAAGAGGAAGACTAGTCTCCATAGTGCATGTCATCTTATCCAATCGATTGTTAAAATCCTCCTCTTCAGAGGTAACCCTTTGGTGAGCATTCACATGAGACACAATTATCTTTACTTTCTTGGCCCATTCAGAGAGGTCTATCCGATAACATACCTCTTCCCAATACCTCCCTGTTGCAAATTTTCTAATCATGTTTTTTCCAAAACTCTGACCATCCAGTGAAACCATCAGCCACAGTCCATGAATCAGGATACAGTTGCACATTTGGCTATATCTCCTTCCAGGCAAAATGAATGG
>NW_022104341.1:78754959-78786958 GCF_000313985.2 Echinops telfairi
AGAGAAACGAAATTCATGGACACGCATAAGTGTATAAGAAAGAATTTTATATACAAGAGCAATTGAATATTGAGAGAACATCCCAGCCCAGTCCAGATCAAGTCCATAAGTTCAATATTAGCCCATATGTCCGATACCAATCTATAAATTCCTCTTCAGACTCATGAAGCGCATGCAATGACACCAAATGCAGGAAGATCAAAGGCCAGTGGGTGCAAAGTCTTGTGGATCCAGTGATGGTAAAGGCATTTCAGCATTAGCAGGGATCCCCATGTGCTTACTTCAGCTCCAGGGCTCTGGTGTAGTTCCATTGTCCTGTTAGCTGCAATGTCTCATGTCTCCAGTGATCTATTTATCTCCTAGTGCCTCCAAATGAGGTCATCAAGCTGCGACCTGATTAACAGGCTAAACTCCATACCTTCACTCTTAAGTCTCAAATTGACAACACATTTTGTAACTACAATCGTTGTGAAAACCATCGTTGTGAAAGTGCATTGTTACCCCTGACAACTGAAGGCAAACTGCTTCTGGTGGTCCTTCCAAACTGGTATTGAGGAGAAGGCAGATCAATAGCTGCATGCCAGTTACCAGAAATATTAATTTGTTCAAGCAATGAAACCACATCTGGAACTTCAGCTGCAACTGGAGTCACCACCTGGTTAAGTTTCCGATAATCCACTGCCATTCTCCAAGGTTGATTTGTTTCTTGCACAGGCCAAATGGGTGAGTTAAACAGGGATTTGGTAGCAATCACCACCCCTGCATCCTTCAAGACTTTGATGGTGGCACTAACCTCCAGGAATGCGGTATTGCTTTGGGTTTGCTATTTTCTTAGGCAATGACAGTTCTAATGGTTTCCACTTGGTTTTTCCTAACATAACAACCCTATTTCACATTTCAGGGATCCAATATGGGGGTTCTGCCTAAGTATGACTAAGTATGTCTATTTCAATGATACATTCTGGGTTCCGGGGTATGACTGGACCCATTGTGAGATGTACTTAAGCTAAAACTCCATAAATAACTTGACCTCCATATGCTCCTACTCTTACTGGGGGCCCTCAAAGCATTTTTGGATGCAGGACACATACTTACTCCCTGCGAGACATTTCCATTGACAAGACACATGGAGCTAACTAGAGCTCTGGAGCTAGCAGAGCCATGTGGAGACCCCTGCCAGTGCTGAGATGCTTACAACACCACTGGATCCACAAGACCTTCTAACCCACTGGCCTGTGATCTTCCTGCACTCAGCATCAGTGCATGGTTTTTGTTAATCTGAAGAAGACTATAGATTGGTATCAGACATATGAGCTAACATCGGACTTATGGATTTGATCTGGACTGGGCTGGGATGTTTTCTCAATATTCAATTGCTCTTGTATAAAACCTCTTATACACATATGAGTGTCTCTATGAATTTGTCTCTCTAGTCTACCCAGACTAACCCAGTCAGATAAAGCAAAACTAGATGCAATAGATCATTTAGTAGTCCATTAGACATAGCATAGTGCAGCAGTTCTCAACCTGTGGGTCGCAACTCCTTTGGGGGTCAAATGACCCTTTCATGGGTCCCCCGATTCATAACAGCAGCAAAATTACAGTGATGACATAGCAGCATAAATTATTTTATGGTCGGGGGGTCACCACAACATAAGGAATTGTATTAAAGGGTTGTGGCATTAGGAAGGTTGAGAACCACTGGCTTAGTGGCTTGGGAAAAGGTAATGGTAAAAAAGTTGAAGATAGGTGATTTAAGTGACAGAATCAACTGTTAATGGAACTAGGCAGAGCAATGTGGAAAAAGTAATACAAGGACAGGACATGCTTCATAGAAGAATCCAGTGACTTTGGGTAGGTGGTGGGAATAGAGGATTTGGAAACAGTCTAAGAAACTTTGGCTGATCATATAGCTTGCTTACTCCACGGGATATCAGGTGTCACATGGGAACGATGGAGTACATTATATCAGAATTGGTCCATTTGCTGCTTAACACCCCCAAATTAGTTAATACTCTAGAGCCAGATGCTTTATGTAGTTCCGAGGGACAAGACAACCTGCAAATTAGAAAAGCTGGATGGACTAAGATAGAGCAAAAGCATTAAAAAGAATATGTAACTATGAAATAAAGTCTTATTACTTTTGTCTTCATACTGTGTGTTAGTCTGGGTAGATTAGAGAAATGAATTTATGGACATTCATATGTGTATAAGAAAGAGTTTTATATACAAGAGCAATTTAATTTTGAGAAAATATGCCATCCCAGTCCAAATCAAGTCCATAAATACGACATTAGCCCACATGTCCAATACTAGTCCATGAAGTCCTCTTTAGATTCATGGAGCACATGCAATGATGTTGAATGCAGGAAGATCACAGGCCAGTGTGTGGGAAGTCTTGTGGATCAAGTGGTGTTGTAAGCATCTCAGCACTGTCAGTGGTCTCCACATGGCTTCTCCAACTCCAGAGGTAGGACTCCATCAGCCTTTTTCCATGTGTCTTCTCCACAGGGATGTCTCACAAAGAGTGTCTCCCAAGGAGGAATACCGGAGTTCCTAGAACCCTCAAGAGAAGACCATGCCCACACAAAGGCCTCATTGGCTCTCACCTGATTGACAGGATAGACTCTACCCCTTCACTCTTAATCCTTTCAAATTAACAAATGATTATATAACTATCATATTCTGTCACCTAATGTTTTTTTTATATGATAATTATTTTATTTGAAGAAAATGATCTGAAACAAACAGAAATTGCAGTTTACCATCCCATCTGGAAAATCCAAGATTAATTATTTTAATCTCACATTTTACCTACATCCCATTGCTTTGTTAAAAAATAATTGTTTTAGAACTCCTCTTCAAATATATATATTGAAACGTTGCACTGCTGCTAACTTTCTGGGCAACTCAGAGTCTCTCAGACTAGTTTCTTCATCTGCAAAAGATGGTCTAAGAATTCTATTCACTTAGAAAAATGTAACACTTAGGAAATGTGCATGTTAATTTCTGGATGCATGCTGAATAAGAAGAGATGCCTTCTTAAACTCGAGTCAAAAATAATGATATGAATGGAGGAAAGCCTGTGGAAGTAGAGCCGTTAGGACCTACAGTTGCTGATGGGGCTCAACTCAAAATGAGAAGAAATAGTTGCAAAAAACCTACCAATAATCAGAAGTTAGAATGTATGAATATGAATCTAGAAAAATTAGAAGTCCTCAAAAACGATAAGGGAATCATAAAGATTGATATCCTTGGTGCAAGGAATGGACTGGTATTGAATCTTTTGAATCAGAAAATCATATGGTTTACTGTTCTTGGAATGACAGATTCAAGAATAAAAATGTTGCATTCATAGTCAAAAAGAACATTTCAAGAGTTATCTTGAAATATTATGCTGTTTGTATAGGCTATTGGTCCACATTCAAGGAAGTCCAATCGATACAAATATTATTAAATTTTATGCACCAACCACTAAATTTAGTGATGAAGAAACTGAGGAATTCCACCAACATCTTCAGTTTGAAACTGATCAATCATACAGTTGATGCAGTGATAATTATTGCCAATTAGAAAAACTTGGAAAGAAAGAAGGAATAGTCATTGGGAATATGGTATTAGTGTTAGAAGAGAAGGTGGAAATTGCATGATCAGACTCTGTAAGACCAACAACTTGTTCATAGCAAATCATTTTTTTTCAACAACACAAAATGTGACTAAACACATAGATTTCTCCAGAATTCATGGAATTCACAGAAATCAAATTGACTACATCTGTGGGAAGACACTCTTATCAGCAGTTAAATGAGGTCAGGGGCTAACTGTAGAAGAGGCCATGAATTTGTCATATGTAAGTATAGGATAAAGCTGAAGAAAATTATAGCAAGTTCACAGGAACCAAAATATGACCTTGAGTCTACCCACCCTGAATTTCAAGGCCAACTCAAGAACATATTTGATGCATTGAACATTAGTGACAGACCTGATGAGCTGTTGAATGACATCAAGAACATCATTTATCAAGCTAGCAGAAGGTCATGAAAAAGAAAGAAAGAAAAGGTAAAAGGTGATGTCAGAAGATACTTTGAAACTTGATCTTAATCATAGAGTAGCTAAGTCACATGGGAGAAATGATGAGGTCAAAGGGCTGAATAGACATTTCCAAGGGCAGCTCGAGAAGACACCGTAAAATATAATGAAATGTACAAGCGCCTAGAGTTAGAAAAGCAAAAAGGATGAATATGCATCATGCCTTAAAATGAAAGACCTCTTCCTCGGTGATAATTTGAGTGCCTTCGGACCTGATTGGCTCATCTTCCATCACTATCTCTGACAATGTTCTGGTTCTATTCACGAGGTTTTCGATATATGACAATGTGTCAATGCCCTTCACAGGATTTGCAGGGCATAATTCCTCAGAAGTCTGCAGCTGATTGCTTCTTCAAGACTGTTCTTAGTCTGAAAGCTCCCCTGAAACCTGTTCACTTGGTGACCCTGCTGGCGTACCAGTGACATAGCTGTCAGCAATCAGAGCGACACAAAAGCCACCACAGTACAACAAACTGAGAGACAAGTGGCACCTCGTGGGTGAATAATAAATGAGAGTTCTCTTCTTCATTAAGGATCTCTGGTGGATTATGCACTGGGCTGTTAACCACAAAGCCTGCAGTTCTGAACCACCAGTTCCTCTGTGGGAGAAGATGAGTTTTTCTGCTCCTGTTAAGATTTATGACCTCAGAAACCCAAAGGATTCTGATCTGTTCTATAGGCTCACTGTGAGTTAGAAAAGACAGGAATGAGAGTTTTTGTTGTTAGTGGTGGTGGTGGTTTTGTTTGTTTGTTTGTTTGTTTTGTTTTCTCCTTCTTTTACCAGGTAATAAGTACTAATTCAGACACATGATATTTATGAAAAGTAACATCCCTCATGTGGTAGTTATATAATTGCTTGTCAATTTGAGAGATTATGAGTGGAGGGGTGGGGTGTAGTCTGTCAATCAGATCATAGCCAATGAGGCCTCTGTGTGTGGCCCAGAATTCCCTCCTTCAAGGTGGGAGACACTTCTCTCTGCTCACTCCCTGGGAGGCATTTTAGCTGACAAGACACATGGAACTACCCTAGTGCCCTGAGCTGGAGAAGCCACATGGACCTACCCTGATGTAACCAGATCTCTGAATCCAGAGAACCCACGTAGAGACCCCTGCCGGTGCTGAGATGTTTATAAGGCCACTGGATCCAAACACTTTCTACCCACTGGCCTGTGATGGTCCTGCACTTGGAGTCGTTGCATGTGTTTTGTGAGTCAGAAGGGGACTTTATAGACTGGTATCAGACCTATGGGCTGAGATTGGACTTACAGACTATATCTGGACCGGGCTGGAATATTTTCTTAATGTACAATTACCCGTTATATAAAGCTCTCTCCTATACACGTTAGAGTTTCTATGAATTTGTTTCTCTACTCTACCCAGACTAGCACACCTCACTCTGAAAAGCGTGTATGAAAAAGAGTGCACTGATTTAAGGGAAGGGGGTTCTAGGTGTAGCGTCAGCTGGGTAGAAGCATATAAGTTCATGGTTGGATGCTTTTAAGTTTTCATAAAAAAATATAGCAGATATAATTAGGTATGCAGCATTTGGAACGAAACAGGCAGTCTTCTTCATGTGTGCTCAATAAAACCTGGAAGAAAAAACAATCAATATGTTGGCTCAATTAAGTTTTCAGCTACGAATAACTAATTTCAGTACTCAGGGATTTTCTAGCTCTCAAAATATATTGCTTATTCTTCTTAAAATATTAATATATCCCTGAATTATTTATTGAGGCAAGAAACACTGTACTCTTTTAACATGGAAGAGAATCAGAGGTTAGTTTATGTCAGAGCCATGGAAGACAATAGTAAATTTGAAAAGTAAATAATACCTTTGAGACTAGAGCCTGGTTGAAGGCCAAAACACATTGTTTTTAGACCTTTTCTGTTATGACATAGAAGTTGGAAAACCAATGGAAAATGCTATCACAGGCTTCTGATTGCTCTTGGATTGGCAACTTGTGGACTGTGAGGTCATTCTAGGAATTCTAATAATTTGTACTACTTTAAAATTGTTCATAATATTAAAAAGAATCTGTTATAATAATGGCAGTAGTCCTGGTGGCATAGTGGGTTACCTGTTGGACTGCTAACCACTAGGTCATCAGTTTGAACCCACCAGCTACTTCTCAGGAAATTGATGAGGCTTTGTGCTCCTGTAAAGATTTACTGCCTGGAAGCTCAATGAATGGGGCAGTCCACTGCCTGTGGGGTTGCTTCTAATCTGAATTGACTTGATGACATTGACATTTGACTTTAAAAAATAATTTTATTGGAGCCTCTTATAACTCTTATCATAATCCATACATCCATCCATAGTGTCAAGCACCTTTGTACATATGTTCCCATCATCATTTTCAAAACATTTTCTTTCTATTTGAGTCCTTGGTATCAGTTCATTTTCCCCCTCCCCGATTTTCCCTTCCTCATGATCCCTTGATAATTTATAAATTACTATTATTATTACTTTTTTTCATGTTTTACACCAACTACTGTCTCCCTTCACCCACTTGTCTGTTGTCCATCCTCTTGAGAGGGAGTTATATGTAGATCATTGTGATTGGTTCCTCCTTTATCCCCCCACCTTCCCCTTCCCCTCCTGGTATTGCTACTCTCATTATTGGGCCTGAGGGGTTTATCTGTCCTGGATTCCCTGTGTTTCCAGCTCTTATCAGTGCCTGTGTACATGCTTTGATCTACCCTGATTTGTAAGGTAGAATTGGGGTCATGGTATTGGTGTGTGTGGGGGGCAGAGGGGGAGTATTAAAGAACTACTAGAGGAAAGTTGTATGTTTCACCAGGGCTATATTGCACGCTGATTGGCTCATTTGTTCCTTGTGACACTTCTGTAAGGGGATATCCAATTTTCTACAGATAGGTTTTGGGTCTTCACTCCGCACTTCCCCTCATTCACATTGATATGATTTTTGGTTCTGGACCTTTGATGCTTGATACCTGATCCCACTGACACCGCATGATCACACAGACTGCTGTGTTTTTTCCATGTGGGCTCTGTTGTTCTCAACTAGATGGCTGCTTGTTTATCTTCAAGCTTTTAAGCTCCCAGACTCTATATCTTTTGATAGCAAGGCACCATCAGCTTTCTTCACCACATTTGCTTATGCACCCTTTTTGTCTTTAGTGATCATGTCAGGGAAGGTGAGTATCACCGATATTCCTGCTCAGAGAAGCCAATGCACAGAGAGGACCATAGGGCCAGACCACCATGAGATACAATGTCCCTCACTGACCCATAGTGCTATAGGGGACAACATTGGAGACACAGTGTAGGAACTGTGACTGATTTGGCCACAGCATACTTGGGCAAACACTAAAGGCATGCAACACAGCAGCAAGGGGAGCAAAGCAATGAACTCCCAGGGGAATACCAAAAATAGACTGGGGCCAGGGTGTGGCACTGCATCAGACTCCACCAAAAAACATCCCTAAAGGTCAACAAACAGACCTGAAACTATTTATAGGCTTTTCTTTTTTTGTTGTTGTTTTGTTTTTAGGGTCTGTCTTGTTTTGTGCATATTATCATCTCTGCATGCCTATTTAGATAAGAGCGGTGGGATAAACAATCCAGAAGAGAAAAAAATGGACCAATGGTTCTGCGGGGACAAGGGAGAGAGGGAGGGAGGCAGAGGCAAGGAATGGAGTATCAACAAACCCAGGGACAGGGAACAGCAAGTGATCTAAAATTGATGGTGAGGAGGGCATAGGGTAGCTGGTTGGGTTTGATAAAGGGCAATATAGCCAAGAGGAATTACTGAAACCTGAATGAAGGCCGAACATGATAGTGGGACAAGAGGAAAGCAAAAGGAAATCAAAGAACTAGGAGGCAAAGGACATTCATAGAGGTCTAAATACAGACATGTGTATATGTAAATACATTTATATATAGTGATAGGGAAATAGATCTTTGTACATATATTTATTTGTTAAGTATTAATGCAGCAGATGGACATTGGGCCTCCACTGTACGAACACTTTGGACTTTGGACTTTTATCTCTTAAGCTTCCTCCCTACCTACCCACTCTATGCACTTTACTAAGTGCTTACATGCATTTCCTCAGTTATACCCTGAACAATTCTGTGAAGGCACTTTTAGTGACCAAAGTCACAGTATTTTCAATCCCCTCTATACATGTAAGAGTTGGACTTTGAATAAGGAAGATTGATGCATTTGAGTTATGGTGTTGGTGAAGAATATTGAAAGTACTTTGAACTGCCAAAAGAACAAACATCTGTCTTGGAAGAAGTATAACCAGAATGCTCCTTAGATGGCAAAACTTTGTCTCGTGTGCTTTTGATATGTTGTCAAGAGAGACCAGGCCCTGGAGAAGGACCTCATGCTTGATAGGGTAGAAGGGCAGGGAAAGGAGGAAGGGCCTGGACAAGATGGACCTACACAGTAGCTGTAGCAATGTGTTCAACATATGAGCAGTTGTGAGGGTGGAGCAGGACTGGACGCTGTTTCAGTCTTTAGTGCATAGGGTTGCTATGAGTCCGAACTGACTGGATGGCATCTAACAATGACAACTTTCATTGTCGCCTTTACAGGATGAGAAACTTGTAACTCAGAGAGGTTAAGTGTTTTGAATGCCTGGAAGAGTTCAAACTGTGATGCAAAGATCTGTTCATGATGTAGCACGAAGCCCTTCTGCCTCTAGTTTCCAACATAAACATGACATCATTTAATTGTACTTGCCTGGGTTTGCAGACATTTGTTCACGCTGGTCGCTTACTAGCAGGCTTATCTTTGTTTACTCAATGCTCAAAATGAATCTTCAAGGTAGGGACCGGTGCTGTCTTATTTTATCATTCAACAATCCATGATTTAGGGGGGTTAACTTGATCGAAGTCCTACCAAGTACATAGAACAGCTGTGCTTGAAGACGGCAAATCAGTTACCTGTAGTGATTTCTACCTGATTGGAAATAATTAATGTTATAATTGGATAACTTGGCGATCTCATGAAACCTTCTCATTTTACAGACAAAGAAACCAAGTTCCAAATAGGGACAGTGAAGTATTGATGAACAGACATGGGCCAGTGTGCCCTGGCCAAGGGTGCGTTCCACAGATTTTTCTTAGTTGCTGATAGGTTTCATACAATCACTGCAGAAACCTCAGGGCTTTTTAAAAAATTCTCAGATGCTAATGACTTGCAAGACATACTCATATGCTGAGGGCACGTATGATATATATAGATATATATCTTTTGCCTTGAAATTTCATTAATTCTATATGTAATCTTAGTTTCCATCAAATAGATGATAGGAATGGTGGCTTTCTATAGAAATAATACTGTGCACTTTATTTGATACGTTTCATAAATTGCCTATATGGGAGTCCTGGTTGCATAGTGGTGGTCAGCAGTTCAAAGCAGTCAGCTGCTCTGTGGGAGAAAGATGAGGCTTTCTACTCCGGTAAAGATTTGTGGTCTCAGAAACTCATAACTGCAGTTCTGCGCTGTCCTATAGGGTTGCTATGAGTCACAATTGACTCCATGACAATGAGTATCTTGCTACCAGCCCCATTCTTTTGGTCTCACTAGCTCCATTTTACAAATGAGGAGAGCGAGACAAAGATTAGTACTCTGGAGTTTTCTCTTTTCTCGCACTGCTCAGCGGTTTGAAATGCTTTATACAGAAAGGCTTTGCTCTTTCGGTTGATAAAAAGGCTCCTCTCTGCTAGATGCTGGTACAAAGTGAGTTAATTGTGGCATCATGCCCACAGAAGAATTCTCTTTCTGTGCGTCTCATTGGAATGACTTCTATTTGCTGTGACCTTGGGTGTCTTATCATCATTAAGAGGGGTATATTGTGTTTAGTGCATTATTAATAATACTTGCTGAGCGCAGTGTCATGATCAATGTTTCATGTGCATCGTTCCTTGTGCAGAGTTAGATGAAGAATTTCAAGTAGAGACTTGCCTTCACCTGTGCTCTCTTCGCTGACAGTCTTCAGCAAGGAGCTATGGCAGGCTTGAGACTCCTCATCGACATAATCCACCAGAAACGCTCCCTCAGGTCACCTCTGTGGGTGAGGGCACCATGAAGGAGTCGGGAGGGGAAGGTGGGTATCTTCCTGAGCCTTATATCAGAAGAATTAAGTTTCAAAGCACCGAACTTTCCTTAATCTCCTGTGACTCTATTGTCAATCCTTATTTTCTCCTTATTTCTCCCTATCTCTGCCCTTCCATATTTTCAACTTCAAACACTCATTGAACATTTACAATGCACCAGACACTGTGCCAGTGGCTGAGGTTTGGGGGAGAAAAGAAGCAGTTCTCATTAGTTTTCAATGGGCTGTTCCACCCCCACTAAATCCTGATTATGAGGTAGGTAAAAAACAGCTTGGTTGGTACCATATTTTAGGAAGGTGCAGCAGAGTGCTTCTTCTGGTTTTTTCCTAAACTTGGAGGTAGGAACTTATTTTCCTTCTGTCCCAAATTGTATTTATTTTGAACCCTGTGTGGGTGAAATTGTATACTCTTTTCCCCAGAGAGCTTCATGGCACATAGCCACACCTCTAGGGAGTAAGGATAATAGGGGGCAGGTGTGCTTTCTCCAAACCCCTACTAATAAATCTACGGAACAAAAGCAGCACTAAATTGCTGATGTGTACGTGACACTTTCCACCCTTCCACTCATGCTACAAACTACTTCTATTTCTAGAGATCTGACCATCCCTACCTTATTAGCAGCCTTTCAAATGTATTTAATGCAATCCAGAGGGTTATCTTTCTTGCTACTGTCCTAGACCAATAAGTAACATTAGGATAAATGAAGAAAACATTGAAGTTGTCTAGGATTTCATCTGTCTTGGATTCACAGTCAATACTCACAGAAGCAGCAGTCAAAAGAGATCAAACATTGCATTGTATTGGACAGATCTTCTAGACAAGACCTCTTTAACATGTTGAAAAGCAAGTAGGTAACTTTGAGGATTATGGTGTGGCTGGCCCAGAACACGGTACGTAGAATTTCCTCATACATATGTGAAAATTGGACATGGAATAAGAAGACCAAACAATTGATGCATTTAAATTATTGCGCTGGTGGAGAAGATTGAAAGTATGTGGACTGCCAAAAGAACTAACAAATCCATCCTGGGAGAAGTACAGCCAGAAGGGTCCTTAGAGGCAGAAATGACAAGACTTTGTCTCATAGACTGTAGACATATTGTCAGGAGAGACCAGCCTCTGGAGAAGGACATCAGGTGCTTGATAGGGCCAAAAAACTGATGAAAGCCCTCAACACGTTGAATGGACACAGCCGCTGCGACAATGGCCTGGAACATAGGGACACTTCTGAGGACGGCACAGGACAGGGCAGTAGCTTGTTGGGTTTCACATAGGGTCTGTATGAGTTGAAACTGAAGTGATGGCACCTAGCAACAACAACAACAACAACTCTATGATTTAAAGCAAGTTTCAGAGCCTCTTCTGATACCCATTTTGATATCCTCTTTCTTTCCTATCTTTTCAATGTCCTTTTGCTTTCTTCATGTACGATCTTGCTGTTTTCTCACAACTTATCAGACCTTCTCTGATTGGTGTTCAATGGGTCAAATCTGGTTTGGAGATGTTTTTGAAATGAAGTGGGCTATACTCAAGGTCATGTTTTGGTTCTCATGGACTCATTTTAATTTTCTTCAGGTTTAACCGGAACGTACATATGACTATTCGTTTCAGTTTT
Organism: Echinops telfairi; assembly: GCF_000313985.2. NCBI lineage: Eukaryota > Metazoa > Chordata > Mammalia > Afrosoricida > Tenrecidae > Echinops > Echinops telfairi. Next base: position 78,766,758 of record NW_022104341.1, read on the forward strand.
CTCCTGACGTTGTTTTAGTTGCCGATATTGAGCGTCTCCATTGTCTCTTCCCACAGTTGTAGTCAATTTGATTTCTGTGTGTTCCATTTAGATCAGTGGTTCTCAACCTGTGGGTCGCCACCCCTTTGGGGGTTGAACGATCCTTTCACAGGGGTTGCCCAATTCATAACAGTAGCAAAATTACAGTTATGAAGTAGCCACAAAAATAATTTTATGGTTGGGGGGTCACTACAACATGAGGAACTGTATTAAAGGGTCACGGCATTAGAAAGGTTGTGAACCACTGATCTAGGTAGTCCACGTGTAAAGTTGCCTATGTATGTTGTTAGAAAAAGATATTTGCAATGAAGACGTCATTGGTCTTGAAATATTCTATCACGCAATTTCTAGCTTCATTTCTAGCATCAACTACTGTTCTTTTTCTTCCGATCTCCAATAATTAACAATGCATCTGGATTGCATTTTTTGTCCATTTCAGACAGAAGATGGTGTAGTTCTTCAGTTTCTTTATCACTAGCTTTCATGGTTGATGTATAAACTTGAATAATAGTTGTGTTGATTAGACTTCCTTTAAGGTGGATAGACAGCATTCTACAGCATTCTACTTCCAAAGATAGCTCTTGAAATGTCCTTTTAGATGGTAAGTGCAATACCATACCTCTTGATTGGGCCATTCCCAGCCTAGTAAATCATATAATTTTCTGATTTAAATGAATAACAGCAGTCCAGTTCAGCTCAAAAACCCCTAGAATATTGATCTTATGCATTTCATTTCAATTCTGACAGCTCCAATTTTCCTAGATTCATACCTGGTACATTCCAACTTCTGATCACTGGTTAATGTTCGCAGCTGTTCCTTCTCCTCTGAAGAAGAATGCCTATTCCTTCTTCAGAGTCTATTAGTCTGGAGTATCAGTGGCATAGCTTCCAACATCACAGCAACACACAAGCCTCTACAGTATAGCAAACTGGCAGACAAGTGATTTTTTTCCATTCTTAGACTTGGAAAACCAGATTTGGGCTGAAGACACGCTGCCCAAACTGTCCAATGACTTCCAGCGACCAGACAGGCACTTAGACATTAAAACAAACAAACCAACAAAAATCAGTAAGTGTGAACCCTTGAGGTGTCAGGCCATCCGTGACCTGAGAGTTTGACTGTGGCTAGACTGTGCAGGTCTGGCTCAATGACAAGCTCGATGAAAAAGGATTCCTACCTCCCCTTCAGACGCATATCCCTCCAAAATAGTCAGATTGGGTGGTTAGTGAAAGCTGAGTGCATTTACTTCAGAGAAATATGGAATCCTCGTCCTAAAAGAAAAGGCATGTTCTTTTTTCATGACATAAATAAAACCTAGAACCCATCATGTTATCATCTAAGAGACATGTTCCCAATTTTACATGGGATAGGGAATAACAGTAACAATAATGATAATGACAATGGTACTGAGTTTCAGGGTTAACGTTTATTTAACCCCTGTCGTCTTCCTGGAGAGGTCTGGTGCTGCCGTCTCGTCAGCATTGGAGTGCTAACAGAAAGGTTGGTGATCCAAAGCCACCAGCTGCTCCTTGGAAGGAAAATGAGGCTGTCTGCTTCTGTAACGATTGAAAGCCTCAGTAACCCTTTAGGGTTGCAATGAGTGGGCATCAACTCAATGGCAGTGGGTTTGGCTTGCTTTTTGATATATTACAGCAACCATGCTAGGTGCCTGATGCATATAGTCCTTCACATACTAAACATAGGCATTGTATCCTTTTTAGTTTTATGAAGAAACCAAGGTTCAGTGAAGTAAGTTATTCACACAGTGTAATTCAGCACAGAGTGGCAAAGCCAGGCCCATATACGTTTAGAACCCAGGCTGTTTACCTTGCAGCCTGCTGCTTTTTCTAATTTGCTAGCACTCTGAGCATACAGAAGAGGTGAGTGTGAAACAGACTCAGGGTGGTGTGCAGGAGGGGTCTGGGAACATACTGCAGGGCTTGGGGTCTCTACCTTCCAGCCCAAGGAGAGGGCAGGGCACTTTGTCTTTCTTTATCTCCTTCAACCTTATTGGCTCTTCACTCTTCCTAAGCATAGGATCAGATCTTTTCGTTTTCTCTAATTTAAATTTTACACCAGCATTTTATTCATCCGTGGGCTAACGCTAGGCTTTCTCTCTTTAAGGGAACAAGCATATGAAATCTGCTAGAGGATGACTTTCAAGCTATTAGCAGGTCTCCATGCTATAGTTTTCACTTCAAAACTGGAGGTGGCAACTTTTCTTCTCTCATGAAAGGCTGTGAAAATGTAGAGGCCTGAATGCAATGTGACATTGCTCAGGTCACTGGCTCACTCTGGGTCTGGGTTTTCTCATGTATGAAAGAATTGTGGGCAGAGAGAGGGAGATTGAAGTGAAAGAAATCTAATGTAATTTCTAACTTCTTCTATTTCTCAATCTGGGATGCATCAAAGTTAGCATATGCACTTTGAAATTCTGGTACAATCATTGTGCTCCTTGGTGTGAGGAAGAAAAAAAAAGAAGAAAAATTTCAGAATCCAAGAGATGTGGGTTCAAGTCCTACTTTTCTACTTCTAGCTGCCTAATCTGGGCAAGTCAGATTTATGAGCATCCATGCAATTGTATTTTCAATAGATAGTTCAGATCTTTTGTCCCGTCCTCGTGGTACTTGGGATAAGCACTGGGATAACCACATGGTGGGTGCTTCCACCCAGCAACTACTCTGAGGAGAAAGGTGAGGTGGTCAACTCCCATGAAAATAAGCATGTAGTCTTAAGGAACCCCAGGGAACAGTTCTACTCTGCCCTATAGTGTCACTGTGAGTCAGAATCGATTCAATGGCTATGCGTTTGTTTTGTTTTTCTCTGCCTTATCCCCAGAGTCTTGGTGGCATGGATTTGGTGATTCACAAGGCAATGGGAGTGAGACTGTCAGACATTTGCTTGCCAGGGCCCTCGCCTATTCATAGACAGAAGTGCAAAGCCTGCTCCACCGCTCGTGAGCCCTCCCTCACTGAGGCTGCTCCCACGCCTTTGCTGCCCTCTTTCAAGCCAGAAGCAGTAGTTTTGTGCTGCCTTCAGCACTCTGATTTGCTGAAGTTGATGAATTTGTGACCTCCTCCATTCCAGGTCCTCTTCCTCCTGGCTCTGAAGAGCTGGCCTCCCCGGTGCTCACTGACATAGGGCTGTGCTTTGGTCAACAGAATTTTAGGTTGGCTGTAAGGATGATGGATGAGGCAGAAGAAGGGCAAAGGCCACCTTCTGGAACAGAATGCTAGGGCCACACGGGGGACCTTGGAGTTGTCGTGTAAGCCCCGTCATACTTCATGGAGGGGGTGTGAGCTACTTCTTGATACTCTGTTCATGTCAGGATAACGGTACCCACATGGCAAGATTATATCTGATCATGTGTGACACTCTCTACCACCATCCCATTTTATCAACCAACTACTCCCTTTTGGGGCCAGCCATCTGGAGAGGAAGGTTCTCCACTCAGGTAAGTACTTCTGCCTTCAAACAGCATTTGTTCATTTGCTTACTTAGCCATTCACTAAAGCAGGCCCTGATTCATTTATCTAAGTTGACAGAGCTCCTGGAATAAATACAAATAAATAGCTGTTGTGAACACTGCTAACCTCTTGAGAAACATTAACTGACCCATTGTGATGAGGAGTCCAGGCTATACCTAGGTCCGAATACTGATCATTTACTGATTTGAGGCCAAATTCTTAACCTTTATTGTATTTTCCCCCTTCATGTATAAATAGGTTCAAATATACAACTCAGAGGTAGGAATAAAGAGATGAATACATTTTAAAAATGCTTAGAACAATACTTACACACAGTAAATTATTTTCATAAATGGTCTATTATTATTAAACCATACAACAATCTTAAGTATGCTATTGTTATCCCAATCATGGGTGTAAAATATTGGGATATTTTGGATGGAAAGAACAGCTATAAGGTAGAGCCGAGATTTTTAGAGCTATGTCCTATAACAGCTGCAGCAAGGGGTGATGCTGCTAGGGTAGTACCGAATGTAGTTAAAAAACAAAAACAAGAAACTAGATGAGGTTGCCAATCTCAAAAAAGTAAAGGTTATTCTTTCTTGCCTTCATCTTCTAACTGTACTCATGATTTTCGGAAACAAATCTTTCCAACCCGTGACTTTCTGGAAGAATTTTTCCTCTCATCATGCCCCAGCTTCCCTTTGCTTATATTGTTATTATTTCCCTTTGTTTGAAAACCTTTTCTGCTTGACCTTTGATGAATTAAGCTGGACCGGCACCATCCTGTCTTTCTAGCCCAAGCTCTGGGCAGCCTCTGTGTGAGCAGACTCCAGTTTTCCCTTTAAGTTCTGTCTCCTCATGCTTCATTCTGTCACGGCCGCCACCATTGCTCTCAATGCAGTTGTCGCCTAGAACCATCCCTCTGCCTGGGAGAGTCTTTCTCGTCCATAAAGAGGTGAGCTAAGTGCCTTTCCCTCGGTGCGCTCTGCCAGGACTCTGCGGATGAGTAAGTCAATCCCACTTCTATTCGTAATGCTCCTTCCTGGATGTCTCTCTCATAACACTCACCACTGACTTTGCAATGTCTGTTTCTGGGTCTGTTTCAATTGAGTCCTTCCGTTTTGTATAAACTGAGCCCAAATGAGGATTTTCGCTCATATAAGACACACCAAACGTCTGAGAATTCAGCAGGTGTTGGTAGATTAGGTAAACTGCATAGGAATGCGCTGAACAAGCCGATGGGTATGAAATGGAGCAAAGAGAAGGTAAGGGCTTACCATTAGATTCAAGCTTCTTCCCAAGGCAAGCCTTATTCCTCTTAAGATTCACCTATTTTTTTTCTTTTCTTTTCACACTTGTACCCTCCATCTCTCTTCTAGCTGCAAGGCAAGCAGTTCAAAACTGCCGCCACTCCTTAGGAGAATGATGAGGATTTCTACACCCTAAAAGAGTTACAGTCTTGGGAACCCAAAGGGCTAGTTCTAACCTGTTATGTAGGGTCACTATGAGTCCCAGTAGACGTGATGGCAGTGAGTGAGTCTCTCCTTCTAAAGGAACCCTGGGAACCGATGTGTTGTTGTCATGAAGTGCTCTAAAACGGATTCCTTCTCCTGGTTACCCTATGCACAGCAGACTGAAATGCCACCCTGTCCTGCACCATCTTCACAATTGGACTTATATTTGAGCCCATTGTTGCAGTTGCTGTGTCAACCCATCTGGCCAAGGGCCTTTTTTGCTGCCGCCTACTTTCCAATGCAAGAGGTCCTACTCCTGGGACTGGTCCCTTCTGAGAACATGTCCAACATTGGTGAGAAAAAGTCTCACCATCCTTGCCTCTAAGGAGCATTCTTGCACATCTTTGAAGACCTTGTGTTCATTCTTTTCACAATCCACGGTACTTTCAATATACTGCTCCAGCGCCACAATTCTTCTTCAGTTTTGCTTATTCATTCTCCAACTTCGACTTGCATATGAGGCAGCTGAAAATACCATGGCTTGGGTCAGGTGCATCCTACACCTTCAAGTAGTGGTTCTCAACCTTCCTAATACTACGACCCTTTAATACAGTTCCTCATGTTGTGGTGATTCCCCGCACTATAAAATTATCTCTTCATAACTGTAATTTTGCTACTGTTATGAATTGAGTGATGCCTCTGAAAGGGTTGTTTGACCCCCAAAGGGGTTGCGACCCACAGGTTGAGAACTGCTGCCTTAAAGTAACCTGCTTGCTTTCCACCAATAAACTGGTTACCAAAAAGAGAGCCTTGGAGAGATGACTATAATAGATTAAAATAATAAACCTGATTTTAATGGTTAAAAAAAGAGGTCTTAAGCAGCAGATTTACAGATGCAGTGCATCCTTTTATCTCTTGATTACCCCATCTATGACCATTGATTGTGGCTCCAAGCAAGACAAGATCCTTGAGAACATCCAATCTTTCATCAGTTTATCATGTCATTCTTACTGGTCGAGTAGTGAGGATGTTGGTTTTCTTTACATTACATTGAAATCCATACTGAAGGTTGCAATCTTTGATCTTTATCAGCAAATATTTCAAGTCCTCCTCACTTTCTGCAAGCAAGGTTATGTCGCATGCGTATCGCAGGTTGCTATGGATATAACAAGGTGGGCTATGAACTACAAGTTCAGCAGTTTGAGCCCACCAGCTCTCCAAAGGAGAAACATGGGACTTTCTACTCCGCTAAACAAGTCTGCTCTATTCCGTCAGGTCACTCCGGCATAACTTTGACTGGATGCCAGTGAGTGCTATGGTTTTCACTTTGTTTGGTTGTTTTTGTTTCTTCTTCCTTCCTTTACATATCCCTTCCTTCTTTCCTTCTATTCCTCCCTTTCCCCTTATTTCCTTCCTTCCTTATAGAAATTATCAAATGCCTACTTGATTTTTGGTGCTGGAATGCAGCGCAGTAAGCGGTGTTCTTATTTCATGTTACCCTTCAGGAGACCTCCTCAGTGATGAGCTCCCTGGGATTCCCACAGCCCTCCACGCCAGCCTGCCAGGCCCTCTACACTGACCCTCAGACCCTCCCTCTGTTATGTGCAATGTACCCCTAGTGCGCGCTGACGGCTCGTTGGCAATCATCGACCAAGACCACGTCAATTCAGGCTTTTCTTTCTCTCAATCTTCTTCCCATGCGTGCCAGGACAGGGCACGCACATACCAGTTGCTTCTGCTTATGATCATCCTTGCTAGATGAAAAGCCAGGAGGGCATATCGTTTTTACATTACATATCCCAAAACCAAGGTTCTGCGAATGCATGAGTTTAAATGTACCAACTAAAATGCATTTCACTTTGGATGACCTAGCCTTTTCACTGACAGAACTATTTTCAATAACATTAAGGCTATTTGATACCCGAGAATGAGCTCAGTCTGGGTTAGAAAATGGCATATGGAGATGAAATCGTGAGGGAGTTGCTGCTGGGAAAATAACATGTTCATAGTTGTGCCCCAAAGAGCAGTAATTCCAGTAATTGCTGACTTCTACATCTTTATTTTTGTTTTTCCACTTTGCTCCCCAGGCTTTAACGTATGTAAATCGTTTGAACTGATTCCTTCCCGAGGAGATCTGTGACTGGCTGTTTTTTCTTTTTTTGTGTGCATATTGCTTCTGGGTCAGACCCAATAATACTAGAGAGTTTAACTAATTCATCATTTCATCAAGTTTCCTCGAGCACCTGCTTTCTGGCAGGTACTGTGTGAGCACTGACGGGAAGCACACTCCCTACCTTCATGGAGCTCCCAAGCCAATGAGCGAGGTAGACTCAATTGTACTGAAGTATGCTGCAAGTCTGCGCCTAAGGGCAAAGAACATGATGAGGCCACTTTCAAGAGGTCCGTGAAGCTAGGGTTACCTGGGTCCATGACAGAGAATGGAAGTTTAGCATGCACAAAGTCAAGACGTAAGAAAAAGTTAGTTATTATTGCTTCTTTTTAAACTAATAGTAAGGCATGAGAAGAAATAAGACTAGATAAATCATAGGAAGAACATATACTGCATTGATTGCTTATACTGAGGGCAATGGAATGCCACAGGAAGGGTAGTACATTGCCCAGGCAGGGAAAGTGTTTGTAAAGGAATGGAGTAGAATGAACCCTTTATGAGAAACTATAGTATCTGGGCACTATTTCCTTGTCCACTTCCTAAATATTGGATAAGGGAGCATTGGGGAACATGTGACTTATAACTACAAAGTGGGCAATTCAAATCCACCAGACGCTTTGCAGGAGAAGGATGAGGCTGTCTGCTCCCATAAGGATTTTCTATGGAGCAGTTCTATTCGACCCTAAAGAGTTGTCATGAGTTATAATTAACTCAGGGGCAGTTGGTTGTAGATTGGGTAAAGTCCTTAGGTGGTGCAAATATTGGACATAACTGCTAACCTAAAGGTTGGCAGTTTGCATCCACCTAGTGATATCAAGAAAGAGAAGCCCAATGATCTAATTCCATTAAGATTATATGTAAAAAAAAACCTATGGAACAGCTCGATGGAAGCCATCATGAGCAGAATTGATGTGACACCAACTAGCAACCACAACGGATTCAGTGATCATATTCAAGTCTTGGAATTTTTTCAAGCCTGTTTGTTAACCTATAATATGGGAGTCATATCTACCCATGTTTAAACTATGTGATTATTTTGAAAATAAGTAAATATATATGAAAATAATTTATGAATCATGAAGTTTTGGTTGTTATAATTAATAATAATTTATATTTTAAAATATTATTTTACCAAGCTGTTAGTGTCAACAAACATGTTGATGTACCTCCAATAGTAAAACTACCATTTTGCTATTTAAAAATAACAATAAAACACCACTTTTATAGGATCAGTAGTTTTCAGGGATATTATTTAGTATTAAATGCCATGGAACTAACATGATTATGTGATAAAGCATAAATATTCTAAAGCATTTAATTTGTGGAATTGATGTAATGATAGTGGGGTGGGAGTATTTTGTTTTTCAGTGGTTGGCCATGGCAGGCCAAACTCCATTTTGAGTCTTGACAAGTTCAGCCTCCATAAGAGTTCATGCTTATCACTAACAGTAATGTGAAAAGTTTTGCCCTCATCAGAGTATGCAAGAACCCTCCCTAACCCCCCATGCCCATGCCCTGCCAGCCCAGGAAGTGGTATTCTTGACTTTAGAGAACTTGCCTCGGTGTACCCTTAATGACTAACAGAAGCATATCGTATAAAGATTGAGCTAGATATGCAGAGCTTGATATGACTCAGGGTTTCATGGTAACGTAATGAGTGGGCAGGTGGCTGAAGGACTCTGGTACCAATCCTGTAAACCTTTTGAGAAATCTGTACTTGTCTAAACAACCCACTCACAGTTCTTGTCTTGCTTCTGTAGTCCTACTTGCAGCAGAGCTTAATTGATCTGACACCAGTCATGATTTTGTGATGATTTCTTTGTTTTCTATCATTTCTAATTACCCACGTGGTCTTGACTCATTTGGATACCATTATGGCCTCATGTTGATGGTTTCTTTCACCTGGTTAATTTCTCTATGTCTCCTTCTTGTCCCCTTTGAGGCTTAATAAGGGGGTCTCTATAAAATATGTTTGAGTTTTTTTCTCTAGAAGAATGGTAAGTATAGAGATAGAAGGAAAAAATTTGAGCATGTATTTCCTCCATGCTATACTTTGTTCTTTATTGATATTTATTTTTCTCTGTACTTCCATGATGATAAATAATATTGTCCCATTTCATAGATGAAGAAACTAGGGCTCAAAGAGTTATAATAACATATAAGACCGCTCTACTAGTGAGTGGCAGAGCCAAAATGATAACCCAAATGTGCCTTAGCCCAAACCCTGCATTATTCGTTATCTATTGAGTTTATTTGAGAGGGAAGACAATGAGGCAGATGAGACAATTGATATTTTCAGGTGATGATAAATGCAGTATTTATTTGAATGAGTGAGGAGACCTGTCCAGACAGGATCAATACAGGACTTTAACAAAGGAATATTAAATACCGGCCAAAGTTTTGTTTTACTCTTGATTGTAGGCAAAATCCTTGTTGAATAGGGTATGATTGAGGCTGGGTTGTCCTGTTGTGAGATAATAACTAGTCAGCTCCTACCCATAACAATTGTATGCACACAGAATGAAACTTCCCAGTCCTGTGCCATCCTCAAATTTTATCAAACTCGATGTCACCCAGGAACTAGTCTCTCCTGACAATATATCCGAAGTACAGGAGAAGTATCACCATCTCTAAGCACTCTGACTGCCCGTCTTCCAAAAAGATTGGTTTGTCTTTTTAGCAGTCCATGGTACTTTCAATATTATTTCAACATGGTACTTTCAATACCACAATTCACATTCAGAGATTCTTCTTCAGTTTTCCTTATTCAATGTCCAATTTTCACATGCATATATGGCAATTGAAAATATCATGGCTTAGGGTAGGTGGACCTTAGTCCCCAAAATCACATCCTTGTTTTTCAATACTCTAAAGAGTTTGGGGGCAGCAAATTTAGCCAATGAAATGTATCCTTTGATTTCTTGACTACTGCTTTCATGCCCACTGATTGTGGATCCAAGGACGGAAAAAAAAACTTTGACAACTTCAACCTTCTCTCCATTTATCCTGATGTTACCTATTGGTCCCATGGAATTCAAATCCGTACATAAGAGTGTAGTCCTAGATTTTCCATCAGCAAGAACTTCTAGTCTTCTTCATTTTCAGTATACAAATTGAATGATTTGCTCAGTATACAAATTGAATGTGGGAGGAAGCAACTCTGACACAACCTTTCCTGATTTTAACCGTGCAATATTCCTCTCTCATAAGGTATTCTCCTGAGGCTTACTCCACGTGTATTTTCCCTTCATTTTTTTTAATAGATCAAAGTTTATTAGTGGTTCCTAGGGTTGGGAGTGGAGGAGCTCTTTTTATTTTATTTTATTGGGGGCTCTTACAGCTCTTATCACATTCCATACATATATCTATTGTGTCAAACACATCTGTACGTATGTTGTCATCATCTTTTTCAAAACATTTTCATTCTACTTGAGCCCTTGGTATCAGCTCCTCATTCCCCCTCTCCTCCCTCTACCACCTTCCCTCCTCCATGTCTGCTTGTTAATTTAAAAATTATTCTTTTTTCTTTTTTTTTATGTCTTACACTGACTGCTGTCTCCCTCACCCACTTTTGTGCTGTCTGTGCCCTGGGAGGGAAGTCATACATCAATTATTATGATCAGTTCCCCCTTACTTCCCCTCCCCCCCTTTCCCTTAGCCTCCTAGCATCACTGCTGCCCTTATTGTTCCTGTGGGGTTTATCTGTTTTGTATTCCCTGTATTGTGAGCTCTTATCTGTACCAGTATACATGTTCTGGTCTAGCCAGATCTGTAAGATAGAATTGGGGTCATGATAGTGGTAGGGGAGGAAGCATTAAAGAACTAGAGGAAGGTTGTGTGTTTCAACAGTGCTATTCTGTACCCTGACTGAGTCATCTCTTCCTTGTGGCCCTTATGACAGGGGGTATACAATTGACTACTGATGGGCTTTGAATTTCCACTCTGCCCTCCCCCTCATTCCCATTGGTATGATTTTTTTTGGTTTTGTTTTGGGTCTTTGATGCCTGATAACTGATCCCATTGACGCTTCATGATCACATAGGCTAGTGTGCTTCTTCCATGTAGGCTTTGTTGCTTCTGAGCTAGATGGCCGCTTGTTAACCTTCAAGCCTTTAAGACCCTAGACGCTGTATCTTTTGATAGCCGGGCACCATCAGCTTTCTTTACCACATTTGCTTATGCACCTTTGCTTTGCTCCCCTTGCTGCTCCACTGTATGCCCTTAGTGTTCCACCCCAGTGTGTTGGGGTCGGAGCGGGCACATCTCTCTCATAGTGTCCCCAGTGCTTTCACGGTGTCCCCTGCGCTGTTCCCCTTAGCGTTATGTGTCAATGAGGGATGCTGTCATGTCTCGTGGTGGGCCCGTGGCCCTGTGATTCTGTATGTGCATTGTCTGCTCTGAGGTGGAATATTGTCCTCAGGGCTTGGTGGACAGGGCTGTGTTCCACTCTCTCTCCTTCCCTCTTCATTTGGTCCTGATCAGACGCGCCCCTCTCCTGAGCTGCAGCTTCAGTGCTGTCCTCTGAAGTGCATTCCTCTGGGGTTGGGGTTGGGGTTGTCCAAGCAGTTGGGATTGGGAGCTGGCCAATAGACCTCCCTGTTGGTTCCCTGCTTCATGCCAGTATGTCGCATTCATGTCTTGGCACACCAGGCTGAAGGCTGGTCTCTCTCTCCCTTTCCTGTGGTGATATAAACAACACCCTCCCGTTGAGTGGATTAGTGCCCTGTTTCCTCCTCTACTCCTCTCTCTCTTTCTCTCTTTTTTTCCCTTCCTTTTTAGTTGGCTGCCATACATATCCCTGGTTTGGGTTTGCACCTGCTGTCGTACCTGGACCTCACCCCAGGAATGTATGTATATAGCCGTTTTTCCCATATGCCCCTTTTTGCTTTTTTTTGTGTGTGTGTGTGTGTTGTTGCTTACCTCAGTTGACTCATGTGTACTTGTCCTTTTGTGCTTGGCTTACTTCACTTAGCACAGTTTCTTCCAGTTCTTCCCACAAGGTGGTGTGTTCCATGCATTCATCACTGCTTTTTAGGGATACATAGTACTCCATTGTATGCATGTACCACAGTTTTTTAATCCATTCATCTGTTGATAGAAATTTGGGTTGTTTCCAATTCCTTGCAATTGTGAACTGTGCCATGATGAACATTGGAACTCAGATGTCTGGCCATGGTTTGTTTCTTGCCTCTTCTGGGTATATGCCCAGTAGGGGGATTGCTGGGTCGTATGGTAGCTCAATTTCCATCTGTTTTTGATATCACCAAATCGATTTCCATAGTGGCTGTACATACCTACAGATCCACTAGCATTGATGAGAGTTCCTATCTCTCCACAGTCCCTCCAACACTTGTTACTTTCTGATTTTTTGGATTGGACTATCTTTGAGGGTGTTACGTGGTATTTCATAGTTGTTTTAATTTGCATTTCTCTTATGGCTAAGGATCTGGAACATTTTCTTGTGTGTTTATTGGCTATTTGGATTTCTGCCCTTGTGAAACATCTTTTCAGGTCTTTTGTCCAGCTTCCAGTGGACAATTGATTTTTTTCTTGTTGTATGTTAGCAGAGTATTGCAGATTTTAGTAATAAGGCCTTTGTCTGATGTGTCATTGCTGAAGATGTTTTCCCAGTCCGTGGCTCTCTTATTAGTCTCTTGGTGAATTCTTTCGATGTACACAGGTGTTTTATCTTCAGTAGATCCCACTTGTCAATTTGTTCCTCCTCTGTGTTTGTGTCCGTCTCTATTTTTCCTTGCACTTTTTAAAAACAAAACTGAAACAACTTTTTAAAATGGGTCTACAAGGAGATCAAATGATAAAATATTACATTTTGACCTAACTACATCTATCATAATTAACTTCACTATGCTTTATGTCTGATCACAGGACTATCTATTCATGTCCCCTCAACTATGAGCAGAGGGGATTCACTGGAGAGTAAATCCATGTCTGGGCCCTGCAAAGGGGTTTTGTGCTTCCTCTGTGATCCATACATAGCCTTCTGAAAACCAGGTGTTCATATTTAAGATCTAATACCATTCCCTCCTTTAAATTTAGGTTATATTATTTGAAATCCTTGGATCACACTGGCTGGTGGTGTCCTTCTTTAAGTGTGGACTTAGTTGAAGCCTCATTTACATGGTTGCTTGTGTGAAAACAAACCTTTAACACCCAGAGACTATTATTTCTGATAACTTGGCACCATCTAGTTTCTTTACCAAACTTTGCTGTCGCACCCATATCATCAGTGATCATCAGAAGGGCGAGCATAAACGCAGGGCCATGTCATAAGAACAAATTGTTCTTAGATTGTGACTAGAATTAAGTGCAAGCCTAAAATCCATTCATACATCTATGGCTTATATATGTCTCTGGTTCACCTCAGAGATATCATTGTCATTTTAAGATAGAGAATATTATCAATGATCCCTCTGGGGCATCACTTCCACTGCCATCAAGCCAATGCAGACTTATAGCCACCCTATATACAGGGCAGAGTAGAATTGTCCCTATGAGTCTCCAAGCCAGCAAATTTTCACAGCAGTAGAAAGCCTCATCCTCCCCTTTCAGAATTGGCTGGTGGTTTGGAACTGATGACCTTGTAGATAGTAGCCCAATGCATAACTATGTATTTATAGTGTCATTAATTTAGCCCATGGTGTAGAATTTCAAGGACATTAAATGAGAAAGGAAATGAAAAAATTCAATGAGAAAATGAAATTATATTGTGGGATATAAAAATTTTCCCCAAGCTTCTCTCCTCCAAATATGTGTCAGATCCAGGGCATTACTTGCAACTAATGGTAAATGATTGTCAAGTTATCTCCCTGAAGGCACCAGCCTTCCAGGATAAGCACACCCTATTGTCTGTCCACCTTAAGTGAGACTCACTCCCTGCTGGTAGGACTGTGGATTGCTTTCCTTGAAGGGCTTAGAATATATCAAGTCTCCAGCTCAAGGACGATCAAGGTTAGACCGCCATCATGAATCTAGGATCTGCCCATCTTGTCACATGCATACCCTTTATCCCTCCTCTTCCTATAGCGTGTGCACCCCTAGGTTGTCCCCCTCCCATTACTGTATTACCTGTAGTACAAGCCCTTCCTGTGACATATGTCTTTACCTGGAATCAGGGGGCTTGCATACCCACAAAATATATATGTCCTGGTTAGAAATAAATCTCTCTCTCCTACCCTCCTCTCTACCCACATCCTCACGTGGACCACTAAGAAGGGATGAGGTTAGCATGCTACCATGAAATGTGTCTGACTCCTTCATTTTACGCTCTCTCCTAACTCTCCTATTCTCTATAACTTTATATAATCTTTATATACCATAACCATACAATGGCACCTACCGGACCCGTGATACTGTGAGAGGCTGCTTTCCCCCACATTATATGAGTATAGACCAACTATGAACTGCAATACATGAATTGTTGACTTCTACAGATTAATTTCTAAAGTGATTGGACACTACTTACACAAACAGTGGGTGTTGGTGATGGGACAAATCTTCCAATAATATTTATTCACAACAGCAGAACCATGCCTACAAGGTTAATGCATGTCTCAGAGAATATAATCAAATTTTTTGGTAGGAAAACGGGGAGAGGCATCCTCCCAATGGGGGAAAAAAACTTAACAATACTGATGTGGAACCCAAGGGGAGAATATACCTCATACTAAATTCCTAATTGGACACTTGGCCTAGTGTCTAAGTAGTCCATGTGCTGTTGACAACTGACTGTAGACTCCGTTTCCTTGAGGAGCACCACATCTTTCATAGGCCCCACCAGCAAGATCCACTGTGTAAACTACGTGAATTAGGCTTTACCTCAAACTCGCCTGTGGCCATCGGACTGAAGGCTGAAACTCCCTGGTGTGAGAGGAAGCAGATGACAAGCCCAAGGGCATAGAACTGGGAGGAGTTGGACTTTGGTTAGAATCTCTTGCCTTGAAGATACCAAATGAATGGTGACCCAAAACTACCAAAAATATAAACCTTTGAATAGCATTTATTTAATTAGTTTATATTTTTCCTTAAAACATTTACCATGTTCACATTTCTACCATTTACTCTTAGCTTTTAAATTTTTTTCTGTTTTGTTTTCTCATTCAGAATATTAGTTCAACTGGCCTAGTTCAGTGACATGAAAATGATAGTCTGTCATTTGAAATGTATTCTTTATTGTTGGGCTTCTTATACTTATTCTTCATTAGAAAT
Organism: Echinops telfairi; assembly: GCF_000313985.2. NCBI lineage: Eukaryota > Metazoa > Chordata > Mammalia > Afrosoricida > Tenrecidae > Echinops > Echinops telfairi. The sequence goes on from NW_022104341.1 coordinate 78,782,118, forward strand.
AACTTGCTTGTGCTGATTATATGTTGGAGATATATTCAATTTTGAAAACAATATTAAGACAGATTTTCTTTTTCTTATTTTACCTCATCAATGTCACCATTTATACCTTATTTCAAATATTCTGTTTTTTAAAATCTCCATTTAGTTAGGAGGATTCACTTTAAAGTATATATGTTTATCCTTTGCCTCTGCTTTTCTCAATCTGAAAGTACTAGTTCTATTCTGAGACAAAAGTACTCTGCATTCATTAAATAATGCACATTCCATATTATTCCTACATTAAGTTACTTACAATGATTTTTTAATAAATTGTTTTTAAGTAGAGATAATACAAAACATAAACTAGATTAGCTAGAATAAATTCATTTTTAGCAACTCGTGCATCCTAGGACTCTTTAATTTATTGAATTGCTTATTTATTGAAAAATTTCTGAAGTTATATTATAATCTAATTTAATAGTATTATTACTTGTATGAAATTACTACTTAGCCATAACTCTATCTTTTGTTCACTTTAAAGCTGTTTTAGAGGTTTTATGTAGAATTATTTGTCCCTTTTAATGCCTGAATGCTCCAATCAAATCAATTTATTCTATTAGTGTATTTTTCAAATATATCAATTTGTACCAAAATTTCTCAAAGTAGCTACTTAAGGCTACAATTCTTTTTTTTAAAGATTATTTTATTGGGGGCTCTTACAACTCTTGTTACAATCCATGCATCAATTGTATCGGACATATTAATACAAATATTTCCATCATTCTTTTCTAGACATTTAGTTTCTATCAAGCCATTGGGATCAACTCCTCTTTTTTCCCACTCCCTTCCCCCCACCCACCCTTGTGGACCCTTGTGGACCCTTGTGGACCCTTGGTCGCTACTGTTTTCATATCTCACACCAACCGCTGTCTCCCTTCCCCTCTGGTTTCTGTTTTCTTCCCCCTGGAGGGGGGGTGTCTGGTTATGTGTCATTCATTGTGATCAGTTGTCCCTGTCTCCCCACATCCCCCTATCTTTTTGGTATCGCTATTCCCATTCCTGTACCTGGATTCCATTTGTCATGAGCTTTATCTCTTGCCTATACCTGTGTGCATGCTCCAGTTCAGTCCAGAGTGGAGGGCAGCACTGGGGTCATGATAGTGGGGGGAGAGGAAGCCCCAAGGAACCAGAGGTATATTGCATGATCCATTGGTGCTCTAATGTACCCTGATTGACTCATCCCATTCTTGCAACCCCTCTGTGTGTGTGTGTGTGTGTGTGTGTGTGGTTTGTTTTTTGTTTTTTGGTGGGGGAGGGCCGGTGGGATGTTCCATTGTCCATAGATGGGCTTTGGGTCTCTGGTCCAACACCCATCATTCTCACCAACATAGTTTTGTTTGTTTGTTGTTTGTTATGAATCTTCTGATGCCTGTTATCTGGTCCCATTGACAACTCATGATCGCATCAGCTGGTGTGCTTCTTCCATGTGGACTTGTTGCTTCACTGATGCATGGCTGCTTATTTAACTTCAAGCCTTTAAGGCTCCAGATGCTATGGCTTTTAATAGCAGGGCACCATCCACTGTCTTCACCACATCTGGTTATGTACACATTTTGTCGTCAGCGATCTTGTCTGGGGCAGGAGGTGAGGTGGTGAACATCACAAAATGCCAATTTATGAGAACAAAGTGTGCTTATATTTAGGGAGGGTGTGAGCTGAGGCCCAGGCCCATCTGCAGCCTCAGTATATTGCCTTATAAATATATGTACATAGGCCAATAGTTCTATTTTTATGGATTCACGATTCTTTGCTTCCTAGAGCTTTCTTCTGTTTCCTTTTGGCTCCTCTTGCTCCACCATCACTTTCCCCCTTCTTCCATCTCTTAGTACTTCCTCTCAGCTAGATTGCTGTTGCTCTAATACCCACAGGATCTATACAGCCTCCTAGGTGTTGTTTTTAATTCCCTAGTTGTTCCCCTGTCTATGGTGTTGTTTGCTCACCACATCCTTAGCCCCCCCCCCCCTTCTTCCCTCAATATCCTCTGGGGCCATTGCCCTGTTGCTTCTTCCCTGAGCTTGCTTCCCATGTCTGTCTTATATAAGTAGGCAAACCAGTAATGTCCTAGTCCAAACAATAAGAAAACAAAGGTTGAAAAAAGAAAAGGAGAGGAAAAAACATACACAGTTTTAGGTCTGGCCACTGGCTTTTATGAGTCTCTCTCCACTGGTCCTGTGGGAGTTCTGGGGCTGCCCCTCCTAACCCGAAGTCTATTGGGGGCTCTTTAGGGGCTTTGTGGATTGACTTTGCACCAATTGGCTGATCTGTTATGCTCCCTTCTTGATTTGTCCTGCTGTGGGGGATTCAGGCCACATTATCTCCCTGCTGTGTGTCCCCATTATTGTCCTCTGTTGCCATACGGTCCAGTTAGGGGACAACGTGTCTTGAGTTGTTGTCAGTCCTACAGTCCTCTCTGTGCCTTATCAGCTCCATGCAGGGACATCATCCCCTGGCTTTGGTATGCCAGTATGGAATCTAGGCCAATTGTCCTTTTCTCTTTTTCCTTCTTGGTTTGCTTCCATGTGGGCACAGTAAGTCAGCTCCTTTCCCCCACCTGAAGGTTTAGTGTTGTTCTCCGAGGCACATACTTCTCAGGTGGGGGTCAGATTGGCCCTCGTTGGGACCGACCTTGTAGCCCAGTCTTTTCATACAATCCTCCACATGGTTACGTTGCCCTCCTGGTTTGGCTTACCATGGTGTGGTCTGTATGCACATTCCAATTCTATGGAGACACAGCCAATACTCTCCCCCTGGGTGGGTTAGTGCCCTGTTTCCCCGGTGCCATCATGTGTCAGTCTGAGTAGACTAGAGAAACAAATACACGGACACGCATATGTGTATAAGAAAGAGGTTTATATACCAGAGGAATTGAACATGGAGAAAATATCCGAGCCCAGTCCAGATCAAGTCCATAAGTCTGACGTTAGCCCATATGTCTGATACCAATCTATGAAGTCCTCTTCAGTCTCACGAAAAGCATGCAATGAAGCCAAATGCAGGACAGTCACAAGCCAGTGGGTAGAAAGTCTTTGGGTCCAGTGGCGTTGTAAGCATCTCAGCGCCGGCAGGGGTCTCTCTGTGGCTTCTTCGGCTTCAGAGGTTTGGTTGCATCCATGTGGCTTGTCTTCTTCAATGTCTCCCAGGGAGTAGCAGAGAGAGAGAGATGTCTTCTGCCTCCAAGGAGGAAGTACCAGATTTCCCAAAATTCTAAGGAGAAGGCCATGCCCACAGAAGTCTCGTTGGCTATCTCCAGATTGACAGTCTAAACTCCACCCCTACACTCTTAATCCTTACACTGACACCAGATTATGTGACTACCAAACATCATCTCAGTTTCTCCACCCTGTTTCCCCCCTCCTGATTCCCCCCTTTCCCCTTCTTTATGTTGGATTTACATGTACCACCTTGGGTTTGGCCTGACCTCCACCCAACTGCCTGTGAAATAGTGTCTTTTCTTCGATACCTACTGTGCCGATTATACTTACCTCAGGGGACTCCTGTTATACTTGTCCTTTTGTGACTGGCTGACCTCGCTTAGCATAATTTCCTCCAACTCTTCCCATAAAACAATGTGATCATCTGTGCTTTTTAGTGCTGCATAGTACTTCATTGTGTGTCTGTGCCAGAGTTTACTAATCCACTCGTCTATTGATGGAAATTTAAGTTGTTTCCAACTCTTTGCGATTGTGAATTGTGCCTCAATAAACATTGGGGTGCAGATGACTGGTCTTGTTTTACTTCTTACTTCTGAGTATATACCCAGTAGAGAGAGAGCTGGGTCATAAGATAGATCGATTTCCATTTTCTTTAAATTTTGCCAGATCTCTTTTCCACAGTGGCTGTACATCTACATGACCAACAGCAGTGCAGGAGCGTTCCTGTCTCACCACATCCCCTCCAACGTTTGTTGCTCTGTGATTTTCTGATTTGGGCTAATCTCAAGGGTATTATATGATATCTCATGGTTGTTTTAATTTGCATTTCTCTTATGGCTAATGATCAGGAACACTTTCTCATGTGTTTATTGGCCATATGGGTCTCCTCCCTAGTGAAATTTCTTTTCAGTTATTTGCCCACTTTCTCAGCCGGTTAACTATTAAAGCATTCTTGTGCAGCAGATTTACCCAATTCAATATTGTTCTATTTTTTTGACTGCTACTTTCATGAGCAGTGATTGTAGATCCAAACAAAATAAAATCCTGGACAACTGCCACCTTTTCTTCATTTATCATGAGATATTGGTCTATTTGTGAAGATTTTTGTTTTCTTTACATTGAGTTGTAATCCATACTGAAAGCTTCAGTCTTTGATTTTATCAACAAGTGCTCTATACCGCCAAATTAAAAGTAGCATAACCTCAAATATGATCTCTCTTCAAACACGATTTTATTTTCATCAAAGTATATTACCATTTGAGAATTATCTATTATTAAAATGAATTTCCTGTTTCATTTCCCTAAATCTATGTGAGTAGAGTTTTTTTTCTTTTTCACTCACAAACATATTGCTATCACTTAATAGTATCTGATGCTCAATTAAAAAATAAAAATAAATGAATGAAATGCTCTTACTTTCTATAGCAGCTTATAGTTCTTTCATAACATTATCATATAATATCTTATACTTTTATACTCTTAGAGAATTTTTGTAGAATATGAACATTGAGTTATTCCTTTTAAGCACAGCATCTGGTACAGGGATTGCCTGGCCTATAGTAGACAACTAAAATTTTGTTTCAATGAAATAATCTTCCACCTTAAAGCAGGGCAGGAATTTTACCACTGGGTATGAGCTCCAGAACACAT
>NW_022104341.1:78787058-78788197 GCF_000313985.2 Echinops telfairi
TAGTAGACAACTAAAATTTTGTTTCAATGAAATAATCTTCCACCTTAAAGCAGGGCAGGAATTTTACCACTGGGTATGAGCTCCAGAACACATTTTGAACTCCACAAACTATCTTACATTGTTAACTAACCAATTATTAGCTAGATCTTGTTGACTCGACTCCTGTAGATAAGCTATTTTCTATTAGGTCCTCCAGAATAGTCTCACATTCATTTAGTGACTATTGATTCTGGCTTTAGACATTTTCTAATTAGCTTGGTTGGCTAAGTTCAGTGTTCACAGCAAAATATGAGTGTGGAAGAAGAAAATGAAAGGGCTGCCGTAGAAAGATTAGCAGCCGCAAGGGTGAGCAGATGTTAGTCCAACCGAAAACCAAAATCATTAGAATGAAGGCTGCATGAGGATGTGGACCTGTGCTCTATCTTAACTTGTCTCCTTAGTATCTAGAGTGGTACATGAAATGTGGTTATAATAATAGCAATAATAATAACAAATAGTATAGGACTATTAAGTAGAAGATGCCTGGGTGTCACAACCAGTGTGTGCTTGATTTCTGTATTGAACCCACCCAGTGCCACATGATGATCTGCTTATGCAACAAGTTAGAGTGAGAGACAGAATGAGAGAAGGAGAGAGATAAGAGCCTAAAACCCTGTGGAGCAGTTCTACTCTAAACACTTGGGACATCACAAGTCAAAAGTAGCTTGATGGCTCCTGATTTTATTTGCAGTAGCAAATACCAGATTTGAAACCCCAGAGTACATGTTCAATATATATTTGTTAATTTAGGAATAACTAAGAGAAAAAAAATGAAGTTAACTTGTTACAACTAAATCAAACACTCCTATCATTTTGTTTCAGGGTAGGAAAGTATTCATATGCAAGAAGAAATATAATTTACATTGTACTTGTGATACTTGTTAAACTGGATCTAATCATCTAACAGGAGCAAACTCAATGCCTTCCACTTTTTAATAAAAGAAAATACTACTCTTCCGTCCTGGTGTGTTTAAGTAGAAACCCCATTAAAACTTTTATATCTCGGGAATGTAAAGCAATTTCTTAACTCAGAAATTACACACACCTTTAAAAGTCCCAAGAAAGGAGTACAAATATTTAGTCCTAACAGACGCTAGGGC
>NW_022104341.1:78788297-78794936 GCF_000313985.2 Echinops telfairi
GGAATGTAAAGCAATTTCTTAACTCAGAAATTACACACACCTTTAAAAGTCCCAAGAAAGGAGTACAAATATTTAGTCCTAACAGACGCTAGGGCAATTTTCTCTTCAGCACAGTCCCATTGCATGTACAGCACTTGCCAGAGTTGTGGCAGTCACATGGTTCCCAAATCTGCCAAAGAAAGAGAATTGAACTTTAAGCCTAAAAATAAAAAAAAATGTTTTTAAAGATCTGGATGTATGTCATATCACCCTGACAGCGCCTGCAGATTCTATTTTGATTACACTGAATGCAAGCCAGTGGGCACATTCAAGAAGGGCTTGTCTCCAGTAACTTGAGAAACACCAGCAGTTGGGATTTTGTTAAATGCTTTGCCAACTGGCCTTGTTCCTAACCAATCTTCTCTCCAGAGCCTTGATAGCTCTTTTAAAATGACAAAATATTCACATCACATTCTTCTGTCCTGACCTATCCTGGTACTATGAGTACAGTGATGGGCACACCATCATAAGATCTCTATGTAGATTTTTTGGGACGGAACAGCCTGAAATAAGAGTATGGGAATGAAGACAAAGAAGCCAGATGATATTGAAACTGGTGAAAAGCCTGCCTTCTTCATCAGTATGTCCTTGGGCAATTCTGTACACATAGGTCGCTCCAGGCCCAAGTTTCCATCTATAAATTGGTGCTTGCAATTTGTGAGAGTGACATAGAAAATGCAGGAGGAAAACATCATCCAAATGATGAAGTTCTGGATAAGATTATTGATTTAAGTATCATCTAAGTAGCTGATGAAGCCAAATGTTTGGTCTAAAAGCAGTACATGAGAAGAAGCAATGGAGGCAGAAGACTTGAGTTTAAGTTTGAGCTCTGCTTCATAGTAGTGGGGTGAATTTATGCTATTTACTTAACGCTCATGTTCCTAATATATAATATTGGGATTTGTTCATTTATCACAGAACATTTCTGTGTGTGAATGGGCCTGGCAGTATGGGAGACATATTTATGACTCAGAAAAGATATATAGGGAAACATACTCATGACTCAGAAAAGACACAGTAAGTGAGAACTGGGTTATACTTGGAACCAAGCACTGCAGTTCTGAAGAAAAGTGAACCAAACTTGCCCTGGTATCTGCTACCCAAAGTCAAACAGGATTCACCGCAATGAACTGTAGAGTGGAAGTTTAAAGTAATTCCTTCTCAAGACTTCTTCCTGCCGACAATCTCATTTGTCAGTCATACTAATATTATGGGATAAAACAAAACAAATAAAACTGTATTATTGCTTGCCATCACATTGATCCACTCATTTACATCATTTAACATATGTTTTCTTGTTCTTAGGCGCCATTGAATCAGTTCTGACTCATAGCAACTCAGCACAAAGCACTGCCGATTTCGGGCCATCCTGACAAGTGTTAGCCTTGAGCCCGTTGTTGAAGTCACTGTATCATTCTGTCTGGTTGATCATGTTCTTCTTTTCACTCCTATATCATGTTCTTTGCCAGGGTCTCCTAATGCCCCAAATCCCTGAGATGAAGTCTTACCATCCTGCTTCTAAGGAGCATTCTGGCTGTCCATCTTCCAAGACAGCTTTGTTAGTTCTTCTGGCAATCCATGGTGCTTTTAATATCCTTTGCCAACATCACAATTCAAAAGCACCAATTCTTCTCTAGCCTTTCTTATTCACTGTCTGGCGTTCACATCTATGTGAGCCCTTCAAAGATACCACGGCTGGGGCCAAGCGCACTTTAGTCCTTAAAGCCACATCTTTGTTTTTTAACATTTTAAATAGATTTTGTGAATCAGATTTTCTAAATGCAATACATCCTAGCACATTTACTGAGTGCAAATTATTATATAGGATATATTTTAACTGCCGTCCAACTATAAATGATCTCACATGCTCACACATGTGCTCACACACATGTGCAAAAAAAAAAAAAAGCTAACCAAAAAGAAACATATGAAGCAGTCCTATTTGGAAGTGCTTAAAGGGTTCGTGAAAAGAGAAAAAGATGACTGTCCTTAAAGTTTAATTCTTAAAAATGACAGTCTCCAAACTTCACAGTATACGTTCTCCCCAGTGATGTCACATTTCTCCTAGTTATCCACTGATGCAACAGCAGAAATATCCAAACAGAGACCTGTTCTCAAGCAGATTGCCAGCTCTGGGGGAAGGGTCTCTCTTCCAGCTCCACAGATAGTTCTTGTCTCACTGTAAAGCCAGATGCTGGAATCCATTGGAGAATCCCATGTATTTTAGAATCAGTCTCGCCCTGGGTTCAGAAGGCCCTCGGTATGGGATCGAGCATCTGAAAAGAAGCCTCAGTTCCCAGCGCTTCATTACTGGTGATAGTCAGATCCCTCCATGCCTACATAACAGAGTGGTATTAAAAATCCGAATACTGAATTCAAGTGAATTCCCACATTGTCAGTGTTCGGTACTGATTGCCTTACACCAATTTTCAGATGGTAATGAGTCCTGAGCACAATGGAAGCTTCATTAATTGGAAATTTCTCAAAATCTGCCCAGAAAATCTCTTTCTTTGACTGATTTAACGTGTATCTTTTCTCTGTAATAAACCATAACTGTGAATAGATTTTAGTGAGTTTTGTGAATCTTTTCAGTGAATTATCAAGAACCTGATAGTGGCTTGGGTAACCCCCAGCACTTGCAGTTGGGGTCAAAAATGAGGGTGATAGAGAAAATTATTATCTCAAAAGACAAAAGGGCAAAAGACTTCAATAGTCAATTGATTTTTTGAGAGACATAAATACCAATGAAAATATGAAAAATAACTTAAGCCTATTAGGATTTAAATTCATGTAATGTACGATTTTAAATATCATACTTTACAATCAAACTAGAAAATACTGAAAATATAATACCATTTGTTCCAAGGTATTGAGAAACAGACACTCTTTTGTGCAGGTCCAACGACCTAAATGTTGGTGCCCCACCCATCTATCAGTGTGTCATACTGTAGTGGCTTGTGAGTTGCTCTGAAGCTGGAAGCTATGCCACCAGTATTTCAAATACCAGCAGTGTCACTCACGGTGAAGAGATTGCACCAGAGCTTCTTGACTAAAAATAGACTAGGAAGAAGCAAGAGGCAATCCACCTCTGAAAATGAGCCTTATTCATAACCTTATGAATACCAGTGAAGCAATGTCTGATACAGAGCCAAAAGACGAGCCCCTGGTGTTGAGAAACACTCAAAATACAACTGGGGGAAAGCTGACTCCGCAAAGTGGTTAATATTAATGATGTGGATGAAGTAAAGCTTTCAGAACTTTCATTTATAAGCAGGACTCAAGATGAGGACAGAGGCAAAGACCAGTTAATAATCAGTATACGGATTACACAAATTATGTTTCTAAGAAAGTTAGAGGTTGTCAAAAATGAGGTTCAGTGCTAAAGGAAGTTGGAAGTAGAAAGCCTCATCTTTCTCCATCAGAGCAGCTGGGGATTTCAAACTGCGGATCTTGGGTTTGGCAGCATAACCCATTGTGGCAGTTATATAAAATCTGTTGTCAATTTGAGAAGATTCCGAGTAAAGGGGTAGAGTTTAACCTGTCAATCAAGTTGCAACTCGATGATCTCATTTGGAGGTACTAAGGAGCTAAATAGCTCAGTGGAGGCATGATACAGCTTCACTCCCTGGGAGACATTGCAACTGACAAGACCCATGGAGCTACACTAGCGCCCTGGAGCTGAAGGAGCCATGTGGAGACTCCTGCCAAGGCTGCGATGCTTACAATGTCACTGGATCCACAAGATTTCCCACCAACTGGCTTGTGATCTTCCTGCATTCGGTGTCATTGCATGTGTTTTGTGAGTCTGAAGAGGACTTTATAGATTAGAATCAGACATAGGGGCTAATATCAGACTTATGGACTTGATCTGGTTGGGCTGGGACGTTTTCTCAATCTTCAATTGCTCTTGTATATAAAACTCTTTCTTATACACATATGAGCATCTATAAATTTCTCTAGTCTTCCCAAACTAACACACTCATTAAGCGACCAGGCTCCAAAATTGACTGCCAGTGACGCAAAAGGGCAGAGTGGAACTGCTCCTATGTATTTATAAGGCTGTAATTCTTTACAGGAGCAAAAAGACGCAACTTTCCCCTGTTAGTGAGTTTGCAATGCTGTCCTTGTGGTTGGCCACTTGCAAAAATCAAACGTTGGAAATCACCAGCTTCTTGGTTGGAGAAAAAGGAGATTTTCTGTTGGAGTATAAAAGCAAAGTGATCAGTCTCAGAAATCTAGTGGAGCATTCTAATCTGTCCTATAAGATGGATAGAGTTGCAATCAGCTGAATGGCACTGATTATTTAACGTTGAGTGACCAGAGATTTGAATGTCATTTATCTATATGAACTTCAGTTTTCTTGTTTGTAAAACAGAATCACAAAGTGGTTGTGAGGTACATGAATTATTGTACTTAAACATGTTTTTATAAATAGCAAACTGATAAATGTAGGTTCTTTTGTGCTCCTGTCTCCTCTTTTCCAGTGCAATCACATGCCCATTGTCTAGCTTGCCTGAGTAGCATTTCAGAAGCCTTTTCTTTTGATTTATAACTTCTAGCTGCTATGTTAAGTATGTACTACAGAGCTTCAACCATCACTCTTCTGTCAGTTTGTCATAATGTGATGGCTGTGTTGCTGTGATTCTGGGAGCTATGCCACCTATATTTCAAATATCAGCAACGTCATCTATGGTGAACAGGTTTTAGATGAAGAAAGGACTAGGTAGAAGGAAAAGGCATTCCACTTCTGCATGAAAACCTTATGTGTAGCAGTGAAACATTGCTACCATGCCAGATGATGAACCCCTCAGGTTGGAAAGCACTCCAAGTATAACTAGGTAAGAGGTGCTTCCTCAAAGCAGAGTTGACTTTAATGAATTAGGTGGAGTAAAGCTTTCATAATCTTCATTGATGGGAAGGTCTCCAAATGAGAAGAAAACAGCTGCGAGCGTCCAATAACAATGGATTGACTCTAAGAAAATCAGAAGCATTAAAATGAAGTAGTATAACTTTTCTTGATATGATTTAACTATTGAATTGTTTGATTTGCAGATTATATGTCAATAAAATGTTTTAAAAAAATAAAGTAGAACACATAAAGTTCAGTATCCTAGCCATCGGCATGCTAAAATATAGGACTGAGCATTTTGAATTGAGTGATTATATGGTTTACAAATATCAGGAACGACAAAGGAATTGAGTCACATTCATTATGCAAACTTTGTTTTTTCAAGATCTCTCTTGAGGTACAATGCTATCTGTGATAGGAAACTATCATTACACCTAAAAGAAAAATCAGTTAATAAACTATTATTTAAGTTTATACCAACCACTGAAGCAAAGGATGAGGAGGTTGAAGATTTTTATCACCTTCTTCAGTTTGAAATGTATCAAACATGAGATGAAGATACATTGATAAATATTGGTGATTGCAATACTAAAGTTGGAATGAAATAGGAAGGATCAGTAGTTGGGAAATATGGCCTTGGTTCTATAAATGAAGCTAGAGATCCCATGATAAAATTTTGCAAGCTCAAGAACTTCTTCATTTCAAATATCTTCTCCCAACAACATAAACAGTTATTATACATGTGAGTTGGGCTATTGAATTGAATGAAGGGTCCAGCCATAAGCTGCTGTAGCAAATCACAGAGATGGGGTGTGGATCAGCATATTTTTTATTAATAGATCTGGAAGGAGAGGGAGTATTCTCAAAGACTACCTCATCTTTTCTCATGTGGTTGAGATTTTTATACTTTTCTGGGAGTCAGTACATTACTTTGTAACTTTTAAAAAAAATCTAAAATGTATGGCCCACCATGCAGGAATATAATCCATATTCTTGTGCGACTCTGAATCTCAAGGTTGATTCTTTCAGTTAAGTTTTAATGTTAACAGTATTATAGCACAAATCCGGGTGCCTGGGGTACTTTCCAGGAAGGAAGGGGAGGAGGGGTTGCAGCAGCTGCATAGAACTAGAGCCTAAAACGTGAAAAAATGAAGTAATAGTTCTCTCTCTCAGTCAGATGGAATACACATAATCAAATAAGTACATCTTGGAAAGAGGCTCTGAAGAAGTTTATTGCTTCAGCCAAAGTAGGACCAGGAGCGATTGTGGGACAAATCATCAATTATTCGTGTGCAAGTTCAGGTTAAACTTAAAGCTTAAAACCAGTCCATGAGAACCAAACTACCATTCTGTGTATTTCCCACCTGAATTTAGACATCATCTCAAGGATAGATTTGATCTTCTGAATATTAGTGACTGGAGACCTGATGACCTGTGGGATGACATTGAGCACATCATATGTGAAGAAAGCAAAAGGCTATTAAAACAACAAGAAAGAAAGCACAGATCAAAATGGACGTCAGAAAAGACTCCAACTTGCTCTTGAGCATAGAGTAGCTAAATCAAATGGAGGATATTATGAAGTAAGGATAGAAAATCTCAAAGGACAGCTTGAGCAGAAAAAATATTATAAGTATGCAGAGACCTGTAATTAGAAAAACAAAAGGGACAATTTTGTTCAGCGTATCTCAAGATGAATGAATAAAGAAAGAACAAATTGAGAATGGAGTTACAATATTGAAGGGTTTTTT
>NW_022104341.1:78802479-78824966 GCF_000313985.2 Echinops telfairi
TCTGCTGATAGGTCTGAGAATATTCTTACCTGCGCAACTTTGTATGTGATTGTCTTCCTTTCTCTTGCTGCTCGTAAAATTTTCTCTTTTTCCTTGAAGTTGGATATTTTTACTATTATATGTCTTGGCATGTTCTTCTTGGGGTCTAGTCTAGCTGGCATCCTTTCTGCTTCCTATATGAGTGCCTGGTTCTCCCTTGTTAGGGTGGGAAAGTTTTCTTCCAGAAATTCCTTTGCTATCTTGGCTTTCGACTTGTGTATTGTGTTGTGTTCAGGTAGACCGATATTTTGAATATTATTCCTATTCATAGCATCTGTCATTGATCTCAAGCTATCTTCTGTTTCTTTAATCTTCCCGTCTTTCTCACTTGCTTAGGTCTCTGAGTGTTCCCGAGGTCGCTAATACGGTTCTCTGCCTCCTCAAGCCTAATCGTAAATTCTTTGATCTTGTGTGTGACTTCTGCTACCTCCTCAGTTAGCTCCTGCAGTTCCATTTGGTGGGTGGACTTCATCTCCTCTATTGTGGACTTCATCCCCTCTATTATGGAATTCATCTCCTCTATTATTGCATCCTTGTTCTGGGTTGCTTCCTTCAGCTCCTGTATTACTGCGAGCAGACTTCTGAAGATTTCCTTCTGTGGAAGATCTGTATCTGTTTCTTCTATGAGAAACGTTAGCTCTGCTGTATCTCTGTTTTTTTTGTTGAGAGTGATGTGGTCTGTTGATTTTTCCTCGATCCTTTCATAGGCTCCTTGTTTCTGGGAGGCCAAGGGACCCTTATCTGTGTTACTGTTAAGGATTCTCTCAGGTGGTTTCTATGACCTACTCTAAGGATGGGTCAGACTGCTGTGTAGGCAGAGGTCCCCGTAGGCTAGGTGACAAGCAGTGGTGAGATATTTCAGCAACTGGAGTGGGGGGTGGGGCCTCTGTGAGTGCCCCCAGGCTGATATGACCTGGTCTGTGAGGGTACCCTTAGCAGCCCTTTTTTGTTTGTTTGTTTAGTAATAAAAAATAAAAAGTATAAAATTAAAAACTAACTTAAAAATTTGGGGGAGATAAAAGAATGGAGAGAGAGAAGGAAGGAGAAGCTATAAAAGAGGAGAGAAAAGAAGTAATGATAGTGAAAGTTGGAAAAGAGAAAAAAGAGATAGGAGGAAGACCTATTAGAAAAGGGGCAGAAGAGAAGTAATAGCAATAGTGAAAAAGGAGGAATAAAGAAGGGAGAGAAGATATCACAGAAAGTGAAAGAGAAAAAAGAGGAAATCAGCAAGAGATTTTATATATATATATATTTTTATACCTTCTTTTCCCTGTAAGTTCTAGTGATGCCTAATAGAAGGCGCAGGTGGGCGAGGCCTCACTACCACGGGACGTGGTGCTGATATGGACTCCAGAGCAGGGCTATGTGAAGGGAAATTGCTCTTCAGATCAGCAAGCCCTCCCAGGTCCCTGCAGGCCTGTAGAGTGGAGCCTGTGGGCAGGGGGCTAAGCAGGCAGGGGATGCTCCACAGGGCGAGCCTCCTGCACCATCAGGGAAAGACTGGGGCTGCAAGGGGTGTTGAGAGGCACAGGCCACAATGTCTGCCTCCTATGCCACCTGGAGAGGGCTAGGGCAGACTTGGAGCTGGCGCTGCGGATCCTGCAGGGCACTGGAGTGATAGGCGCCCCCGAGCACACAGACAGCTCCGGTGGGCATTAAAAAGCCGCTTCATAGGCTCCCTAACCAGCGGGTGGGCGGTTATCGCTAGAGCCACTGGCCCCGTGAGCAGCGGCTCCTTAGCGACGTGGTCCGCACCTGATTGGACAAAGGCAGCTCTGGCGGGAAGCAGCTGGCAATGGTGACCATGCTCCGCCCTGCGGGGAGCGTGCTGCGCAGCAGGCTCAAAGCCGCTGGGCACGCAAAATCCCTCAGCGCCCCAGGGAGGACAAGGTCACCCCAGCAAGCGTGCAGAACCCCTCCGCTAGTGCGCCCAGTGGGCAGGAGCACCCACTGTTCCGCGGCAGGTGAGTTTAGTGCTCTGCTGGGGCTCCTGCTGAGATGCAGTGCCGCGGAGAGAAGTGGGCTTGGCGCCGGTGGGAAGTACGTGGCTCTGCTTCCCTGGCCGGTCATGGAGTGGGAGCTAGGCTATGGGTGTGGACGGCTGGCAAACGGGGTGCCGGTGTAGAGGTCCCAGGCATCAGTGGGGGTGGATGGTCCCCCATGGGGGTCGACCAGGAAGTCCCCATAGATTGCAGGTCAGTTACCCGGGGGCTTGGATGGATGGAGGGAGGGACATGGGCCCAGGGTCAGATCGCTGCCACGTGGGGAGTGGGGACCTGAGGGAAGGAAAAGCTACTCTCCTAGTGGGATCCCGTGAGTGGGCAGCTGCAGACAGGGGTCCTGCCACCACCTGGCTTGGCAGAACAGGTAAGCGACTCTGGGCGCGGGATCCCAGTCTGGGGATGGAGTTGGGCTAGAACTAGTCTAGGTCGTGATGGCAGGGTCTTAGTGAACCGTGATGTCCCACGAATCGGGGCCTGGATCACCGAGACCCCGGCTCAGGACAAATGTGTGGGGTGTGGGTGGGGTGCTGGCCCGGGGGCATATTTCACTCACCAGACTCCTACCACTCGGCTACCTGGACACCAAACCTGCCTTATTCGAGAGAGCTCTCAAAGTAAGCGAGTCCCCTGATCCGCCATCTTCCCAATATTGAAGGATTTTATGGGCAAAATGGTTAATGCAGAAAGCATCAAAAGAAGCTTGAAGGATTATACCAAGTCACTGTACCCAAAGGAACTGATTGATATCCACCCATCTCAAGAGATATTTTATGATCCAGAACCTATACCATTGATGGGGAAAAAAATCCATGCTACTCTTAAGCAAAATCCAAGACTCCAGGCATCTAGAGAATATCAGTAGAAAGTTTTCAAAATAACAGATTCAGAGTTTGAAGCACTCACAGGTCTATGCCAAGGAATTTGGAATGACAGCTACTTGTCAACAAATTTGAATAAGCTCCATATTTGTTCCCATACCAAAGAAATGTCCCAACAGAATAAAGAATTTAACAATATAATTAATATAACAGGTGAATAAAATGTTCAGAAGATAATAAAAAAATGATTGCAGCACTACATTGACAGGGAATTGCCAGAAATGCAAGCCATGTTCAAAAGAGGACATGATATGAATGATTATTAGTACTGATATTAGATGGATTTGGAAGAGGATAATGTTTAAATATGTGCCGTTGACTGTGAAAAACAAACAAACACATTCAACTGTGTGAATCATACATTATATAGAAATGATTGTGAAGAATGGAGTTTCCTGAAAACAATTGTTTTTTTGCAGAATCTATACACAAAGCAAGAGGCATTCACTTGGACAGAATAAAGGAATACTGCATGGTTTAAAATAAGGAAAGATGCGTTTCAGGACTGTTTTCTTTCATCATACTCATTCTATTTTTATTTTGAACAAATAATCCAGGAGTTTGGACTACATGAAGATTAATACTGCTTTAGGATTGGAGGAAGGTTTATTAACAACCTTCATTATTGAGATACCACAACCTTTTGAAGAAAGTCTCCCTCTTACCGACAAAGATTACAACTCAATGTAAAGAAATATAGATGACGATTCAATGAAAAGAAAACAAAAATTCTCAAAATTGCACCAATAGACAACTTCATGATGAATGGAGAAAAGATTGAAGTTGGCAAGACTTCCATTTCCTTGGATCCAAAATCAATTCTCATAAAAACAGTTGCCAAGAAATCATACACTGTATTACATTGGAAAAACTTGATGCACAAAATCTATTTAAAGTGTTAAAGTGAAAAGATGTCACTTCAAGAACTAAGGTGTCCCTGGCATTTTCAACTACCTCATATGCATGTGAAAAACGTACAATGAATAAGGAAGACTACAAAAGAATTGATTCATTTGAATTATGGTATGGGTGACTGTGTCCACACCTTGTCAACTTGGCACCTATACACAGCTCTTCAATTATACATCATCTCCAAAGACAATTTAAAAAGCATATTTGCACCTAACATGATATAAATAATGCATATAAATGAAAACATACTATTCTCATTTGCATTTTATATTTTATAAACTCAACAGAAAGATTGAAAGCATACATACAAAGAAGAGGTAATAACAACAATTATAGTCATGCTCTCTGCAGTAGACCATGTGGCCATAGTTGTTCCAACACCCATTCTGTATTCCCCATGCCCTCAGCAACCACTTAAGCTGGTCATGGCTCATTGTCTGGAAGGATGACCCAAGCCTTCATTTCTGAAGTTTTGGGGCCATTAGTAGTCATGTTAGAATTACGTTGCTGTAAAATTTACCTTTTACTTTAATCACAGGATATGGTAATGCTAAGGGACAACCTAAGGAATCTCTTGAATCCCAGATATATTCTTCTTTCCTTCATTACATAATACCAATCCAATTTCTCATTGATAATCGGGATCAATCATATGACTCAATACATTAACAGCCTTTTTGGTCTGATAGTTCTTAAGCCCGAGGATCCCCAAATGTCGGGAGGCATTTTTAACTGCCAGTTCATTAATGCAATAAGTGCTATGTCTGATCCAACCTGTGTTACTATGAGCACTTGAAGGATGCCATTGCCCTCAACTGAGATGGGGAAGAGTGTGCATGGATTAGGTTTGTGGAAGTAAGATGAGAAGTTCTGTTTGGGTATGTCAAATTTGAGGTGCATATTAGACATCTGATGGGAGAGATGGAGGAGAAACTGAATAAATGAGTCTGGAGAAAGGGAAGGAGGGTTGAGATAGAAATATTACCACCAAAAGGTCATATTGAATGATTATAAGACACAGACATTGCCTTTAATATTTTAGAAGTTATTTGTGACTTGGTAGAGAAAAATGTTATATTTCAGTGAGATATCGGATAAATAGTCATCAGAGAAGTAGAACAAGGAATGTGGATTGCTCCTTTATATATTTTGATAGTGGATAGAGGGGTATAATTGGCAGGGGTTGAGATTGATGCTTTAATTAGGCTGTGGGTTATGGACCAAAGATGTCACTTTGAATACTAAGTGCCGCTGACCCAAACCATGGCATTTTCAATGGCCTCATATGCACGTGAGAACTGATGGCACCTCACAGCAACAGCAACCACGTGGTTCTGGGACTCTTGACTCTTGGTTAGCTTTTTTCTCCATCAATTTCTGAAGAATCTCCCTTCAACTCATCCTCCTCTGGCTCTTCTCCTTCAATATTCTGCTATTTTCTTTGATATTTGTCCATAAATTTGCAGAAAACCAACACACACATACACACGCTCAGCACGCATGCATGCACACGCACACGTACACCCACACATATAAAAGCCTAACTTAGCATTCAAGACTCCTCGAGTTGGCTCTGGTGTGTCAGTTCAAGGTTCTTTTCCCCACAGTCTGTCCCACTTACCAAAAGCTCTTAGCAATCTAGTTTGCTTTTAAGTTTCTCAACATTTTACTTTCCTGTGTTTTAGCATGTTCTTAATTTTGACCAGAAGTTCCATCTCTTCTCCTTCTTCATGTAAATGCTCTTTCTTGTTCAAGACTTCAAAATGCCAGTTATTTTACAGGCCTCCTGAAGCTCCCTTCTTTCATTTATAGGAGTTAGAGAATATTTTCTGCTCTATTAAATTAATAATTACTACATCCTGATTTCCCAAACACAAAGAAACATAAGTGCTCACAACTGGGCCAATAAATATAATATTGATAGATTTGGTCACAGTATCATCACCTCCTAAACACTATGTTCTATAGAGCTTACCCCTTCCCCAGCACCACACTGGCATGAAGACAAATACTCTGGGTCGCAGTATCGATTTAGCAGATCATTTGGTCTGTGTCAGTTACATTATGCAAAATGAGTATTACAATCTCTACTACCTCAAAGGATAACACAATAAAAATAAGCTGAAACTCGTAATTATGCAGGCATCTAAAGGTCACTCCTTCTGGGGAGTATTTCTTATATCCTCATGTCAGCACTTCCTTTTAACATCATTTTCTATAAACTTTTATCACTTCACTCATCACACTCTATGACTTAGGCTCTTACGTAACTGCAGAGGCAGCATGTCGCTATTGTTAGGTGCCCTTGAGTCAGTGCCAACTCACTGGGCCTCTATGAATATAAGGGAGAAACACTGCCAGGCCCGGTACCATTCTCACAGTTGTTGGCACCTTTGAGCCCCTCGTTGCAAGCATTGTGTCAACTCCTCTCATTGAGGGTCTTCTTCTTTTACCCTGTTCCTTTATTTTGCCAAGCATAGTTGAGTGCCCTGTTAATAGCATAGGGATAAGATTCAGGTATGACAAAACCAGAACCCAAACTCATTGCTACCAAGTTGATCCTGATTCATAGCAACCCAAGGACCAGCTCAGGGTTTCCAAGGCTGTAATGCTGTATCTTTCTCCCGTGGAGCAACTGGTCGGTGTTAGGTGTTAACTTTTCACTTAGAATCCAAGCACCTTAACCTTAACTGTGACAAGGGCTCCTTGAACTACTAGATCTACAGCTAGATGTAGTTTCAAATTATTGCTCTCCTGCTTTTTACCTGTAGGACCTTGCAGAGATTCTTTAATGCTTCTGATCCTCAGTTTCATGACCTGTCAAATGAGAACCTTGCTAAGAAAAATTAAATTTTCAAGTGTAAAAACATCTAGTGGATTGTTGAATCCATAGGGATTAGTAAATATTTGGAAATTTGATTTCATTGATTTGGTCTGGTTCATAAAGCATTTCCTCTGCCTCTAATGCCATGAACTATTTTGGAGAAAAATTAAATAATTGATTTCATTTTTATAAAGTGAAAAGGGTTGAAGTTTAACTTGCTGTGAACCTCTGTAGTGAACTTATTGTCTGAGAACTAGTATATATTTGTATTTAAATAGAACAAATTGAATTAGAGCAAAAAACAGCAGTAGAAATTCCCGCAGAGTAGTATTTTTCAATATAAACCATTATCCCTGCCAGCCATATGTATAGACACGGCAACACTTCTGTATTTATATTTTTTCATTAAAAACAAAATGATTAATTTCACAAGTTAATGTATTATATTCATCACAACAGCCAAATTTAAATTAAGTAGTCTAGTGCTTAGAGATATTAAAGACTGGTTTATTGAAAGGAAACTGTAATTTTGCTGCTGTTTTCTTCGTAAGTGCCTGCAGTTGTTATTTTCTTTGGAAAAAAAAACAAACCCCCCACACTAAAAGGGTTTTATGGGACTGATTTTCTAGATGCATTATTTTCAGAGATTTAAAAATCACTCTAAAAAAATCACTCACTGTGTAAGTTAAAAGTTCTAACTATTTAATATAATATTTGTCAACACTGGGAACAGCAACAGGTAGTAAAAGTACAGCTATGAAGGATAGAAAACCTGCAGTTGAACACTGCCTCTACCACTTCCAAACCACATGACTTTTGGCAGGTTCCTGATCTCTTTGAATATATTTTCTCATCTGTAAAGCTGGGACAAATAAGACTTGGTTTTTGGAGTAATGTGTTAAATATCTGTCATATTGTAAATGTTCCTTTTAAAATCATCTATGTGTGTGCTGGAACCGTGGTGGTATAGTGGCTTTGGCTTTGGGCTGCTTACTGCAAGGTCAGCAGTGTGACCCTTCGACTGTTTCATAGGAGAGAGAGAAGGCTTTCTGTTCCTTCTAAGATTATAACCCTGAAAACCCACAGGGACAGGTATGTTCTGTGCTTTAGGGCCATATTGAGTCGGGGTGGCCACAGTGGTTTTTCTCTCTCTTCCTCGCTCTCTCTCACCACCATTGAGTCCATTCGGACACGTGGTAACTCCATAGGACAGGGTAAAACTGCCCCTGCGTGTTTCCAGGACTGTCACTCTTTACTGGGATAGGAAGACCATCTTTGTCTCATGAAGCAGTTGGTTATTTTGAACTGCTGACCTTGAGGTTCACAGCCCAAATCGTTATCACTGGTAGTGAGTAAGATATTTGTATTTGTTAACTAGACAGGATTCCTTACTTTCTCACATAGACGTTTATTTTATTTTGTCTTGTCTAGTTTTGTACCCTCCCCCTGTGTGCTTGTCTTTAAGTCAGTTTTACAAGCCAGGTGAGATTATATAAGACTTTGAACTTGGATTTTGTGCTTAATTGTATTAAAATATAACTATTTCTTTATAGTTTTGAATGTCATTATTTTTCACATCTTTTCTGGCTACGAAAATAGTACATGTTCACTACAGGAAGTTTGGAAAATATTTTAAAATCCTAAAGAAGAAAAGAATAATCACCTGTAGTCTCCTATTAAGCAAAAAACATTGCCAGCATTATGGTTTATTCAATTTACTCTTTTTGCACCATACATGTATTATGAGTGTACCTTTTATAATACTCTGATAAGAAATATATTCTGGTTATTGGTTGTCTTTAACTTTTTCTTATAGCAATATTTCATACCAACAATCCAAACGCATTGCTCTTTAGTCTACTCTGATTCATACCGACTCTCTAGAATATAGAGTTCCTAAGGCGAACTGACACCTCTTTCACTTGCGGAGCAATGAGTGTATCCAAAAGCAGACCTTTCAGTGAGTAGTTAATATACAGTCAAGAGCATTTCAGGGTCTCTTCCGACATTCAATATTTTTCTTTCTTTCCTGTCTTTATAATAACCGTTGCTTTCTTCATGAAGGGTGCTCTTGATATCTTCCCACAGCTTATCAGGTCTTCTGTTATTCGTGTTCAATGTGTCAAATGTGTTTTTGAGGTTTTTTCTAAATTTAGGTGACAAATACTCAGTCTTGTCTCAGGTCTCACGAACTTTAAAAATATATTCTTTAGTTTCATCCTAAATTTGCACAGGAGCAATTTGTGGCCTGTTCTTCAGTTGGCCCCTTGCCTTGTTTTGGCTTATTAGGATTCTCCGTAGGTACTTCCGACAGATGTAATCAATTCGATTGCTTTGTATTCCATCTGGGCTAGTTCAGATGTATAGTTACTGTATATGTTATTGAAAGAAGATATCTGCAATGAAGGTTATCTTTGGTCTCACAAAATTGTATCATGTGATATCCAGCCTCATTTCCATCACCAAGGCCATATTTTCCATTGCTCCTTCCTCTTTTATTTACAACTTTGGCATCCTCCTCACCATTATTTATCCATGAATCTTGATTGCATGTTTGATCAGTTTCAGAATGAAGAGGTTGGTAGAATTCTTCAATTTCTTTATTACTGGATTTAGTAATTAGTACACATATTTGAATAATAGTTTATGAAGTGTTCTTTCTTATAGGTGTTTAGGTATCCTATCTCAGATAGAATTTTACTTTAAGAAAGGTTTTTAATTGTTCTTTCTGTAAATAAATGTGACTTCATTCTTCTTCAATTGATCATTCGTAACCTAGTAAATTATATGGTTGCCCCCTCCAAATGGCCAATACTAGATTTAAGCTCACTAATGATATCAATGTTTATGCTTTGAACTTCATTTTTGACAACCTCCCACTCACCTAGAAACATAATTTGTACATTTCATATTCTGATTATTAACTGACAGTTGCATATGTTGCTTTTCATTGTGATTCCTTCTCAGTAGGAAATAATGGTTCTGAAAGCCTTACTTCATCCACATCATTAAGATTAATTCCACACATGCAGAAAATGAACTCCACTTTGAGGAGTCAGCTTTCCCCCAGTTGTATTTTGAGTGCTTCTCAACACAAGGGGCTCATCTTTTGGCTTTGTACCAGACACTGTTTCACTGGTATTCATAAGGTTACAGCAACTCATTTTCAGAGGTGAATTGCCTCTTGCTTCTTCCTAGTCTATTTTTAGTTGAGAAGCTGTGATGCAATCTCTTCACTGTGAGTGACACTGCTGGTATTTGAAATATTGGTGGCATAGCTTCCAGCTTCACAGCAACTCACAAGCCACCACAGTATGGACACACTGATAGATGGGTGGGGCACCAACATTTAGGTCATTGGACCTGCGCAAAAGAGTGTGTGTTTCTCAATACCTTGAAAAATGGTATTATATTTTCAATATTTTCCAATTTGATTTTGAAGTTTGCTATTTAAAGTCTTAAGTTCCATTTATTTAAATCCTAATAGGCTTAAGGTATTTTTCATATTTTCATTGGTATTTATGTCTCTCAAAAAGCCAGTTGACTGCCCACATCTTTTGCCCTAAATTAGTCAATCTGAGTTGTGAGAGCAGTCTTCTATATCAACCTCATTTCTGACTCCATCTGCATGTATGGAGTTAACCAACCCCCTATCAGGTTCTTGATAATTTACTGGATAGATTCACTAAGCTCATTAAAAGATTTTCACAGTTATGGTTTACTACAGATGCAAATTAAATCTGTCAAAGAAAGAAATATATTGAGCAGATTTTGAGAACACTTCAACTAATGAAGCGTCCATTGTGCTCGGGACTCATCACCATCTGAGAATTGGTGTAAAGCAGTAAGCACAGAACATTGATCACTTGGAATGCTCTCTGGCACTCAGTATTCCGATCTTTAATAGTACTCTATTATGTAGACCTGGAGGGATCTGGCTACCAACAAGTCTGAAGAGCTGGGAGCATAGGCTTCTTGTAGATGCTAGACCCTACACTGAGGACCTTCTAAACCCAGGGGAAGATTGATTCCAAAACAAATGGAAATATCCAGTGGATTCCAGGCACACGGCTGTTGAAAAGGAGACAAGAACCATCTCTGCAGCTGGAAGAGAGAACTTCCTCCAGAGTTGGCAGAGAATTCTATAATTCCAGTTCTGCTAGAGAATAAGTTCCTGTTTGAGTGTTTCTGCTATAGCACCAGTCAGTAACTAAGAAAGGAATGTTGACTGTGACATTCACTGTATAGGGATATGACTGAGCTCTCTCTTTGTTACAGTTGTTCGATATCATCAAGGTAGATCTGAGTCACAGCGACCCTGTGTACAGCAGAATGAAACAGTCTGGTCTTGCATTATTGCATAATTGTTCTTATGTTTGAGCACACTGTTGCAACCACTATGTCCATCCATCCTGTTGAAGGTCTTCCTCTGTTTTGCTTCCCCTCTGTTTTACCATATGTAATGTTCTTTTCCAGGGACTGGTCTCTCCTGATGACATGTCCAAAGTACATGAGACAAAGTCTTTCCATCTTTCACTCTATGGAGTATTCTTGTACTTCTTCCATTACTGATTTGTTTGTTCTTGACTTTAATACGGTTTATTGTAATGTATCCTATCTTATTTTAGGACCCCTGGTGGTTTAGTGGTTTGGAGTTGGACTGTGATCCACAAGATGAGCAATTTGAAACCACCAGTAGCTCCGCAAGAGAAAGACTGGGCTTTCCACTTCAGTGAAGAGTTACAGTCTTGGAGGCTTGCAGGGGCACTTCTACTCTGTCCTATAGGGCCACTTTGGGGTGGTATTGACTGGATGGCAGTGAATTTAAAAATTTTTTTTAGTTTGAACATCTTCCAAGACTATTTCTAAACAAGGATATATTCACATATACAAGGGTTTAAGATTTCAGCATATCTATATTGGGGACAAAATTTAATATAATATGAGATTTTCTTAACAGAATGACCCAAGGGAATAGTAGAGGCAATCTACTCTTAGAATTTGAATAACCCTTAGCCTCTAGTAGTTTCCCTAGGGATTGCTCAGTTCATGGCTTTCCAGTTGCTCTTTGCCTGACCTCATGGCATTCTTGCTTGTCAGCACTTTTTTTTTAAGGACTTATGCACAGATTGACCCAGTGCAGTGTACTGTTTGATATCTTGACTGCTAGTTCCTTGAGCACTGATTGTAGATTCAAGCAAGGTGAAATCCTTGGCAACTTCAGTCTTCTTGAGGCTCCCTCTTGGTCCCGTTGTGAGGATTTGGTTGTACTTTACATTGAGTTGCAGTCTGTACTGAAAGTTTCAGTTCTTGATCTTCATCTGCAAGGGCTTCACGTCCAATTCACTCTCCACAAGCAAAATTACATCACTTGCATTAGCTCCGGTTGTTATAAGCCTTCCTCCAACCCAATGCCAAGTTTTTCTTCATAGAGTTCAGTTTCTTGGATTATTGGCTTAGCATGCAGATTGAATAAGTATGGTGAAAGGATAAAAACTTGAAGCACACCCTTCCTTATTTGAATCCACTCAGTAATCCCTTGTTCTAATTCCATGACTGCCTCTTGATTCATGTATAGTTTATGTATGAGCACAGTGAAGTTTTATGGAATTCCCACTCTTCTAAATTTGTTTTATTATGATCCACGTAGTTATTTGCATAGTAAATAAAACACAGATCATCTTTGGTGTTTTGTTTGTGTTCTTTGCTTTCAGGTGAAATCCATCTGAAGCCAGCAACGCTGGCTATCACTCATTCCATATCTGTCTCTTAGTCAAGTTTGAATTTCTGGAAGCATTTTGTTGATGCAATTCTGTAACCCATAGAATCTTTCAAAATCATAACTCAAGGCTTGAACTTTTCCTTGAGTTCTTCCAGTTTCAGAGATGCTGAGCATGGTTTTCCCTTTTGGTTTTCTAATTCAGGGCCATTGCACATTTTGTTATCATATTTGACTCTGTCTTCTCTAGCTGCCCTTTGAAATAGTCTATACCACTCCTTCACTTCAGCCTTTCTCCCATTTGCTTTAGTTACTCTATGATTAAGAGCAAGTTTCACAGTGTATTCTGAAATGTACTCTTTCTTCTCTTTTCAATGACCTTTCTTTTCTTCATGAACGATGGTCTTGATGTCCTCCCACAGTTTATCAGGTTATCTGTCATTAGTGTTCAATGCATAAAATCTGTTCTTGAGATGTTCTCGAAAGTCAAAAGGGATAGACTCAAGGTTGTATTTTGACTCTTGTGCATTTGTTCTAATTTTCTTCAGCTTTATCCTGAACTTACCTATGAGCAATTGATGATCTGTCCCACAGTCAATCTCGGGTCTGGTTGTAACTGCTGATATTGTGTCTTGATTTCTGTGTTCCATCTAGGGAAGTCCATGTGTCTAGTTGCCTTTTGTGTTGTTGAATAAGGTATTTGCTATTAATGAGCCATTGGTTCTGCAAAATTCTGTCATGAGAACTCCATCTTCATTTCTATCACCAAGTCCATAGCTTCCAACTACTATTCTCCCCCCTCCATTTTCTTTTATTACAATCACTAATAACTAACTATCAATGCAAGACCGTGCAGTGTTTCATTGTGTTGTGCATAAGTTCTCTAGGAGTCAGAGTCCACCTAATAACAACAAGAATAACAATTCTGCAACCATTATTAAATGATCTTCAGTAAAACTTGACTTATATGTGATAATGAATGATATTGTTTGATAATTTCAACATTCTCTGGGTCATTTTTCTTTAGAATGAATAAAATATGGATCTCTTCCAGTTAGTTAGCCAGGTGGCTGTCTTCCAGATTTCTATGGAGAGATGCGTGAGTACTTCCAGCGCTTCATCAGCTTATTGAAACCTTTCAGTTCTTGGAATCTTGTGAACCTGAAGTTTCTTCCTTTAGTACCATAGGTTTTTGATCATATCCTGCCTATGATGAATGTTGACCAGTTCTTTTGGGTACAATAACTCTGTATTACTTTCATCTTATTTTGATGCTTATTGCAGCATTCAATGTGGTACCCATAGAATTTCAATATTTTGAGTCACGGCTTGAATTTTTTCTTCATGTATTTCAACTTGATATATACTGTGCTCTTCTGTTTTGATTTTCAAACTGCAGGTCTTTGCACATTTTCTTACGATACGTTGTCTTCTCAAGCTTCCTTTGACATTTTCTCCTTGACTCTTTGTTGCTACCATTTGCCTGAGCTATCTTATATACAGTTAAAAGCAAGCTTCAGAGTCCATTCTGACATCCACTTTGATCCTTCCTTCCTCCTTGTCTTTTAAATAGTCTGTAGCTTTCTTTATATATGATGTTCTTAATGTCATCCCACAGCTCACCAGGTCTTCTGTCAATGTTCAATGAGTGAAAACGATTCTTGAAATATCCTCAAATTCAGATGGAATATACTCAAGGTCATACTTAGACTTTCTTGGACATGTGTTCATTCGTTTGAACTTTATCCTGCACTTGCATATGAGCAATTGATGGTCTGTTGCACAGTCAGCCCTTGACCTCATTTTTTATGCTAATATTGAGTTTCTCCGACCTCTTTTCCCACAGCTGTAGTCAATTTGTGACCTGTGCATTTCCTCTGGTGATATTCACATGGATAGTCATCATTTATCTTGTTGAGGAAAGGTATTTGGAATGGACGTTTAATTTTAGTCAACTTAATAAAGTCCAACTTGAGGGTACCCCCCCTACAATCATCAAACAGGCCTGTCATATAGCTGTTTGATTTACTGTGATAAATCTGTTCCCTATAGTAGATGCTCAGTTCATTTTAATTCCTTTCTCTCTGTCACTCATCCACATATTTAGAATAATCTTCTATGTTTTATGTTACAAGATGTTGTGGACATCAGTGATTCTGAAGCATATAGGACTGTAAAGTCTATAGATTACTGTAGAATTCAAATACCATTGGCATTTATTCTAATGTTTTAAGTAGCAGCCTGTGAGAATTGGTTACACATCCTTCTTTCTTTTATTGCTTGGATGACTGATTTTTTTCTCTTAGTATGTGGACCCCTTCCTAAAAATTATAGTCTTGGGTTTGTCACCGTTCAACCAAGTCCTATCTTGACAGCATAAGTTATTTTTTTTATAAGAATAAAGGGGATGTTTTAGGAATTCCTACAATCATGTTCAAGAGTTATGCATTGGTGACATGTGGTATGTATATTAAATGCCTGCGCATAATAGCTTAGGTGCGTCTCCTCAGAACTTTAGAGTAGCTATTTCCATCAGCAGGCACTGTTCCAGTATCAATGTAATTGCACGAAACAGAGTTGATATCTTTGTGCTTAAGAAGAAGGGATAGATTTAGAATAAAAATGAGTCTAGGGGGAAAAAAACACAAAACACTCCTTTACAGAGTGACATTTTCCCAAGTCAGGGGAACAAGGACCATTTTGGATTGATATGATAGAAAGGACAGTTTTGATAGAAAGGAAGAAAGACAGATTTGGATTGGTAGTGGCACTAATATCTGCATGCCTTCCCTGACATCCTTTACTCACATGAGAAAAGATGATACTACTCAGCTACAGGGTAATTGTGAGGAACAAGTGTTCCAAAGGTGTTTCCAGATCTATAAAGGTCTAGCTATCTATTTTCTACTACAAATATTTTTATTGTTATTTTTTTCATACTCTCCTTTTCATATCATCTTGTCTTTTTCTACACGTAAACTGGAATATCTCACTTGCTTAGACTGTCTACAGAATCGGCCTGATAATGTTCCACCTCCACTCTATCTGTTTGATGAATAGAGCTCTGGGTCTTCTTGAGAGATAGGTTGGTGTAACAGAAACAGTATGGGCTTTGAAACTAATGTTCTGTGCTTTGTATCTTATTTCTATGAAGTGCAATATGACTATAGGCAACTTATTCAAGCATATTCAATATAATTTTCCCATCTATAAAATGGGGACATCAAACTCTACTTCTCAGGACTATTATGAGAACTAAATGAGATTATACATAATAAATGTGAATACATTAATGGTGCCAAATAGATATCCTATTATTTTTAATACCTACATTCTCCAAAATAGGCCTCATCATGTGTTTTCCATAAAATACATAAAAATGCTATTTTCTGGATATTTATTCTATTGCTATTTAATTATTAAATTCCTAGGTCATTCTTCCTTCCGTCTTTTTGGTGAGCCTCCATCTTTTTTATGAATCCTTCACAGAGCATCTTACACATTCACCCAGTGAAACAAAGTGTTTCCCTTTCAAATATGCCCAAGTCACTCAGTGACCCACACAACACTTTGGCTTCTGTGAATTGGTCCTCAAAATAAATGCTAGCAACCAAAGCCTCTGAGCCCTGAAACTTGTTCGTTCTCTGATATTTTCTTCCACCCAGCCAGTCTTGTCTTTTGTACGATGACTCTGCAAGCCTTGGAGTTGGATGATGATCCTCATCTAGGACCTTCCAACTCAACTGCCTCATTTCACGAAAACATAAACTCAGAAAGAGGAGATGTGATGAATTTTCCTGGTTTCCTCACCTGTGTTTATTTTCACAAAGTCTTGTTAGTGCTTTTACTTTAGCGACAGTTAATCTTCACAACAACCTGGACAAGTGATAGAGCCATCATCGCTATTGATGCCTAAGTGGACTAAACTTGGAAAGGTGAGGGACCTGTGGTCACAGAGCTAGGAAGTGACAGAACCTGCTGTGCAGCTAGATTCTGTACCTCTCCATGGAGCTGAACCAGGCTGTAGGAGAAAGCATGCCTTCTGAAGGGGCCCACTTGCGTTGTTAGTGGTATGGCATGATCATTTGGATGAAGTTAATGCTCTAATAGAGAACCCTGATATCACAGAAGCTGAGTGTGAGTGCATGGCTGCTGACAAAAAGGATTAACAGTTCCAATCCATCAGGCTGTTCCATGGGAGAAAGTTTTGGCCATCAGCTCCCGTAAAGATTACATCCTAGAAAACCCTGTGAGGAAGTTCTACTTTGTAACATGAGTTTCCATGTGTTGAAACTCAAATCCATGGCATCTGTAAGACAGTGGGCAATTGGAGAGGGCTCCATACAGGCAGATTGTCTGAAAATGTTCCATTCAAAAATGTGTCTATGCTACTCATATTACAAATTCTACTCTACTGAGTATCATTTGACTTTTATACTTCTGTTCTGAATTCTGCTGAATGTAGAGGACTGAACTATTCATTAAAAATCAGGATTGAAGAGAAAAAAATGTATTTAATTCATTTTTCCCTAAGAAATATGTACAATGAAGATGTGTATGTAGCATTTATTTATACTCAAATATTTTGTTTCTTATTAGACTTATTTATTATATATGTTTAGTATAAATTATTTGGAACGAGTTATAAAAATATTGAATTTTCATTGCCTCCAATGTTCCCAATTGAAATATTTCTATATTTCCAGCGTTATTACTTATTTTTATTGTTGGATGCCATCCAGTCAGTGCTGACTCATTGTGACCCTGTGTACAAGAGAATGAAACACTGCCCAGTCCTGTATCACCCTCACTGTTATTGCTCTACTTGATCCCATTGTTGCAGGCAATGTGTCAGTACATCTACTAAAGGTTTTTCTACTTTTTACTGACTCTCTACTTTCGCAGTAATGATGCCCTTTCCCAGGGACTGATTCCTTCTGATAACATGTCTAAAGCATGTGAAGTCTTTCCATCCCTATTTTTTTAGGAATGTTCTCTTTGTACTTCTTCCAACATAGATTTATTTAATTTTGTGGCATTCTTCCAGTTTACTTAATATTTAATTCATATTTTTAATTCACATTTTATTCATATTTAATATTCTACAATTTAAAGGCCTCAAATATTCTTTGGTCACCATACACCCTAAAAATTATCTAGCTACATTGTCTCCTTTCAGTGTCCAGAAAGGTCTTTCCCATTTAATAAACATCTTATAAATTGAATTTAGGAGTAAAAATAATGCTCAAAATTGTTGGGATCAAGTAATAACTTACCTTTAATTTTTTAGCAAATCAAGGCAAGGATGGATACAAAATCAGATATATGGCTTATATCCATTGCAACATTCAATCTGTGTATTAGAAAAAAGATATCTTTAAGGAATTGAGATATAGGAAAGAGAGAAAAGGACAGATATTTTTTAAAATGGTAGTTTCTAATGTGAAAAGCAACATTCTAAACCAGGTGTTTAATAGTAAGGGGGAAACTTCATAGCGTTATTTCTTATAACACCTCTCAGGGTAGTTTGTTTTTTCTTATCATGCAAATTTAAATTAAGCATCCCATAAGAGACCAACCTAGAGTACTGTTGTGTTCTAACTTGATCCAAAATTAGATTTTAGACTATCGCAAGGAATGAAAAAACTGTGTGGTAAGCTATTTTAATTTTTTCCCTCTTACTCTCGCTCAACTCAGCTTTACATGGATATTGGGTTGCAATGAAATTATGATTAAATTTCTGATAATAAACTGGCTAATATAATTTACTAACCACAGTTTTCTAAATAATCAGTGATCTGGATAATTATTTTCAAATGGAAAGAAACTAATAGTAGAATTCCTCATTTTAAATACCCTAAATGTAAGATAACTATAATAACCTAAAAGGGATTTTTTTTTAAGAGTCAAAAAATCAGAAAGCAACAAGTGTTGGAGGGGCTGTGGGGAGACAGGAACTCTCATCCACTGCTGGTGGACTTGTAAGTATGTACAACCACTATGGAAATCGATCTGGCGATAAATTATGAAATTTATTTATATTTCACCTTTAAAAGCCAGAGCATAACAAATTTCACTGTCTGGAAAGTCATCTTAATAGAAATACATGAAGTGCACTTAATACAAGAACTTAAGTTTCTCTGACCCACCAGCGAGATAGTTGTGTTCTACTCAGGTCTCTCAGAGGTTCTGTTCCCAAGTCCCTGCCGGCTTTACAGAGGTGATCTCAACTCACAAGATCTGAGGGAACCTTCTCTAGAAATCAGCAGGAAGCCACTGACTTAAAGAAAGGCGGGGACCTCCCAGACAGCAGCATGTTAGAAAGTTAAGAAACGATGCTATATTTCTGTAATAATCATAGTGGGCATTAAAGATTTGTTGCCGTGGTCCATCAAGTGGAGTCCAACTTACAGTGACATCATATGACAAAACCGAACTGTTCCATGGGGTTCCTAGGTTGTTATCTTTCCTGGAGCAGGTCACCACGTGTTCTTACCACCATGGAACCTCCCACACGTCAGTTAACGATGGAACACATAACCATTGTACTACTAAGGCTCCTGTGATAATGTAACGGTTAACAAACATCAGTACATTTCTAGGTGCGAGATACTGTTCCCTGCTTTATTTGCATTATTTCACTTGTAAGATTACTGCAACAGACCTTAAAAGGCAGACAGTATTATTGTACCTTTTTGGAATATCAAAATTGAGAATCAGAGAATTTAATGCAGTTGTGGAAGGTCAATAAATGATTAAATGAGGGAGTGGGGGTTTAACAACAGGTTGGTTGAAATCCAGTAAGAGCACATCCTCTTAAGCATCATACAATAATTAACCATATGCAGTGTTCAATGAGTTAATCATATTTTAATATCTAGTTACAATCTAAATTATTGTTAATTAGCACAAGATTAAAATGATTGGAATATTTTTGTTAGAATGTGTTACATAGCCTGCAGCATTATATTTGATGTGTCTTATCACATTTCATCAAATACAAAAATTTGTCAACTGTAACATACACCATTACTTTATGTACTACTAAGAAAGAAAAATACTGCCAATTAAACTTTGACACAATGCTTTCTTATGACATAGAATTTTTATTTTATATTTTATTAAAATACCTTTTATTTTATTTATACAAATTGAAATGCTTGTTCATCATAAACTCTGATTTTTCACAAATCTGTTGTGCATACACCACTTTTCTGTCAGGTTGTCATACTGTAATGGCTTGGGTGTTGGTGTGGTGCTGCAATCCATGTCACTGTTCTTTCAGATGCCACCAGGGTCCCCCAAAGTGAAGAGGTTTCAGCAGAGCATCCAGACTGAAACAACAGGAAGGAATAGTTTGTGGACTTCAGAGGAATTAGCCACTGAAACCCGATGGATGAACGTCATCAGAACAATGTCAGTTACTGAAAACCTAAGGACACAAAGCAAGGATTGTCAGAGAGAGTGCCAGAAGCTCAGCCCTCAGGTCAGAAGGCGCTCCAAAAGGATTGAGGAAGCACTGCCTTCTCACAGTAGAGTAGATCATCGTGACAAAGCCTGCAGGAGCAAAGGCCTGGGGACCTACCATTGCTGATGGGACACGACTCAAAATCAGAAAAAACAGCTGCACATATTAATTAAGAATTGGAACTTGGAATGTACAATTTTGAATCTAGGAGCATTAGAAGTCTTCAAAAATGCAATGGGACTCATATTGCAGGCATTTGTGAATTGAAATGGACTGGAGCTAGTCACTTCCAAGTGGAAAGTCATATGGCTTGCTGCACGTATGTTGTGAATGGCACAAATAAGAGGAATGATGTTGCAGTCATTGTCAAAAGGACATTTCAACATCTATCTTCAAGTACTGTGCTCTCTGCATACAAAGAAATGAAATTACTGGGATTATTGTTCAGACGTATGCACCAACTACCAAAGCTACCGATGCAGAAATTAAAGGATTTTAACAATGTCTTCAATCTGAAATTAATCTAACATGCAATTAAGATACATTGATAATTATTGGAGAATGGAATGCAAAAACTGGAAGCAACAAAGGGACTTGATTAATTGCCATTGAGTCAATGCTGACTCATTGCAACCCTATAGGACAGGGTACAACTTCCCCTGTGAGTTGCTGAGACTGTAACTCTTTTACCACTGCATCACTAAGGCTCCTAAAGAAGGAAAAGTAGTTGGAAAATATGGTCTTGGTGATAGAAAGCAAGTTGGAGATCAACACCTAACCTCATAGCAAATACCTTTTTCAACAACAGAAAAGGTGACTATATAAATGGACACTTCAGATTTACTACACAGAAATCAAATTGACTACATCTGTGGGAGGACAAGATGGAGAAACTCAACACTAGCACCTAAAACCAGGCCAGGAGCCAACTTTGGATGCCACCATCAATTGCTCAAATGGATGTTCAGGTTGAAGTGGAAGAAAAGGAAGACAACTCCATGAGAGCCGAATTTTGGCCATGAGTATATCACACCCAAATTCCGAGAACATCTCAAAAACAGATTTGTGGTAGTTATATAATTGTTTGCCAATTTGAGGATTAAGAGTGAAGGGCTGGAGTCTAGCCTGTCAACTGGGTCATAGCCAATCAGGCCTCTGTGTGGGCATGGACCTGTACTGAGAATTCTGAGAACTCTGGTATTTTCTGCTTGAAGGCAGGAGACAGACTCTCTCTCAGCTACTCCCTTGGACACTCCCTACTGACAAGGCTGACTCCCTGCCAGACATCCCTGAGGAAAAGCCGCATTGACCTACCCTGATCAGCCCTGGAAGCTAGAGAAGCCGCATGGAGACCCCTGCCAGTGCTGAGATGCTTACAATGCCAACAGATCCAAAGACGTTCTACCCACTGGCCTGTGATCATCCTGCACTCAGCATCATTGCATGTTTTTCATGAGTCTGAAGAGGACTTTATATATTGGTATCAGACATATCGGCTAGTATCGGACTTATGGACTTGATTTGGACTCTACTGGGATGTTTCTCAATATTCAACTGCTTTTGTATATAAAATCCCTTCTTACATACATATGAGTCTCTATGAATTTGCTTCTCTAGTTTACCTGGACTAACACAAGATTTGACCAATTGAACACTAATGACAGAAGACCTGATTAACTGTGGGCTGACATCAAGAACATCAGACCTGAAGAAAGCAAAAAGTCATTAAAAAGACAAGAAATAAAGAAAAGGTCAAAGTGGATGTCAGAAGAGACTCTGAAACTTGCTCTTAATTATAGATAACCGAGGCAAATGAAAGAAATGATAAAGTCAAAGAATTCAACAGAAAATTTCACAGGGCAGTTAGAGAAGATAAAGTAAAATATTGTAGTGGAATGTGTAAAAACCTAGAGTTAGAAAATAAAAAAGGAGGAACATGCTCAGCATATCTTAAAGTAAAAGAGCTCAAGAAAAAATTAAAACCTTGAGTTGCCATCTTGAAAGATTCTATGGACAAATACTGAATTATTCAGGAGGCAGACAAAGAATATGGAATGAATTTACAGTCACTGTACCAAAAAGAACTTGTCAACATTCTACCATTTCAAGAGGTAGCATACGATCAATAACCAATGGTATTGAAGGCACAAGTCCATGCTGCACTAATGACATTAGCCACAAACAAGACTTCAGGAATTGATGGAATACCCATTGAAATGTTTCAAAAAGCTGATGAAGCACTGGAAGCACTTCTTAATCTATGGCAGGACATTTGAAAAACATGTACTCGGTTAACTACTAGAAGTGATCCATATTTGTACCCATTCAAAGAAAAGTGACCCAACAGAATGCTGAAATCATAGAACAATTTTGCTGAAGATCATCCAAAAATGGTTGCAGTGGTATATTGACAGTGAGATTTCAGAGGTTCTGGCTGGGTTCAGAAGAGTACTTGGAACAAGGACGGAATTGCTGGTGGTGGTAGGATTGGGGCCAAAAGCAGAGAAAACCAAAAAGATATATATTTGTGTTTCATTTACTATGCAAAGGTATTTGACTGTGTGTATTGTAACAAATTGGATAATCTTGAAAAGAATGGAAATTGCAAAACACGACACTGTGTTCCTGTGGAATTTGTACATAA
>NW_022104341.1:78826745-78828154 GCF_000313985.2 Echinops telfairi
TGAATTCTGGTAGCGGTGGAGACCATTGAAAGTATCGTGGACTACAAAAGAACAAACCAATCTGTCTCGGAAGAAGGAAAGAAGATGGCGAGACTTCATCTACATGCTTTGGACGTATTATGAAGAGAGACTAGGTCCTGGAAAACGACAGCATGCTTGCTAAAGGGAGGAGGAAACTTGATGAGATGGATTGACATAGTGGCCACCACAGTGGGTTCAAACAGAGCAACAGCTGTGAGGATGGGGCAGGACCAGGCAGTGTTGCAGTCGGTTGATACGTAGGGTCACTATGAGTCAGAAATGACTCACTGGCACTTAACAACAACGATGCCAATCTGTAATAATATTAACTATAACAGGAAAAATAAATAATGCTTGTTATGCTGCACTAAGCCTTGGTTTTGTTTGCTGTTGAATGTTTCAGTCATGGCAACTCTATATGCAGAGGAAGCTGCTTCACGAGTTTTCAAGGTCGTGACTTTTGGGAAGTAGATCACTAGGCCTGTCTTCTCAGGCAGCTTCAATTGCCAACCTCTTATCTCATAGTCATGTGGTTAACAATGTGTACCGCTCAGGAACTCTTGTACTTACTATTGACATACTTTATATTACCTATGAGGTTGATCCGTTGTTCAGTGTTTGGGAGCAGGGGAGGAGGAAAAGGGGGGGCATTGGGCTCAATTAGGATATTCTCCCAACCAGATAATTGGAGTGATTAAGTAAGGACAGATCCTTGAAGAAATCTGGACTTTGGTAATAGCCGTGACAACTGTGTGGGTGAAGTCGGGAGTAATAAGCCCTAATGAACTTCAGAAAAGGAGTCACTTTCAGTACTACCTGGGAGAGTAGGAGGGGTGTGTCCAAAATGGCCGGGAATCTAGCTCCTCCCAGTTACAGACTCAGAGGAAGAGAGGAGAATGTGAGCTCTTACCTGACTCCCTCACCTCTATTCCTCTGAGCAGCTCTCATTTTCAGTATTTCAGATAGCAGGGCTTTCTATAAGGCTTTAATTAAAACAAAGGCTTTATTTAACCATTGTAATTACAGTATGTTTCAAACTCCCTGGTCTAGAGGACTGTTTCATCTTGTGACTATTTACTCCAGCTCCCTCATTTTCAGACAATGGGTCCGGAGAAGAGGGGGTGGGACTTGCTCAAGGGTACACAATGAGTGTATGGTGAAACCAGGGTGAGTTCTCCTCTTAGTCCAGTGTGCTCCACCACACCCTCAGGGCCCAGGTTCTGAGCTTTAACAAACGCTTGAGGGTAACGAGTACTCAATACTCTGCCAGCCTCTCCCTTCCTCTGTGTCTGGTCTATCTCCTGCTGGCCGCCCACGACTGGGATTTCCAAAAATTCACGTGATGTTAATTCTGCCATAACTTTTGTCTCTGCTGCCTGTATTCTATT
>NW_022104341.1:78830289-78831478 GCF_000313985.2 Echinops telfairi
AACTTTTCTCCATTTATCATGACATCTATTTGTCCAGTTGTGAGGATTTTGATCTTCTTTATATTGAGTTGTAATCCATAATGAAGGCTGCAATCCTTCAGCAGCAGCAGCAAGTGCTTCAAGTCCTCCTCTCAAAGTTGTGTCATCTGTATTTCATTAGCTATTCATAAGCTTTCCTCTGATCCTGATGCCACATGCTTCTTTATATAAGCCAGCCTCTCTTATTATTTGCTCAGCATACAGTTTGAACATGTATGGTGAGAGGATACAACCCTGGTGCACACATTTCTTGATGTAAACTATGCAGTATTCCCTTTTTATGTTTGAACAACTGCCTCTTGATCAATGTACAAGTTCCAAATAAACACAATGAAGTGTCCTAGAATTTGTACTATTCTCAAGGCTATCCATAGTTTATTATGCTTCCTGCAGTCAATGCCTTGACATAGTTACTAAAACACAAGTGAAAATCGTTCTTGTACTCTCTGCTTTGAGCCAAGATCCATCTGACATCAGTCATGATAGCCCTTATTCCATGTCCTCTTCTGACTGTGGCCTGAATTTCTAGCAGTTCCCTGTCAATGGATTTCTGCAATTATTATTGCATGATCTTCAACAAAAATTTTCTCACATGAGATGTTAATGACACTGTTCTATAGTTTGAGCATTCTGTTGGATAATCTTACTTTTTGAAAAAAAATTATAGATATAAAATTTTATTAGTGGTTACTAGGGTTAGTATACAGAAAGTTTGGGGTGGAGAATAGGAGTGATGAAAAAACTACATGGATCATGCACTTGCAGATGTATTCTTGTAATTGCTGTCAATAAGGCTTAAACCTGTAAAAAATTGAACAGGCAAACGTTGCATGATAGGTATACAAAGGGGCTTCAGAAAATTTGTGGGAAACTTCCATTATTTTAAAATTTATTTGCAGTCATCACTGGGCCTATTTCTTGCTGCTGATTTGTTTGCTGGCCTGCTCTTCCACCTGCAGGGCCTTCATGAAACCTTGGAGGGCTGAGAGGTACTTGGTAAAGTTGGTGAGGGTGGATTCTGCTTTGTTCTCAATGGTCTCCAGGTCATTGTCAAGCTGCTTGGTCATCTTAGGAGAGCTTAAGTCAGGTTGGCCCTTGCTTTGAGCTGAAGAGGTGCAAGGAGTCTCCGGCAGAAGACACCACTGGGAGC
>NW_022104341.1:78832722-78835670 GCF_000313985.2 Echinops telfairi
TAATGTGACATCTGTATTCCATCTGGAGAAGAAGTCCATGTGCACAGTCATCTTTTGGGTCATTGAAAAAATTATTTACTATGAAAAAGTCATTGGTTTTTCAAACTTCTGTCATGAGAACTCCAGCTTCATTTCTAACTCCAAGCCCATATTTTCCCAACTACTATTCCTTCCTCTCTGTTTCCTACTTTTGCATTTCAGTTGTCAATAATTACCAATGAATTTTGATTGCATATTTGATCAATTTCTTACTGAAGTGGGTAGAATTATTCAATTTCTTCATTGCTAATGTATGTGGTTGTTGCATAAATTTGAATAACTCTTGTATTGATTGGATTTCCTTGAAGGAGGATAAATGTAATCCTATCACAGACAGCATTGTGCTTCATGATTGACTTTGCCATGTCCTTTGGACAATGAAGGCTGTGTTAGATTGGGTTGACTAGAGACACAAATCCAGGGACAGTCATATATGTGTGAGAGACCTTTATATCAAGTAGTAATTGTATATTAAGAAAACATCCCAACCCAGTCCAGATCAAGTACATATGGCTGATATTAGTCCATAAGTCCAACACTAGTCCGAAATCCCTCTTCAGACTCACGCAGCACATGCAATGACGTAAAATTCAGGAAGATCACAGGCCAGTGGGTGCAAAGTCTTGTGGATCTGATGGTGGTAGAAGCATCTCCAGAACTGTCACAGGTCTCAGTGTGGCTTCAAGTGGCTTATCAACAGGAAGATGAAAGCAGAGAGCGAGGGAGGCTGGCCATTTATCTCTGTTGCCCTCTAATCAAGCTGCAAACTGATTGGCAGTCTAAACTCCACCCACATGTTCCTATAGGAGCCATGTTAGCACAGAAAAACTATCACAAGCGCCACACCATTTCTTTTGGTTGTGTTATTCTCGACATAGTAAATCAAATGATTTTCTGATGTCCAGTACCAGCCCATTTATGTTCTCTAATACTTACATTATTGATCTTTATGCATTTCATTTCACTTTTGACCACTTCCAATTTTACTTGATCCATGCTTCACACATTCCCAGTTCCAATCATTAGAAGCTTTTTGTAGCTGTTTCTCCCTACCTTGAGTAGTATCCCTATCGGTAAATTAAGATCTGAAGGCTCAACTTCCACAGGCTTTACCTTACTGAAGTCACCATGTTTGACTCCACTCTACTTCTTCACAGTCACATTACAAGTGTCCTTGAACCTGAGGGACCCATTCTCTGGCTTGGTCTCTGACAATGTTTTCAAAGAAGGACCCGGCTCCCCGCTTTGAAGGAAGGAACCACAGAAAACCTTACACATAGCTTGGAAACATTGTCAGATAATGAAAACCCAAAGAACAGAGCAATTTCTAGGGCTTTTGAAACCACTAGGAACACAGAGGAAGACCCTCAATAAAATGCATTGAGACCATGACTACAACAGTGGTACAGGCCTGGGAACAATTGTGAGGATTGCGCAGGAGCAGAAAGGGTTTTGTTCTATTGTGCATAAGGTCATGATGGATTGGAAACAACTAGAGTGCACCCAACAGCAAGAACAGGAATAGAGTAAGTAACCCAAGATGTAACATATATACCATTATATGCATATCTAACGTATATACGCTTAGGAAAAACATTTATGTCAGAATTCTTTATTGATTCAAAATCTACTCACTGGGAAAATGCTAGAAATGGGCCCATGGTGCAGGGGATTTAGGCTGTTGTTATGTTCTGACTCATCGTAACCCTATGTACAACAGAAACATGCCCGGGCCCGCTCTAGCCTCACAACTGTGCTTTTGTTCGACCTCATTGTTGCAACCACTGTGTTAATCCATCTTGTCTGGGGGCTTCCTCTTTTTTGTTGCACCTCTACTTTACCAAGAATAATGTCCTTTTTCCCAGGGACTGTTCTCTACTGATAACATGTCCAATATATGTGTGAAGTCTTGCGTCCATGGAGGATTTGGGCTGTATTTCTTTCAAGAGAGAATTATTTCTTCTTTTTTGGCCATAGTACTTTCAATATTGTTTGCCAGCACAAGGTTTCAATTTAAAAGTTCTTCTTGGGTCTTCCATATTCAGTGTCTTTCACATGCTTATGAGGCAGTTCAAAACGTCAGGACTTGGACCAGGTGCACCTTGGTCTTTTTTTTTAATCACGTTATTGGGGGCTCTTTCAGCTCTTATCACAATCCATCCATCCATCCATTGTGTCAGGCACATTTGTACATATGTTGCCATCATCATTTTCAAACATTTTCTTTCTACTTGAGCCCTTGATATCACCTCCTCATTTCCCCCCTCCCCCACACTCCCTACCTCATGAACCCTTGCCAATTTCTTGTTGTACAACACTTTTTAAAAAGTTTTTTGCATAATTCATATACCATACAATTAAATAGTTCAATCATAGTAAAGAGAGTTGTGCAATCATCACAACAATCAATTTTATAGTATTTCCTTCTCTTAAGGCTACGGGTAGCCCTTCTAACTGTAGATCAGGAAGACGAATCGCTTTCTTCCCGGTAGAGTGCAGTGGAGACGGCATTATAACAGATTCAGTTAGTTAAGAACTAGCACTTTATCACACAATTCCCCTTTTGACTGATTTAAAATTTGTTCTGGTTTAAAATATATTTATTTTTAAATATATTTATATAAAATATATAATAAATAAAAATAAAAATATAATAAATATGAAACATATTTATTATAAAATATATATTTATTTTATTTTAAAATATATTTATCCTAGCTTTACTGCGAGAGTCACTAGCTTTCTTTGGAGCCCTGGTTACAAAGTTTCACGAAAATACCACGTGGCCTCCAAAAGCACAATATCTCAACGCACTAACATAAGTGCTCTATGTTGTCTGAGCGAGAGCAGAGCTTAGGCTGAAGCGTCACCCCTTTGTGGCTGCGGGTGAGATGAGTCATGTGACTCTC
>NW_022104341.1:78837021-78842393 GCF_000313985.2 Echinops telfairi
TAAATGCCCTTTGCCTCCTAGCTCTTTCCTCTATTTCCTTTGACTTTCCTCTTGTCCCACTATCATGCTCAGTCTTCATTTGGGTTTCAGTAATTCTTCTTGGTTACATTACCCTTGATCACACCCTACCAGACCTCCTACACCCTCCTCACCACCGATTTGAATCACTCGTTGTTCCCTTGTCCCTGGGTTTGTTAACACCACTACCTTTCCTCCCACCTCCTCCTCTCCCATGTCCCCCCAGAACTGTCGGTCCCATTGTTTTCTCCTCCAGATTGTCCACCCAGCCTATCTTATTTAGACAGACCTTACTTT
Source organism: Echinops telfairi (assembly GCF_000313985.2). Lineage (NCBI taxonomy): Eukaryota > Metazoa > Chordata > Mammalia > Afrosoricida > Tenrecidae > Echinops > Echinops telfairi. The sequence continues at coordinate 78,837,337 of NW_022104341.1, forward strand.
AAAGAGATCTTGTGCAACAGGTTTTCCCAATGCAATGTGTCATTTGATCTCTTGACTACAGTTTCTATGAACATTGATATGGTTACAAGCAAGATGGAATCCTTAACAGTTTCTATCTGTTCTGCATTTATCATATTGCTACCTGTAGATCCAATTGTGAGGGTTTGGGTCTTCTTTCCATTGAATTGTAACCCATACTGAAGGCTGAACTCCATGTTCTTCATCAGTGTGTGCTCCATATCCTCCTCATTTGGGGCAAGCAAGGTTGTTTCATCTGCATATTGCAGGCTGTTAATAAGCCTTCCAATTCTGATGTCACACTCTTCACATAATCCAGCTTCTCTGATTATTTGCTCAGCATAAAGATTAAATAAGTACAGCGAGAATATACAACCTTGACACACCCATTTCTTGATTTTTAACCATACAGTATTCCTTTGTTCTGTTGACACAACTGCTTCTTGATACAGGTATAGGTTCTGCAAGAGCACAGTGAAGTGTTCTGGAGTGCCCATTATTCTCAAAGCTATTCATAGCTTGTTATGATCCACCCACTCAAATATCTTTGCATAGTCATTGAAACATAAGTAAATATCTTTTTGGTGTTCTCTGCTTCAGTGAAGATTCATCAGGCATCAACAATTGAATCCCTAGTTCCACTTCCTCTTCTAAATCTGGCCTGAATTCCTGGCAGTTCCCTGGCAATGTACTGGTGTAACCATTGCTTGATGATCTTCAGCAAATTTTTAATTGCATGTAATATCAATGATACCATTCTATAATTTTTGCATTCTCTTGGGTCATCCTTCTTTGGAATGAGTAGAGATAAGGATCTCTTCTAGTCATTTGATTAAGTAGCTGACTTCCAAATTTCCTGGCATAGACAAGTGAATGCTTCCAGTGCTTCATCAGCTTATGGAAACATTTCAAGTGAAATCCCATCAATTCCTGGAGCCTTGTGTCTGGTTAATGCCTTCAGTACAGCTTGGACATATACCTTCAGGACCATTGTTTTTAATCATATGCTTTCTCTTGAAACAGTTAAATGTGGGTTACTTCTCTTTGATATAGTGACAACATATTTCATCTTCTTCGATGTTTCCCACATTGTTCAATATTTTCCCCATAAAGTCTTTTAATATTACAACTTATGGCTTGAATTTTCACTCGAGTTCTTTCAGTTTAAGATACGCTGAGCATGTTCTCTCTCTTTGGTTTTGTAACTCTAAATTTTTACACATTTCATTATAATACGTTACTTCTCAATCTGCTTTTGACATTTTCAGTTCATTTTTTTACTTCATCATTTATTTTATGTGCCTTTAGTTATTTTAAGAGAAAGTTTCAAAATCACTTCTGCCATCCACTTTTCTCTTTTCTTCCTTCCCTGTCTTTTTAAAGACCCAGCTTTCTTCACGTATTATATAGTGCGGATGTTTCCTCACTGGTCGTTAGATCTTCAAATCTGATTTTGAGATGTTCGCTGAATTCAAGTGTGATAGACTCAAGGTTGTATTTGGCTCTCGTGGACTTTTAAAAATGTTATTCAATTTTAACCTGAACTTCTAGAGGAACAATGACCGTCTGTTTCACAATGGTCCTCTGGCCTGTTTTTAGCTGTTAATATTGAGCTTCTCCAGTGCCTCTTCCCACAGATGTAAGGCAATTTCATTTCTGTGTATTCCAGCTGGAGAAGTCCATGTAGCGTTGTCTTTTGAGTTGTGGAAATGGGGTATTTCTTTGAAGAAATCATTGCTCTTTCAAAATTCTATCAGGAGATTGATAGCTTAATTTCTTTCACCATGGTCATACTTTTCAACTACTATTCTTTCCTTTGTTTCCAACTTTTGCATTCCTTTCACCAGTATTATCAATGCCTCTTGAGTGCATGTTGGATCAATTTCAGACTGAAGAGAAAGATAAAATTCTTAAATTTCTTTATCACTAGCTTTAATGATTGGTGCATATATTTGAATAATGATTACATTAATATCTATGAGGATAGATATCATCCAATCACTTTAAGCTAGATCTTGAAATGTTCTTTTTGATAATGAAGGCAATGAATGTCATTTCTCTAAAATGTCATTCTCAGTGCAGCAAAACATATGATTTTCTGATTCAAATTGGCCACTTCTAGTCTATTTGAGCATACTAATACCTAGAATGTTGATCTTATGCCTTTTGCTTAATTTTTGACAACTTCTAATTTTCCTAGGCTCATACTTAGAATAGTCCAAGTTCCAATTATTAATGAATGTTTGCAGCAGCTTTTGTTGTTGTTTTGTTTTTACCTTTTAATTATGTCTCATCAGCAAGTGAATATGCTGGAGGCTTTACTTCTAACGGGTTGATGTCATCCATGGCTTCATGGGCAGCCTGCTTGGTGATGTTCTTCCCCAGTCATTTCGAGTGCCTCTCCACCTGAGCAGCCCCTCCTCTGGCACTGTGTGTAACAGTACTCTGCTAGTGCTCGTGAGTTTTTCCGTGCCTGACAATGTTTCCTTGCTATCCATATGTTTTTCAGTGGCTAATTCCTGAGAAGCCTTTTCCTTCTTTGTAATCTGTTATTAGTCTGGAAGTTCTAATGAACCCTATTCCCTTGGGTGGCCCTGCTGGTGTTTAAGATTCTTGTGACATAGCTTCCAGCTTCACCGAAACACACAAGCAACCACAGCAAGAGAAGCTGATGACAAATGGTGGTGGGGATATATAGACAAATAAAAATTTTGCTAATCTTGAATAACTCACAAGTTAGTGGAGATAAATAATGGAAAAAGTCAGCCATATACCTCATGGTAAAAAATGGGATAGGAAGAAGCCTAGCCTGCAGTGAGAGCACAGAAGAGGCATTCAGACACAGGCTGGATGGGCAGGAAAGCCTGCACAGAGGAGCAGACCCCAGAACTAAGCCTGGACCATCAATAGGCATTAAGCATAGGAAGTAAGAGGACTGGGGTAAACAAATTAAGCAGAAAGTAAAGCATATACAAAGGTATGATGTGTTCTGAGAGTCACTGGTATTGCTTCTGGGGTTGGAAAAAGGAGCAAATAGGAGACATCACCAGGGAGTGAGGCTTTGCATGACAGACTCAAGAGGTTGGGCTTTATGAAGATGAAGGAGACACTGAAAGATAAGAAGCAATGAAGTAGGAAGTTTTACAGAGAGAGTACATTTGGTCAACCCTGGGACAAGGGCAAAAAAAGGTATATCACTCCATTCTTCTCTATCACAGGCAAGGAAACTGGGGTTCTGACTTAGAATATGTGTAATGGAAGCAGTATACTAAACCAGGTCTGGTCTATGGCTTCCCAAATCAGTACTTCTTCTTCCTTAAGATGTTCTCTGCCATCCTGATTACTTACTAACAAAGATGTTCGCTCATAGCCTCCTAGGATGTTGTCTTTCCCTAAAACACTATGATAGTATTTTAATTAAAGGTGAGAAAATTCTATACATAAGCATATACATAGTTATTGCTAGGCAAAGTCAAGTCAGTTTTAGACTCATAGTGACCCCATGTGATAGACTAGAACTGCATCCTCGTAGTTTCCAGGCTGTGCTTTTAATGGGAGCCAGTCACCAAGTCTTTCTTCCGTGAATGCACTAGCAATTCAGCACTTTACTGTTGCACCACCAGGGATACATAAACACATGTTCACACATACACACACAAACACTCATGGAGACTTTAAAATACCAAGGGCTCAAGTAGAAAGAAAATGTTTTGAGAATGATGATGGCAACAACTGCACAAATGTGCTTGACACAATAGATGGATGTATGGATTGTGATAAGACTTGTACAAGCCCCCAATAAAATGATTCTAAAAAAAATTGGCACCCTGATGGCGTGAGCATGCGTATTTTACTGAGGGAACTTGACTACAGTCGTCCACTAATGGCAGCAGCATCTTTAAACGTATTTTGTTTGGCATAAACCGGGCATGTATGAACTGGAACCCTAGAAGCAATTCATTCCTGGAAAATTTTCATTAACTGTTAGTTTCCTTTTCCATGATTTTTTTTATACCCCTTCGTGTGTGTGTGAGTGTGTGTGTGTGTGTGTGTTTGTGTGTGTGTAACCCAGTTCTGGTAATTCTGACTCATAGTTATCCTGTAAACAGAGAAATGTTTGCCAATCTGATGGAGTATGAGACATTGTCTCATCTTTCTTGTTTTATTTTTGTATTTTAATTGCTTATGAAGTTGAATATGTTTATACAATGTTTAAAGGCCAGTTCCTTTGGGATTTGGCCATTTATGACTTTCATATAGCTTCTTGGGATATTTCCTTTTTAAATTATTGATGTATAAAAGTTCGTAAAATATATAAATATATATATTTTTACATATATAGCAATTAAATTTATATACATAAATTTAACATACACATATAGGTGTGTGTGTGTGTGTGTGTGTGTATATATATATATATATATATATAATAAATTGCTATCAGAATGTACCAATATAGATTGGACTGTGTACAACTAGAATGCTCCTTAGAAGCAAGGATGGTAAGATTTTGTCTCACATATTTTGGAAATGCTATAAGGAAGGACCGGTCCCTGAATCAGGGTAGTTGGTTTGATAAAGGAGAGAATTAGTTAAAAAGGAAGGCTTTCAATGAGTTGGATTGATACAGTGGCTATAAAAATAGCTGAAGACAAACGTGTACATAAGCAAATGTGGTGAAGAAAGCTGATGGTGCCCGGCTATCAAAAGATATAGCATCTGGGGACTTAAAGGCTTATAGGCAAACAAGCAGCCATCTAGCTCGGAAAAAAACAAAGCCCACAGAGAAGAATCACACAAGCCTGTGCGAACACAAGGTGTTGAATGGAATAGGCAGCAGACATCAAAGAACAAAAACCATCATTGTGTGACCACCTTCCCCCTTCCCCACATAAACGCTGAAGACGAATGTGTGCATAAGTAAGTGTGGTAAAGAAGGCTGATGGTGCCCGGCTATCGAGATCTATAGCGTCTGGGGACTAAAAGGCTTAAAAGTAAACAATCGGCCATCTAGCCCAGAAGCAACAAAGCCCACATGG
>NW_022104341.1:78843126-78851748 GCF_000313985.2 Echinops telfairi
AGAGGGAAAAAAATAGCCTCAAGCGTGAGTATGAGGGTGGCACAGGACCAGGCAGTGTTTTGTTCTGCTGCGTGAGGTCAGCACCGACTCACCAGGACCTAACATCAAGAATGTACAGAATGCACAAGCTTGGGTCTGTTTCTCAGTGTTTATCCATCCCTTCACTAATTCCACAATGTCTTCACTACAAACACATATAATAAATCATTACATCTCATCAGACCAAAAGAAATTGGTGGAAAATGTGACTCTTTGGAATCTGTCCACCAACTATTTAAAGTACATGTAGCTCAATCATATCAACAACTGCTAAGATGGCCCAGGACTGAGCAGGTAGGGCTTCCTTCTGTCGTACAGAGAGTTGCTGTAAGTCCGAACTGACTGGACAGCAGCTAATTACATAGATATGTTTATAGATGAGTGTCTATGGCTATAGATACATATTTGTGTATCTTTATACTATACACATACATATATATGTATATGCACACACACATATATGGTGCTGCCAGGTAAGGGTTAACTAACCAGTTCAAACCCACCAGCAGTTCCATAGTAGAAAATTGAGACCATGTGTTTCACAAAGGTTTATAGCCTGGGAAATGATAGTAAGTTTGCACAGGTTGGAATTGACTTGAAGGCAGAATATATATTTAGAAACACATATATGAATGTGTGTGTGCAAGCGTGTGTGTGTGTGTGTGTGTGTGTGTGAAAGAGAGAGAATTAATCAAGAAGATAAAATCCATTTAGTGAAATATAAGTATCCAAAAGAGAACTAGATAGAAACACTCATTACCCATTGCCATGGATAACTTGGAAATGTTGTGCAGTTCTCTAATCTATTAAAATTGACTTACAAACTTCAGCCAGCATTGGGGGCTGTCCTAGCTATTTAGCACTGCTGTAATAGAAATACTGTAATTGCATTGCTTTACTAGACAGAAATTCTGTCTCTCACAGTTTTGGAAGCTGGAATTCCAGTTGAGGGTGATAGTTCTAGGGGAAGATTTTTTCTCTTTGTTGCCTCTGGGTCAAGGTCATAGTCATCAATCTTCCCCTGGGTCTGTGGTCTTTCAATGCAGAAATCATGGTTCTAATGGATATGGCCCATTCCCTGTGCTTCTTAATTGGTGGGAAGAGGTCCTTGTGATCCCACCGTTCAATCTCTTGTAAATCCCAAAAGACATTCATTGAAGAGATGGTATAATCATGGAGATTGTAACCTGCCTCATTATACTCATGTTGTTCTTCTTAGGAGCTGTCTAGTCAGTTCCAACTCATAGCAACCTTATGTACAACCAAATCTCCTGGTGTTATGTTGAAGCCCATTGTTGAACCATTGTCAATCATCTCCTTGAGGACCGTCCTCTTCAATATCCTTCTACTTTACCGGGAACTTTTCTAGAGACTACCCTTTTCCAGTACTTGTCTTTTCTGATAATATGTCCAAAATACTTGAAACTATGTCTCACCACCCTCCTTTCTAAGAAGCATTCTGTCTACACTTCTTCCAACACAGCTTTGTTTTTCACCAACACTGTAATTCAACTGCGTAGATTCAACACTGCAATTCAACTGCGTAGATTCAACACTGCAATTCAACTGCGTAGATTCTTCTTCAGTCTTCCTTGTTCTATGTCCAACTTTCATGTGCATATGAGACCATTGAAAGTACCCTGGCTTGAGTCAGGAGTGCCCTCGTTCTCAAAGTCCACCTTGCCTTTCAACACTCTAAAGAGGGCTTGTGCCGCAGATTTACTCAGTGTGTCTCATCTGTTGATCTTTTGACCGCTGCTTCCAGGAACACTGATAGTGGAAGAAAAAGTCCCTGACAAATGCAATCTGTTCTCTATTTATCATGATGTTACCTATTGGCTCAATTGTGAGGATTTTTTTTTTTTTTTACATTGAGTTGCAACCCATACTGAAGGCTGCAATCATGAATCTTCGTTAGTAAATACTTCAAGTCCTTTCACTTTCAGCAAATAAGCTTATATTTGTAAGTCTTTCTACAATTACGAAGTTAAGTTCCTTTTCTTATAATCCAGTTTCTTAGATTATTTACTCAGCGTACATATTGTGTAAGTATAGTGAGAAGATACAACCATGATTCACACCTTACCTGGTCAGAATTTCCTTGTGCCTGTTCGAATGACTACTTCTTGACGCATGCACACATTCTACATGTGGAATTCTACATTCTAGAATTCCCATTCTTCTCAAGACTGTCCATAGTTTGTTATAATCTACACTGTCAAATGTTTTGCATAGGCAAGAACACACAAGTAACCATGTTCCTGGTTTCTGCTTTCAGTCATACTCGCCTGGATATCAGCAATAATATCCCTTGTTTCACTTCCTCTTCTGAATCCAGCTTGAATTTCTGGCCACTCCCTGTCGATGTACTGCTGCAATCATTGTTGAATTATCTTCAGCAAAATAGCACTTGCATATGATACTAATCATTTTTTTTATAAAAATGAGCAGTAGCTAATACATTTTTTTCCTTAGGCTTATTCAACATAAAAAAATAATGTACTAGAAACAGAATTATCATCACAAAAATAACATTATTGAGAACTCTTTCAGTGTTATCATTTCACATATATTCACACATCTTATCCTTAATAATTATATAAATTAGATGTGCTTTGAAGTATGTAGTCATTGCTTAATTTTGCAGACAAAGAAACTGACTCTCAGAGAGGTTGAGGAACTTTTCCATGTAAACCATAGCTACTAAGTGGCAGTCAGGATGCAAATACAGATTTCAGCGACTCCAAGTCTTGTGTTCATTACTTTAATGCTATATGTAAACATTTACCCCTCCAACAAATAGTGAAAAGGGGTCTAGGTTATTAGAAGATGTGCATCCCAGTTCTTACTCTGCTAGATAACTGTGTGACATCAGAGGGCTGTTTCTTTTCTATACAACTCACTTTTCTCATCTTTAATAGGTAGAACATGGACATATATCTAAAAACCCTTCAAATGCTAGGGCTTTATGATACCATAAGGTTTTAGAGACCTTCTCCTGGATTTTGGCTTTCCCCAAGTACCATACTTTAAAGAAGTCTAATATTTGGGAAGAAAATTCTATGGTTCCTTCTCATTGTATTCTCTAATGAAGTCTTACAAATGCCACCCCCTCACCCCTTTATTGCCACATGGCCGTCTTTATTTACTTGAATCAAGTCATTCAGTGTGTGGCAGATAACTGTACTATTAATGTTGATGTCAAAAATAAATGGATAAAGTCCGTTTTGCATCTGCTAAAATGCATTTCATTTAAAACAACAATTCCACATCAGCAAAAAATTTAAAACTTGTTTAGGGTAGTTGGTCTGGGCCACAAATTGACTTTTGGAGTGCTGGCTGATAGCCTAGTTTCCATGTAATAAATGTTTTATGACCCTCTCACTGCATGGGGGGTATTGTATGGAAGGGAAAGGGATTGGTACTTCTCACTTTGGATAGAAGAAGCTCTCTCAGCCAAATTTGGAGGTATAAATCTGGTTATTCTGAAAACTGTAAGCACTCTTCTCACCCATGAAAGGCCTTCTCGAGCCCATTAAGGCATCAGAGGGACCTGTCCGAGGACAGGAAATGTACCCTTCCCTGAGATTTTTTCCTGTAGCTCAGAGATTTGAGACGAATGTGGTGGCAAAAGAAATGCAGCAGAAAATATGTTTGGATTTGGACTGACTTCTTGATATTACCCCAGTCTATCATGTTTTAACTTTGTAACCTTTGAAAAGTCAGTTAAGTTTTCTTATACCTACTTTTCTTTCATTATAAAATAAAGGGACAATATTCAAAGGATTAGTGCCAGTGTGAGAACAAATATTTATTAAGCATCTTCTACCCACCATAAGTATTGGAGGAAGAGTTATTAATAAACTGAGATATGCAGATGACATATCCTTGCTTGCTGAAAGTGAGGAGGACTTGAAGCATTTGCTGAGGGATATAAAACATTACATCCTTCAGTATGGGTTAAAATTCACTGTACAGAAGACCAAAATCCTCACAACTAGACCAGTAGGTAACATCATGATAAATGGAGAAAAGGTTGAAGTTGTTAAGAATTTTGTCTTGCTTTGATTCACAATTAATGTTTGTGGAAGCAGAGTCAAGAGATCAAAAGATGCATTGAATTGGCAAAATCTGCTGCACAAGAAACTCTTTAGAATATTAAAAAGCAAGGATGTTACTTTGAGGACTAAGGTGGGCCTGACCCAAGCCATGATATTTTCCATGGCCTCATATGCATGTGAAAGTTGGATATTGAATAAGAAAGACTGAAGATCAATGTATTTGGAATGTTGTGCTGGAGAAGGATAGTGAACGTACCATGGACTGCTAAAAGGACAAACAAATTTGTCTTGGAAAAGGTGCTACCAGCATCCTCCTTAGAGGCAAATATGGTGGACACTTTGTCTTATTATTTTGGACGTGTTATCAGGAGAGACCAGTCCCTGGAGAAGGACATCCTGTTTGTGACAGTAAAGGGGCAGCATCAAAAGTAAGGCCCTACAGGGATGGATTGCCACTGTGATTGCAGCAATGGACTCAAGCATAGGAACAATTGTGAAGATGGTGCACGGCCTGCAATGTTCCCTTCTGTTGTACATAAAGTCACCATGAGTTGAAACTGATTCTATGGCACCTACCAACAGCAACACTCACCAGAACACCAAACCCATGGCCACAGAGCCAATTTTAATGCATAGTCACCCAATATAGGACTGGTAAGTACAACGCTTATCTGGCAGTGCCATCACGACTTCTTAAGCATCTTCTATATCTTGCTGCATTTCTCTACTTTCTAATCTGTAATAGTTATAACTTGTCTGTCCAATTTATTTATGCTGATGTTCATTCCTTTTATAAATATGAGTCCTAGCCTTCTGTCAAGGAGTTCTAGTCAAGTGTGGGACTCAAATGCATTAGCAAATACATACGTATGACACAAAATGCATCATCTATGCATAGAGTGAATGGAACTACAGAGGATAGAATATGACATGTGACACAAAATGCCATCTATGTATGGAGTGAATGGAACTACAGAGGATAGAATACAGTTAAAAATTTAAAGATAAACATTTGAGTTTATCTTTAAAGGATGAGAAATATTTAACTGGTTAAGGAGGAGAGAGAAGGTGCTTAAGTGAGAGGCGCCAGAAGGTCAAGATGAAAATTGTTCTGGTGATGTGCCAGGACTCGCCATGTTTATGACAATGTGGAGAATCACTAGTGACTTGAGAATAGGTTAGTGAAATGGGGAAGATCCCAGATGAGTTTGGGGCCAGATGATTGATGGAGTTGAATGCCAGATTTGGACTTTATCCTGTAAGCAATAGAGAGTCAACACAGTTTTGTTTTCATTGAAGACTGAGTGAAAATGAATATGCATTACATGTAGGTGAATGGTAGAAACCACTGTACCTAGAGATCAGAAGTCAGAAGCGAATAGTGGAAATAGAGTATATTTTTCTGGGTGTCCACTGGCAAGTGACTTTAATTCTGTACTTCAGCTACCCTGAGTTTTGAAACAAAGTATGCAACCTTCTTAATAAATCAAATGCCAATTATTGGTTCCACTAAAACTTTCAGGAAACTTACTGATAAAGAGCCTTTGGCTAGAAATGGAATTTATTACATGAAAGTTGTGGGTGGGGAGTGGAGGAGTATCAGAATTATGGCTTTATAAATACTGAGCTGCTAAGTCTTAGAACAACATAATCTAGGCCTTTGAATAATTCTCTGTTGCATCTGGGGAAGCATTTACCCCATCAGCACAGTTGTATTAGATGATTTCTGAAGCCTTTGTCAACTTTACAATTTCACCTTTCAAAACTGGTATTGAGCCTTTACTTATAAAGGCTCAATTTAAAATAGAATCCTCCAACCTAGACAGTCTTGCCTTTGACCTTCTTACCTGTGCTTCATCCCAAGAGGATCTCTGCCTTGTAAAGTGCATTTTCATAAACAGGGAGTCAGAAACCATAAGTCTTCAACAGTGGACTTCACTCTTGCATCCCCAATCTGGGCCCCACAGATAGAAACGGTTGGGTAGGCACCAAAATGCTGTACATTGGGTTTTATGTTGCAAATAGGAAGTCAGTGACAAGTAGGTGGTTTGTGTATTCTTAAGCTGATTTTTCATGCCCATCAATTCAATTCCGACCCCTAGGGACCCTGTTGACCAGGGTAGAACTTCCTGTGAGTTTCTGAGACTATAACTCTTTAAGAGAGTAGAAAGCCTTGTCTTTCTCCAGAAGAGATGCTGGTGGTTTTGAAATGCTGACCTTTCAGCCAATAGTTCAACATATAACCACTTTGTCACCAGGGCTCCGTAAGTTGAGGGATGTAGAAATTTATATCAGCATGAATATCTGAGACCTGCAACCACAGATTGCTCATGGCAGGATAGGAATGTGAATCAGGAGTCAGTGGGCAGCACCCTAGGCCTAGAATAGGCTTTAGAAAAATCTCTCCACGTCCTTTTAAATCATTTTTGTGATGGGTTTTTGATTGGCATGGAAGTGAAACGCAGGCAAGTGATAAAACCTTGTTGTAATGGAAACAACAAATTTTCTTGAAGTCAGATGACCCAGGTTCAAGCTCTAATACAATGTTGTATGCTGAATATGCCTTTAAACAACTCAATTCACCTTTCTTAACCTTGATTTTCTTAGTTTAATAATGGCATTTATATAACGGGACTCCCTATGTCACACAAATGTTTATTGGCTTGACTGCTAACAAAAGGTTGGAGGTCTGAACATCATAAAGGTGTCTCAGAAGAAAGGCCTGGGGGTCTTATTTGAGAATGTCACAGTTGTGAACCCCCCCGGAGAACAATGCTACCCCGCAACCCATGGAATTGCCGTGAGCCTCAATCAGTTTAATAACACCTGCTTTGGTTTAGAGTAGGATCTATTTCATGGAGGTGTTATGAGATATATTTTTAAAATGGATTCAACCCCTTATTCATTAAATTGATTCAAGAAATACTTATTGAGAATGTATATATACACACACACACACACACACACATATATATGAAGGATTGTTCTGTCATTAAATGTTTAGCAACACATACTAAATCTAATAGTGAAAAACAATAAATCACTAATCACATATAATAGTAATGTTTCCAGAAATTTTGTTTAAACCACACAGACAAAATAAAACTGTTCTACTCTCTGAAAGTTCTTATGTCTTGGGAAAGTTGAAAAATTAATAGAATCACCACATATTAGTCTAAACCAATCAATAATCTTAGCTCTGCATAAGCAAATGATTCCTTTATATAATGTGTTGCTGTTTACCTAAATCTCCCAGGTTTTTCCTGCCCTCCTCTCTTCTAAAACAGTATCTGGTTGCAATGACTCTGTGGAGAAAGGTAGTTTGGGATCTGCAAGCATGTTTTCTGGATCCTCCTTGGTCTTGACTATGAAATGGCTGTTCTGCGTTGTCCTTGGACAGGCAGCCCAGGGATGTACAAACTCTGAAGGCGTCTGCTGCTAAAGCCTATGCTTGCCCTTTGTAGTTGGGGACACTCTCCCTCCCTCTGTGTGCTTCTTTATTTCTGTCTCTTAGCTCCGTCTCCGTTTATCAGGGCCTAGAAGTCCTCTATGGAGGACACAGTTGCATACTGCCCTTGGCCTATCTCAGGTAGCCTGCTCTTGAATTCGGTTAAGGAGGTCTTCCACCCCTGGCACGAGGCACTCTCTGTCAGCCAGATTCTCAGCTAAGTGTTTCGACTTCTCACAGGATGATATGGGAACTTGTGATTTTTGTACATATTTCACAGGAACCAACCTGGTATTGGGAGGCCTGGAGAACAGATGTCACTCTGGTCTGCATTGCCTTTATATTTATCTGGATGTTTCCAAAATACAAGGAAGTATCTGGACTTTGAAGTATCTCACTCAGGCTTCTCTGACTCTAAAATCCATTTTCCTAGACACTGTCCTCCTCAGAGTAGTAATCTTGTTTGGATGTATGTGCTGGTCTTATTAGATTCACATAGTTGTCGATGTGTAGAACTAAGAATTGCCTTAGAGGTCCCTCCTTTAACCTTTAGTTGAAGAATAAAAAGACAAAGATATAGAATTGTATAATTCACCCAAGAAGACACAAACCCCATAGGTCTCTGAGTTTGTTTGGAGCTATGATTCCCCACAAGTGGATTTCGGGTGGCTCATATTCACACCCCTGCCTGGGCCTAGGCTCCTGCAATTCTCCGGCCTCTTGGGTGACAACTCTTTTAGAGCTAGAGGTAGATTTGAAGATCCCATCTCCCATATACTGTGTAAGACACTGACATCTTACTGACATCCTCTAATCCTGAGAGTCCTCATCGCATGTAACTGCTACCTCACAATTGCTAGTACTGCAGGAGATAAATGGTGCAAAATACCTGGCACAGAGTAGAAGACAAATAGTATTTTCATTCTTTGCCATTTTGTAATGTTACTTCCTGGAGCTCTTTCTCTACTGGAGTTTTTTAATCGTTTTATTAGGGGCTCATACAACTCTTATCAACATTCATACATCAGTTGTGTAAAGCACATTTGTACATTCATTGCCCTCATCATTCTCAAA
>NW_022104341.1:78852208-78871935 GCF_000313985.2 Echinops telfairi
CTGGCTCATCTCCTCCCCGAGACCCTTCTGTAAGGGGATGTCCAGTGGCCTACAAATGGGCTTTGGGTCTCCACTCCGCACTCCCCCCTCATTCACATGGTAAGATTTTTGTTCTGATGAATCTGCACACGTGTACTATATCTGTTGGACCCTGCCTGACCCTGCAAACATTTCCTGACTCCCTCATTAGTTTAGGCTTAAGATCCCTGACCTAGTTTGAAGGCTCCTGAATCTTGGGTTACCTGACCTGTTCCTGGCATAGGTTCTCCTATCCCTCTCTACTGGTTGTTAGTTTATGCTTAGTACCAAAAGTTTATGCTTAGTACCTGAAGATCTGTAGTGGAGATTGTGATGCACCACCTGATTCCTCTTGAGAAAGACTTACTATCCCAGCTCCTAGGAGGGTTCTCAGCAGACAGCCTTCAGCCATAAGCCTCTTGAGGGATTTCTTCAGCTAAAGAGAGGAATATTAGCTTCAATGCATGTCCCTTCCCTGAAACTTCCCATCCAATGACTGATATATTCTGGAATATAAAGTCTTGTTCTCTCTCCGCAACTTGGGACAACTCTGAAAGACCATGTTAGCTCTTGATATCCCCAGGGGTGCAGCCAAAGTCTGTCCTTGGGCTTGTACCACAGTTCAACCTCTCCTTCTGCCTAGTTCTACTTCCTCCACAGATAAGGATTCACAAGGCATTAGTCTTAGGGCTCATCTCCATTTTAGTTTCTGCTTCTTGGGAAACTCAGTTTACAACACAGTTCCATCAACTTTCAACCAAATTCTCAGCATGGCTAGGCCTGGCCTTGCCTGCTGAATCCTTGACTGTTCTTAGCATGCTCTGGAATAACAGGAAATGTGTAGTATGCTTGTGCTTGTGTCTGCATGTGTATAAATGAAAGGACAGACAGACCTTTGCTGCTCTGATATAAAGAAGCCACAGGACAACCTCCCTGTGACTTCCTGCACCTTGGCTGTATTTTAGTAAATTCAACTGTCAGTCGGATTTAATCTCTAACAACCTTTGTTCTTTTTGCTCATGCCTTACTGTGACAGGCCTTGGGCCTTTGGAGGACAGGGATAAATCAGACCCACTTCCTGCCTTTAAGGTGTCACCGTTTAGAGAGAAAGAGGCAGACATGTACACAAATAAATTATAGTTTGAAGTGACACGTGCGATAAAAGAGGCAATTTCTTCTGTCTCAAGGAACTTGGATGGCAATGCGTTTCTGGCAGAATTGTCATGATGATGAAATGAATTCACATAGCACAATACTTGGCACACAGGACCCCATTATTGAGTTGAACTATTTTATTTTTTTAAGTTAGGAGATTTGGGTCTGAGACATTAAGGTATTTGCTTAAGGTCTCATGGGTAAGCTAATGGCAAGATTCAGACTTGAGTCCCTTTATGGACTCCATTTATACTTGTTTTTATAACAAGCATATTGCCTCTTAGAGAGCATAGTATGTGTGTGCTCCATCTCCTTGTACACGTATTGTTTTCAGACCTGAACTTTTGAGTCGGCTACCTCTCTCCCAGTTTGGACACACTATATACCTGGCTTCTGGCTGCGCTTTGCAAATTCCTTTGTTCTTTGCTGAAATGAGCCCAGAAATTGAGCAGTGTTTCTGTTTCCACATCCCATTTCCCCTTCATGCTTAGTGGGATGGCACGGAAGTATCAGACCTTAGCAGTGACATTTATATGAGAAGAAGCCATTGTGTCCTTTATAAGGAATAGCACTTAGCACTAAGCCATACTGCTTTTCCAATTGCTTTCCTCTGGGAGGCTCAGGTAAGAGTTTGGCCTGCTGTAGGGAACTGCCTTGAGTTCTCATGCCAGATTTATATTCCATTATTAAAATCAATAGCAAAACAAGCACACAGTAAAAGGTCATAGAACACAAAAGAAAATCATTGGGCAGCACATTTTCTTTTAGTCGAACATTTTGGGGAAGTTTACATAGCAAATTAATTTCCCACTCAACAATTCAAATACAGATTATATTGTGACATCCTTTGCAATTCCTGCAATGTGCATTTCCCTATATCCACCTTACCTCCCTCAATTTCCTCGTTCCAATTTCCTGCTCTTCCTTGCTGTCCCCTCTTAGCATTTGTACAAATCTCGCTTCTTTGGTCTTTGTACAGTTGATAGTTAAAAAAAGCTCATTCCTCGGGGTCTTTGGTTTTACTGGCCAATCTATTATTTGATTAGAAGGTAAACTCCAAGAATACCTACAGTCCCATAATAAGAGGGTGGCCATAATCTCCGGGATTCCTCCAATAAGCCTAGCCTTTTGTATGAATTTGAATCTTGCTCTACATTTTCTCCCATTCTAATTGGGACCTTTCATTGTGTCCTGTGGACTAACTACAACCTTGAGTCTTCGGTTAGCATTATTCTCCTTTGTCCTTAATGAGAAGAGACTAATAGCTGTATTTTCAATGGCTACTCACAAGTTTTTAAGATATCAGATGATATTCAACAAATTCGGAATTAGAACATTATTTTTATGAGCTATGTAGTGCCAATTGATCTACATAGCCCCTAAAACTATGGTCCTTAGCATTCGAGCCCAAAATTCTAGCTCCATGAACAGTTTGGCTATCTCTATATGTCCATAATTGTTTTGCTGATGTGCTCCATTACATACGAGGGAGTACCCACACACAAAAAAAAGGAAACCCCAGAATTATTTTTCCAAAGCTATGTATTTAATTAAAAACAAAAACAACAACAACAACAAAACAAAACCTTATCACCTTGAAAGTACTCTCTATTACACTAAATACATTTGTCAAATCTATGATTCAATTCTTGGAAATATTTTTCAAACTCATCTGTTTGGATGGCCGACAGCACCTCCCTCGTTTTTTTCTTCACTTCTTCTGTGTCATCAAATCATTATCCTTCATGTCCCTGTTTATTTGTGGAAACAAAAAGAAGTTGTGTGGTGTGAGATCAGGTGAGTAAGGTGCATGGGGCAAGAGAGGCATGCTGTTTTTTGCCAAAATCTGGCACACTAACATGACTGAATGAACAGGTGCATTGTTATGGTGGCAAAACCCATCCCATGTCTGCCACAAATCAGGCCCTTTTTGTCGCACACAGTTACACAATCTTTTCAGAACCTCTACACAGAAAGCCTGACTAACTGTCTGACCTAGTGAAACAAACTCCAAATGTATTAAGGAGTCAACATTTGTGTACTTTAGGGAAGTTGACAGATATCCAGAACAAGGTTTGTGATCAACATTTCCCCTTTTTTGAAATGAGAAAACCACTAATATATTTGAGTATTTCTCTTAATGCCAGCCTTGTGTTGTTACATAATCTGGTGTCAATTTGAGAGGATTACAAGAGAAGGGGTGGAGTCTGGCCTGTCAATCAAGATATAACCAATGAGGCTTCTGTGTGGACATGGTCTTCTCCTGAGAATTCTGGGAACTCCTATTTTTTCCTCCTTGGAGGTGGGAGATATTCTCTCTCTATGTTGACTCCCTGAGAGATGCTTGACTGACAAGACACATGGAACTACACTAGAGCTTCAAACCTGGAGAAGCCACATGGAGAGCTGTGCCACAGCTGAGATGCTTATATCACCACTGGATCCACAAGACTTACCACCCACTGGCCTGTGATCTTCCTGTACTCGGAGTCATTGCATGTGTTTCATGAGTCTGAAGAGGACTCTATAGATTGGTAAATTAATATTGGACTTATGGATTTGATCTGGACTGGATTGGGATGTTTTCTCAATATTCAACTGCTCTTGTATGTAAACCTCTTTTTTTATACACATATGAATGTCTATAGATTGGTTTCTCTACTCTACCTGGACAAACACACCTTGTAAGCTGTTTTAAACACCATAACAGTTTCTGCTACATTTTTCCAGAGCAGGAAACAAAATTCTGTAGCCCCAGATACTCTCTGAAATTGGCCATCACAATAAATGAGGTTCAAATGAAATGGCTTTTAGGAAAAAATTCAGAGAGAACCTTCCCAGGCAATGCCACTGGGTGCACTAATGCAGAGCAAGTTATTAGATGCTTGCCAGGGGAAAAACGCATACTATGAAAGTGTCTCTCAGACCAAAGCACAATTCTATTGTTTTTTTGCAACACCCCTCATATGTATAAATTAAAATATATATTGCAACTACAGATATGTATCTGCATATGCCCACAAGTACACATATATGTGCATGTGCAAGTACTTCCATAGACCCTCCCACATCTATTTAACATCTATATGTACTTATGTGACCACTCACAAAGAATCCCTGGTGGCACGGTGGTTAAGGAGCTGAATGTTAACCAAAAGGTTGATGATTTGACTCCATCATCTCCTTCTGAGGAGGTTGATGTGGCAGTCTGCTTTCATATATATGAGAGCAGCAATGAAAATACTAGGACAGTTCTACTCTTTCCTATAGGGTCACAATGACCTATGTTGGAATTGACTCAATGTCTATGTGTTAATCTCACACAACTCTTTATTTGTTATTACTGTTGTTGGTTGTTGAAGAATCAAATACATTATAGCATTGACTGTAGCAGTTCTTTATTATTGCCTACCTTTCAGTTTCTTCATTTCCTTTGATCATTGTCTCAGTTTGGGTTATTTAGAGAGGCAAAATCATGTGATCTGAAAATAGGGTCAAAATCATGTCATCTGCACATAGGGTATTTTCACTTCTTTACCAATTTCTTTGCCTTTATTACCCCTTCTTCCCTTGTTGCTCTAGATAGGACTTTCAATACAATACTGAATAAGAGTGATGATAAATGGCACCCTGGCATCACTTTCCTTCTCAAGGGGACTCTTTAATTTTGTTGTTGTTGTTGAGAAGAATATTGAATCTTGATTTTACACATATACTCTTAAGTATGTGGAGAGATTTCCCTTCTGTTTTGTTGAGAGGGTTTTATACAAAAAGATGTTTGCTTTTATCGCATGCTTTTTTGGAATCAATTCTGATAGTCAAGTGATCCCTTTCCTTTGTTTTATTTATGTGGTGAATTATGTTGATTGATTTTCTAGTGATGAACCACCCTAGTATGGTTCCTACCTGATGGTAATATATTATCATCATTATTGTTTTGATGTGCTGTTGTATTTTATTAGGTAGAAATGTGTTGAGACTTTTATGTCTGTATTTATAAGGGATATTGGTCTGTCACTTTTTTAGTTTTGTGTCTTTGCATGACTTTGAGTTGAAGACTGTGATGGTTTCATAGAATGAATTTGAAAGCCTTCCTTCTTTTTCTATGTTTTGTAATAATTTGAGTAACTTTGGTATAAACTTTTCTGCAAATTTTTGGCGAACTCTCCCATGAAGCCAATTGTGTCTGAGCTTTTTCAGTTGTTGGCTGTTATTTTATGATCTCTTCAATTTCTTCTTTTGCTATAGGGTTATATAGGTTTTCTACCTTTGTTTATGCTAGTTTAGTTATATGATGTGTTTCTAGAAAGTTATCCATTTCTTTTAGGTTTAAAAATTGTGTAATATACCCATACTTTTACTATAGTGCTGATCACATACATATGTGTCCTTTTACTATAGCACTGATCACACTGCACTCTAATGACATATTTCCTTACTGTATCTCCCATGAGAATACGTAGCTAATCAAGTATTTTGTGGAATATGTTTAATCCTGTATTTTTTGTGCTTGTCAGCGTAAATTGTATATGGCAGGTGTATGATACATGTATGGGTTATATTTGTGATGATATTGGTATGAAGATCTAGTAAGATACTGACTATGAAAGCACTTTTAATTTAAGAACACTTTGAAGATGCACTGTGTTTTCTTGTCCTTAATACTTTGATGGTTTAGACAGTAAGCCTCTGGGTCAGTCTCTGAGATAGGGCAGAGTCCCCGCAAAAGAGAAAGATGCTGCTAGGGCAGTGGTATTTGTCTTACCGGAACATTTCTTTGTAGATCCTGGGTGCTCCTGTTTCTGCTTCACTGGAAGAGCATCTCTAATTACTGGTGATAATTAGTTGCAAGTTAAACCCCTTAGGGCAATTTGTGGAAGTACAAATTGCATCTAGGCTCTCCAAGATTTGATATCCTTCCCCTTGATGTCTCATCTCATATACATTTCTGTATATGAGCAGAAATAAGAGCAGCAGAAGAAAAATGTGCCTGAATGGAGCCCAAACTTGAAGGTCATCTTTACAAAAGACCTAATGTACCACTAAATTCATCAAAATAATTTTCAAGAGGCTTCTTACACCTGCGTGAGCAGTGTCCAGCAAAGCAGAGAGTTGCTATTCTTTCATTTCTTTTTAAAATGCTTGAGGACTTTCTCTGTATTAAGTTTAGGGCCAATAATATAGGGGCAAACAGATGCAGGCCCTGAAACCTCAGGTACTTAAGTTGTGTTAGTCTGGGTTGACTAGAGAAATAAATCCATAGACACTCATATGTGTTTAAGAAAGAGCTTTATATACAAGAGCAATTGAATATTAAGAAAACATCCCACCCCAGTCCAGAACACGTCCATAAGTCTGATATTAGCCCATATATCCAGAACTAATCTATAAAGTCCTCTTCAGACTCATGAAACACATGCAATGATGCTGAATGCAGGAAGAACACAGGTCAGTGGGTGGGAAGTCTTGTGGATCCAGTGGCATTGTTAGCATCTCAGTGCTAGCAGAGCTTTCCACACGGTTTCTCTAGCTCCAGAGGTCTGGCTCCATCAGCCTCTCTCCATGTGTCTTCTCCACAGGGATGTCTTGTAGGGAGTGAGCCAAAAGAGAGAGTGTCTCCCACCTCCTAGGAGGATATACAGGAGTTCACAGAATCCTCAGGAGAAGGCCATGCCCACACAGAGGCCTCATTGGCTATATCCTGATAGACAGGCTAGACTCTACCTTACACTCCTAATCCTCAAATTGACACCAGATTATGTAACTACCACAGGTATTTACACGCTTGAAGCTTGAAAGATAGGCTTGAAAACAAAAAGTTGTAAGGTAGTATAAAGATGATGCTAGAAAGAGAAGTAACAACAAAATTCATCGTGAAAACAGCAGATACGAGTCTAGATACCTTATGTCTATTTTCTCTTATCTTCATCGTATTCATAAAGTAAAACTAGTGGTCATTGAGTAATCCTGATTTACGATGAATCTGGGTGTTTCAGATGCGAACATTGTTCCATAAGATTTTCAATGAATGATTTTCTAAAGTAGATCACCAGGTCTTTCTTTCAAGGTACCTTTGAAAGGATGCTAACTTACAATTGTTTCAGTTAGCATCTGAGAACTAAACTATGCTTTCCAGAACTTAATTTTAACATTAAAATGACCTTGTACCTTTTATTTTTCTCAATGAGGATAACGGGGCTTCAGAAAATAATGTGAAAGGTAAAGGCAAATTCAGTGGAGTTACTGAGGGACAAGAAACAGTAAGATCCTCTGAGCCTAAAAAAAGAAAATATTGGGATCTGTTATTGACCACTAACTTTATAGTGAACCTGAGAAAAATATCCCAACAAAGCTGATCTGGATGTACCTCCCAGATCCATCCCTTTCCATTTCCTCAGCTCATTATCCTTTATGTTAAGATTTTTAAAAAATCTCTTAGATGAAAAATAAGTAGGTGTAAAGAGTTGAAGATTTGGAATCAAATGAACGTAAGCATTGGTTTTAAATCAAGTAGCTGGTAACTAGGACACATGGGATACCAAGACGTTACTTCCAATGTCATCTAGTGGAGAGTGTTCCCTCGTCTCACTCTATGCTCAGTTCTATGGAGTACCTCTTAGAGATTAACGTGCTGTTAGTTGACCTTGTAATCCAATTCTGTTTTGACTTTGATTCTGCTCTCTTACCTCTCTAAAATTGGAATAATGATAATGTCTACTATTCACCCTAAATTCACTCTTCCCCTTTACTCCCAGCCTTCCCTAGGGAAGGAACTACCAAACATTTGTGCCCAATGGAAAAGGTCACTACCCTTCATGGATTGATGATCTGACATTTCTGATACGAACTCCTTTAGTTATCCATAGAATTTAGAGACACTGTGAGTGTTTCTCTTCTATTAAAAAAAGGAGACGATGTCAAGGAGTCCATAGAGAAAAAAGAATGGTTGGAAATTGGTTGTGGTAGCAATTGTACAGTTCTGCTTAACATGATTGAAATATGGAAGGGTATGTTGTTACATGTATTACGTCCCAACTAATGAAAAAAAAAGAAGGAAAAAAAAGAGAATTTCTTGAAAAACAAACAAACAAGCAAACAAAAGTTGCCATCAAATGGATCCTGTATCAAGACAATCCCACGTGTGTCTGCATAGAACGGGGCTCCCTAAGGTTTTCAGTGACTGATTTTTTTGGAAGTAGGTTGTCAGGTCTTGATTCAGAAATGCCTCTTGGTGGACTTGATGCTCATACCTTCCAGTTAGTAGCCCAATTTAAGTTTGTGGTATCCAAAGAGGCACTTCAACCTTCCATTGGATGCATTAACAACATAACAACCGTGACAGAAACAAACAAATAAGTAAATAAAAACTCTTGGTCTTCTTTCCTTCTTCTGTGATAAGACTTAGAAATACATTTTGGCAGGGGCGGGGGAGGCTTGGCTTGGGAATGCAGAAAAGATGGAGCAAGTCTCAGAGGGGAGCTAGTCAGGCAGGGTTCTGAAAGAAGACCTATTCATGAATAAAAACAAAACAATGATAGTTATTTCCTAAGCACCGCCCCGTAAGCCAGGAATTTTCTTAGAATTCTTGCATATCTCCACAGTACTCTAATAACCATATGAGTGATGCACACGTTCACCCATTTTGCAGACAAAAGAAACTGAGGTCCAGGCTTTCACGTGTAAAATCACAAGGAGAGCAAGCTGTGGAGATGAAATATTAGCCAAATTCCTTAGAACTGCAGGGGTAGTGTCCATTTAGAATGATATGCGGTTTTCTATGGGATTCATCATTCAAGATTAAAATGATAAAAAGTTTTACAGGGTACCCTGAAAGTTTCTAAAGCACAATCCTTTTTGTTGTTTTAAAGGAGTTGTTTTACAGTCCCTTGAGTTTTGGGGTAGTGTGTAGTTAATGAATGGATTAAATAATTGATTAAACCCATTTTCTATTAACATTATAGCAGCACTTCCATTAATATGAAAATATGAATGTGTCTCAGAGAAGTTTCCTTTGACATTATAATGACTATATTAAAATTTCAAATATAATAATGGAATTCTAATTGTTTTAGAGAAACAATTAAAAAAGGCTATATATAAATACTCGTCAAGAACTATGGGATGTTCATGAAGTGCCAAAAATGAATTTTCAAAGACATTGATATGAAAAAAGGCACACAATATCCTTTAAATTGGTCTATAATTGTAAATTAAAAAATATTTTAAAGAAATGGTTTTGCTTTGAGCATTATACTGAGCAAAACAAGAATTGGCAGGTTAAAACGTAGAAACTTTGACAAAGAAATATAAACCAATTTCAAGCTTATTTATAGCTTTTTGTGACCTTTTAAAGTGATTATCTAAGGCATACTCCATTTGTCTCCCCTTTCTCCGGTTTCTCTCCCTTGTGCTTTCTTCCACCCACCCTCTGGTTGACCTGAATGGATCACATACGCTTATCTCCTTTATCAGTGGTTTCTAATACAGATCAGCAAAGAGGAATGCCAGCAAAAGGTCTAGGGTGGGAGAAGAAAAGCAAACAATTCGCTATTTATTTTGCTAGCTTCATTTTTTGCTTCTCAGTACTCTAGAAAGGTCTGAGCAACCAGTTTACTCAATGCAAAGATTACTTTGCGGACTAAGGTGGGCCTGACCCAAGCCAGGACATTTTCCATTGCCTCATATGCATGGGAATTCTGGACATTGAATCAAGAAAAATTAGATTGTGGTGCTGGAAAAGAATGCTAAAAGTACCATGAACCCCTAAAAGAAAAAAAAATTCTTGTCTTGGAGGAAGTATGGCCAGCGTCCTCTTTATTGGCAAGGATGGTAGGATTTCATCTTTGGATGTACTTTACACATATTGTCAGGAGAGCCCAGTCCCTGGAAAAGGACATCATGCTTGGTAAAGTGAAGGGGCAGTGAAAAACAGCAAGGCCCTTGTGTTAGACCTGGTTGACTAGAGAACAAATCCAGAGACACTCATATATGTATAAGCAAGAGCTTTATATCAAAGAGTAATTGTATATTAAGAAATTACCCCAGCCCAGCCCAGATCAAGTCCGTAAGTCTGATACTTAGCCCATAAGTCTGATACTAGTACTTAAAATCCTCTTCAGAGTCATGCAGCACATGCAATGATG
This sequence comes from Echinops telfairi, assembly GCF_000313985.2. Classification (NCBI taxonomy): domain Eukaryota; kingdom Metazoa; phylum Chordata; class Mammalia; order Afrosoricida; family Tenrecidae; genus Echinops; species Echinops telfairi. The sequence continues at coordinate 78,862,525 of NW_022104341.1, forward strand.
AAAAATTCAGGAAGATCACAGGCTGGTGGGTTCAATGTCTTGTGGATCCAGGGGTGGTGGAAGCATCTCCAGGGCTCTCACAGCTCTCAGTGTGGTTCCTTATGACTTGTCAACAGGAAGGTAAAGCAGAGAGAGGCAGGGGTTGGGGGGAGGGGGCTTCAGTGAGCCAGTTATCTCTGTTGCCCTCCAATGAAGCTGAGACCTGATTGACAGTCTAAATTCCACCCACATGTTCCTATGGGAGCCATGTTAGCACACGTAAAAACCTAACTATCACAGCCCTCAATGAGATGGATTGACACCACAGCTGTAATAATGGACTCAGGCGCTGGGACAATGGTAAGGATGGCACAGGACCTTGCAGTGTTTCACTCTGTTGTGCATGACTTGTGACTGACTTGATGGCACCTAACAACAGCTTCTTCCCTGAGATGACATACTGGCTGGATGCATCTCTTGATTGGAATTCATAGCTGCTATAAAATGACCTTCTCAACATAGCTTTCTCTAGGACATGCCTTCCCCACTAGCCCCCGTGCCCGTGTTTCCTTTACGTTCAGTACATTACATTGAAAACAAACGGTTGCCATGGATTTGCTCATGGAGACCTCTTATGTGTCAGAGTAGAATCATCTTCCATAAGGTTTCAAAGACTGATTTCTCAGGCATAGACCACCAGGCCTCCCCCCGACCCCCGCCAAGACACCCAGAAGAACATAAACCTTTGGCTTTCCTGTTAGCAGCCCAGAGGGTTAACTGTTAGTATTTGCAAGGGCAGCAGATGATTTAATGTGTCTCTTCTACCCCAAATCTCTAACCTCCACCAACTGACCTTTCTCTGCATGGATGGGGGAACATACTGAGAGAATGACAGTACCGGGAATCCAGTTGGCAATTTCTTACAGGTGAATCCTGTCAGTATCTTCCCTCATCCATGGAGGGAAAGCTCATGTGGTGTATAAAATGAGCTCGCTGAGATACAGGAGAGGGGATCTCCTGGCCAACAAGAGCTTGGACTTCCCGAACCAAGATCTTTGCTCGGTGAACCTTCTGAATCCAGAAGATACCCATCACATCAGAGGAGGAGCAGCAGCAGAATCAAGAGCCAGAGCACAGAACAGAGGGGTGGACTCCCAACTCATGGAGCAAGGAAAGCTGAGCCCTTTTGTGTAGAAGGCTGGTTTGCGGATTGGGTAGACTCTGAGCACTTAAATGGCGAAGTTGAGTTTACTGCCCCATGGAGCCTGAGCCGAATGCTTTGGGGTTGAGGTTTGCAGCAGTGTGATATGCTTCTTAGGTTATTTATCAGCAGACCTGAGAGAACTTTGTAACATGTCCTGATAAACTACTATCCTGGACATTTCTCACGGGCATTGCAGCCTGTCACCATCCGTAATAGACCCTTTAATCATGACTTTTGTCTGTGCATTTTGTGTTGCCCTTGCAATGGATATTAGACACTAGAGAATATAATAGAGAACACCATTTAAGACAATACAGTACTGTCCAGGGACTTGGGACTCAACTCTATCTACATCTTGATAGTCATTGTTTATATTTTCCTCAAATTAGCTAATTTGAGTATACCATCTACTTTCCTGCTTTGACTGTGACTAATAACTTATTTTGCTACTTTGTTATTATTTTTAATCTGTGTATTTCCCCCATAACATTATTAAGTTGTCTCAATGTGAATATGAATATTCTTAGGCAAATCCCATTATTTCTCTTAATTGCATCATGTCTGAATTGGGAATGGTATTTTCTACATCCTAGGTTGTTATGAGGATTAAATAAAACAAGTTAGATAAAGCATTTAAGCACACTTTTGGGCATATATTAATCAAAAAAACAAAATCAAACTCACTGCAATCAAGCCGATGCCAACTTAGAGTGACCCTATAGGGTAGGATAGAACTACCTCTTAGAGTTTCTGTAATGTAACTGTTTACAGGAGTAGAAAGCCCCATCTTTTTCTTGAGTTGCTGCTAGTGGTTTTGAACTGCTGGCCTTGTGAATTGCAGCTCAATGCATAACCACTACCAGGCTTCCTATACACAGAAAATATTGATTTTCTATTCATTTTCAAATTGTTTATATTTGACAAAGGATTGACAAATCCTTTGATTTGGGTAAAGTGATTGAGCAGGTAGATCTTTAGCAAATATGACAGAGCCATAGATTTGCTGTACAGTTTAGGCAAGAGAAAAAGAGGACACCGGTAGAGACAGAAAGCAGCGAGTGACCCAGCATTGAAGGTGTCTAAGTTCAGTGGGCACTGTTTGATCAGGATATTAACATCAGGAACTAAAGTAAAAATCTAGAGAGATACCTGTAGATTCTATCCCCTTCACATACAAGACCCACCGACACAATTTTGAAAAAAGGCTTCAACTATATGGGTAGGAGTCTCCAGTAACGCCCATACTACAAGGCTAGGATTTCGAGGGGAAACAATCTACTCCTTGACCTATTCACCCACTGGTAGAACTAGACCTTTTAGGATCCCTCCCATGGGATTTTAAAAGTGGTCTCACAAACTTGAGTTTGGTTTTCTTCAAGTAGATCTCTCACTGTCCCTACACTTCCCCTTGGCATCTGTATCTGTTTTCCCTTCACAATGAATTCCTTTAATAATAAATTATTTTCATTTATTCAAAATTATATTTCAGATACCCTTGAACCAGCTATGTCCTTGCAAGAGACCTTAATGATACAACCAGTCTCTGATCAAACAGTTCACCTGGAGCAAGAGAAGAAGGAGAGTCACATTATGATTTTGATTGTAACCCCATCAATAGTCTGTTTGGGGACTTTGGGAATATCCTAAAACCTGTTTCTTCCTTTAAAAAAAAAGATGCTAATAATAATGAGTGGAAAGTTACAGTACCTCTACTACCATGACCCATTAATCAATATTAACTATTAATACTATTAATGTTAGAGTGTTTATTACCCACATAACTCATACATATTGCAGGCTCAGTTCCAGACAACTACAATAAAGTGAACATTGAAATAAAATGAATTACAGGGTCGCTATAAGTTGGCAGACTAGATGGGAGTGAGTGAGTGAGTCTATATAAATGTTATGCTTACACTATACCATAAGTGTGCAATAGTTTTAAACATTGTGAGGATGATTAAAATGTGACTCAGAAACATGAACTGAGAGCATAATATTATTTTTAAAATGACACTAATAGACTTGTTCAATGCAGGGTTGCCAAAAATCTTAAATTGGTATACAAAATTAGGTACTTTGTATATTCAGGTAGACTTCAAGTAATTTTTTTTTTTTACAACTAGACCTTTACTTAGAATGCAACAGAGAATACTTGGTGGTTCCACTTCCTCGCAATATCTAAATTAGAGATATGTGTTGAAATATTGTTGTATGTTATTAATACAGTAAACTCAATGTAGTATAGGTATGATCTGCTCTCATGAAAATTAAGTAATCGACAAAATTACAGACTGGGTTGATGGCCAAAGCAAAGATGTGGGGAAGGCAGTTTATACATGGAAAAATATACATGGTCTGATTTAATGCACTGACAATTGACATAAAACAGTGAAATTATTGGTTCTCAATTTTAAATAAGGCAACATATTTTGTATTTTAATTAGAATGGAAATTGTATTGGAGTTGTTGAGCTGGCCAAGGGCCCCCTCATACTTCAAAGAGACAAAATATGTGAATAATTATAATTTCCCTAGGGAGTATTTGCAACCTGAGTTCTGAAATGCCCTTTTAGAAAAGGAATCCTGGAAAAGTTCCCCGCTCAGTGATTGTGTTTTAATAAACAAAAAGGCAGCTGTGGAGAAGAGAATGTAGCATATGGGATGAAAACCCTACAAGTAAATTCTCTCCAGAACATTGCCGTAATCCCCATGGCATGTGCTGCCTATAAAATGATGGGACGTTTGTCAGCACACATAGCGCAAACGCTGGGAAAGACTCCCATCTATAATTCATCTCCCCATCAAGTTAAATACACATATACCCTAGTTGTGAGTTGGCATAGACTAAATATCTCAAAGCTTCACACCGTGCTCCAAGACCTCATTGTTGCCATTCCAAACAACATCATGAGGCAATCGTCGCCCTCTTCCAGCGTCACCGACAAGCCCCTCTCTTCTCGCAGTCACCAAGCACCAGTCCTTCTGTGCGGATAGTGCTCTCTTTGGCCAGAACCCATGACAGGGAGACTTCCAAATAGAGGGAATGCACCCAATTATGCTCTGAAGTGTGCCTTATTTTCACATGAGTCCGGGAGAGGCTTCCACCGTTCCCAAAGGAGACTAGTATCAAACCCTCTCTTGTCCCTTCGGTGTGCGCATGTCTACATGGCCCTTTCCCGGTCAAAACCAACTGGAGTGCAGTGAGCTATCCCTCTTTCTTTCAGTACACTCAGGATCTATCACAAACTGGGTGCTCAAAAATTGATGGTAGAAGAACAAATGCATTTTTAAAAGAAGATTTTCCCCTCCGCTAACAGTATTTTCGGAGCTCTGGGAGATGTAGTTGTTATGTGCTGGGCGCTACCTGCAAGGTCAGCAGTCGGAAACCACGAGCCCCTTCCACAAGAGGAAGATGCGACTTTCTACTCCCAACTGGCATCAACTTGATGGCAGTGGGAGATAACAATGTTTTAAGGAGCCTCGGCGGCATAGGGGATCAGGCATTGGGCTGCTAACTGCAAGGCCAGTAGTTGGAAAGCACCCGTTGCTCTGCTGGAGAAAAGTGAGACTTTACACCCTTGAAAAGCCACAGGGGGCAGCTCTCTATCCCTTACAGGCTGCTCTGAGCTAGAATTGACGTCATGGCAGTGAACTTAAGAATGACATTTTATTTTCTAGTGACAAATACCATCATTATCACCTCACGTTTTCTTATGCACTGTATTATACTGTTAGACATGTCTGATTTAAATAATCAGTTATAAGGGACTATGTTCATGGAAAAATAGAATTTAAAAGTCTGTAATATTGATTCTCCTCATCCTTGCTTCTAAAAAGTGTGCTGTACACTGGTACAGATAGGAACTGGAACACAGAATCCAGGACGGATGATCCTGAGAGTGGTGATACCGGGAGGGTGCAGGGAGGGTGGGGTTGAAAGGGGGAACTGATTACAAGGATCTACATATAACCTCCTCCCTGGGGGATAGATAACAGAAAAGTGGGTAAGGGAGACGTTGGACAGTGTAAGATACGACAAAATAATCATTTTTGAATTATCAAGGGTTCATGAGGGAGGGGGAAAATGAGGAGCTGATACCAAGGGCTCAAGTAGAAAGCAAATGTTTTGAGGATGATGATGGCAACAAATGTACAAATGTGCTTGACACAATGGATGGATGGATGGATTGTGATAAGAGTTGTATGAGCTTCTTTTTTTTAAAAAGAAGCGTGCTGACTGTACTTCTTTAAAAATAGGTTTGCTTCTTCACTAGAAGTCCATGGTACTTTCCGTATTCGTTACCAACACCATAATCAAATACATCAACTCTTCTGCACTTTCCAGTATTCCTTGTCTTTACCAGGCATGTAAAGTGATTGAAAAGACAAGGGCTTGGGGAAGGTGCACCTTAGTCCTGAAAGTGACCCCTTTGTCTCTTTACTATGTTCAGTTATTTTTGCTGCAGGTTTGCCCAGGGTAATATGCCGTTTGGTGTCTTAACTGCTGCTTGGATTGTGGATCCAAGTACAGTGAAATCTTTGATAATCTTAGACTTTTCTCCATTTGACATGATGTTTATTGGTCCAGTTGTGAGGATTTGGGCTTCTTGCTACTGGGTTATCTTCCTCAGAAAGTGCATGACGTCCTCCTCGCTTTCAACTCTCAAGACCAGATCAGCCTTCCTGCAAACTTCAGGCCCCACGGATCATTCACTCCAGTTACTTGGATTATTTGCTCAGCGTACAAATTGAATATGTGTGGTGAAAGGAAACAACCCCGACAAACACCTTTCTGCATTTTAAACCACCCAGTATTCTCTTGTCTTGTTGAATAATTGATTCTTTATCCATAAATGGGTTCCACATGAGCACAATGCAGTGTTCTGGAATTCCCATTCTTCTCAATGTTATCCACAATTTGTTACGATCCACACAGTCAAATGCCTTTACATAGCCAATGAAACACAAGTAAACATGATGTGGCGTTCTCTGCTTTCAACGAAGATCTATTTGACATCAGCAACGGTAGCCCTCCTTCCATGTCTTCTGAATCCAACTTGAATTTCTAAAATCTCTTGTTGATGTACTGCTGCAGCCATTTTTGAATGATAGTTTTTACTTGTATGTGATATTAATGATGTTGTTTGATAATGTCCTGATTCTGGTGGTGCACCTTTTTGGGGAATAGGTACGAATTTGGCTCTATTCTATTCATTTGGCCAGGTAGCTGTCTTCTGAAATGTTGGCATGGACTAGTGAGGGCTTCAGGAGCCCCAGTGCTTAGTGGTGATGCATTGGGCTGCTAACAACAGGATCCGTAGTGAAAATCCCCAACTGCTCCTGAGGAGATGTGTGAGACTTTCTACTCCTGTGAACAGGCACAGTCTCAGAATCTCACAGGGACAGTTCGATGTGATTACTATGAGTTAGAATTGACTGAATGGTAGTGAGTGTGGCTTGGGCTTTTGAGTGAATATTTCCTGTACTTTGTCAGCTTATTGAAATATTTCAGGTCACGTTGCAGCAGTTCCTGGAGTCTTTTTTTTTTTTTTTTTGCTAAGACCTTCAGTACACCTTAGACTTCATCCTTCAGTAAATTCCTGCCTAGATGCTATCTCCTGAAATGGTAGAATGTTGACCAATTTTTTAATGTAGTTACTCTGTGAATTCCTCTTATCTTCTTTTAATACTTCTTACTTGCATGATTCAAAATTTACCCCCCCGGAATCCTTCATTATTATAACCCAAAGCATGGTGTCCCCCCCCCTTCCGTATAAAATGGGAAACACTGAGCATACTATTCTTCTGACTTCCTAAGTCCAGGTGCTTGCACATCTCATTACAGTATTTACTTTTCTTCTTGAGTCGCCTTTTCAAATTTTTGAGCATTTTAACTTCAGTTCTTCCAGTTGACTAATGTTTATTCCATTGGTAAGGGCCACATGATCATTGGCATTTGTTGTTGCAATATAAGTTATTTACATTAAAGGAGTCATTAGTCTTGCAAAATTCTGTTGTGCAATCTTTAGCTTCATTCCTATTTTCAAGGCGATATTTTCCAATGACTGAGTCTTCCTTTATTTCGAGCTCTCCCTCACTGTCACTCAAATACTTCATACTTAAAAGGGGATAAGTAGTGGGTTTTTTTAATGTTTTAAGATTACTGTGAAATTTTTAAAAAGTAATGTGCTTACTGTGGGAAATAAGAGCAGTGGGATTCGGATAGAGTGAGACAGAGAATGGTGCAAGTTGAAGTTGATGCAGATAAACACATGCTGAGAACTCCCCCCCCCCCTCCAGGTGCAATGGAGAGTTGAAACAAGTGTGTGAGCAGATCTGTTATCAATTTTAAAATTGTATTCCCTTAAGGAGTATGCAAAATTCTGGCTCATATCCCCATGTTTTTCTCTCTGTTAACAAATCCCTTTAGCATCCCTGCATCCCTGATGAATTCTTAGCCACCGAGTTCCAGTTAAATGGGTCTGACCAACTCCCATTTAGTAGTAGTCTGACCAAACTACTACAAATGCTCCCACTACGCGTGGTGACACTGTTATGCTAGTACTAAGAGCACTTCTTAGTTCTTAGATATGCACTTCTTAGATATGCCTGTATCTCTGGCGCAACCAAATTTCTCAAAAGGGTCAGATTTGTGCTTTGTTGAGAGTTGCTGTTATGGTGCGCTGACTCGTGATAATCCCATGGGCAATAGAACAAAGCACTGTCTGGCCTTTCTCCTGCTTCATCACCTTTGTTATGCAAAAATACACTCTAATATTTTTCCCCTGGCGGACTCCCCTTCCAACACTCTATCAGACAATATTTATTGTTGCCCATATAGTTTTAATTGACTAACATTTGAAAGTAGATGAACAGGCCTTTCTTCCCAGTCTGTCTTAGTCTAGAGGGTCCATGAACCATTTCCACCATGGGTGACTATACTAGTATTTGAAATACTGGTAATATAGCATCTAGAACCACAGCAAAAGACTATCCACCACAGTATGACACACAGTTTGCCACCGTATGAAGAAGTTTACAGCAGATGCTGACACAGAGCAGGTGCTGACTGTGCGCTTGTCATTACGTTAGGTCCCATCAGTTGCTTTTTAAAATTTTTATTTTTTGCATTATTAGTGTAAAGCTGCTTGGCCTGAATGAAGAGATTAGGAACTAACTAAAATTTGAAATTAGAGGTGGTCAGTGATTGAGACTGAACTACATTTTGAAAATAGTGGTGGGGCACAATGCTCAAATATTCCTGATCTCTTGCTTTCAGGCAGAGGCACCTTTAATCAATGTGAAGCTTTGCTACTCCCATTGGCCTGAGCACCTATAGGATAGCTACATTCTGACTGATTTTCAAGTAAATAGCTGTGCGATATCAAACACAATCTCAGCCAGAAAAAGCAAAGTTGCCACTCTTTCCACTTCTCCCTCCCTACCCGAGGACACATTTCCTATGTTGGAAACTCATCTTCAGCAAGCTCGAGGCCTTGAAGTGGACTGGGACTCATTTTTGAGAAATAGCACATTCGGTAAGGTCTCAGCCCAAAAGGACAGGAATCATTGCTGAATTTATTCTCTGAGTCACTCCTGCCTCTGAGTCTGATGCCAGCCAGCATCTCCAATAAATCTCCCATTAAGACCTCTCTCCTTCCACTTGCCCCTTGATCCCATCCCCTTCATCTTCCACCCATGGGGTTTCTCTCTCTCTCCCTCTCAGCTTCTGTATTCCTTCACTGCTGCAACTTGTCAATTCGGAGAAGAGTCTTTAAGTCATATGTTTTAAAACAGAAGACCAATTAGGGAGAAGAATCTGGTCTCCCAACTGACCCTGGTATTGTAACCCCCCTCCTTCCACACTAAAGGTCACTTCCCCACCCGTCTTGCCCTTTCAGAGACAGCTCAGGACTGGTTCTCAGACCCTACAAAAGGAGCGAGCTGCTTGTGAGAGATTTTCACATGAAGCAAGTGGTTACTTGTTTTCCCACTTGGAAAAGAAATCTATAGGTTTGTTCTATTTTATTTTCTAAAAAGTCCATTGTGTGGACCTTGAATACATTCCTTAATTCTGGTCCCTACCTTTGTACCATTTGGACCGAGGCAGAGGATGCAGATACAATGCGAAGCAGGTAACAAAGAGCATAGGTATGATGCATTTGATTGGTTATCTTCATAAGTCTGTCATTTAAACCTCCAGCCCCATTTCTTTTTAAAAAAAAA
>NW_022104341.1:78874078-78910978 GCF_000313985.2 Echinops telfairi
CAAAACACAGTTATCATAAAGGAAACAACAGTGTGCCCTGGTTATAGGCACATGTTTTAGCAAGAAAAAGCAAGAACTTTCCTAATCCCAATGAGTAAGGAGTCATTTAATTATAGGAATTCAATTGCTTTTAGGAAGAGGGAATAGATATTAAACCAACAAAAGAAAGTAAGTTCCCACTACAACAAAAATCCTGCATTTAAATTTTAAATGATGGGAATAATATTGAAGCTTTCAACTGTAGAGTACCAATGTATGCCCGGAACTTTACATGTGCTTTCTTATTATATGCTTCCAAAAAATATACCATAGGTGTGCTATAATTCCCATTTTATAGATTTTCTAGTAGCTTTTCAAGTCAATTGATACATAGCTGGGAATAACGCACCCAAATGAGGAATATGTTGCCTACAAAATTCAAAGGGGCTCAACAGGTATGGTGTTTCCTTTTTAATCATGGCAGGGCCCAGATGCAATAAGGCATGCTTCATTTTCATCGGAATAGCTCAACACGACTTTTCTCCACACCACTGGACCCCTAGAAATGTCACTGAGCTAGAAGGCACCTGAATTTTTGTAGGGTTAATTTCCCACCTTCCAATAAGCAGATATTTTACCCAATAAGTCTAAAGTCATTGATGCTTCTTCTGAAGTCCAATTAGCATAATTACATAAATGTAATGGATGAATGTGACATTTTGCGCAAAGGAAAGACGATCAAGGTCCTTGCAGACTAAGTTATGACAGAGTGTTGGAGAGATGAAATAACTCTGAGAAGGGTTGTGAAAGTGCATTGTTGCTGTTGCTAGCTGAAGGAAAACTATTTCCAATGATCCTTTGAAATGACAATTGAGGAAAAGGCACTGACCAGATCTGGGACCAGGTACCAGGAGAGTATGCATTTGATTTAGTAATGAAGCCACATCGGGAAGCACAGGTGTAATTTTATGATTATCCACTAGTTAAGGTTATGATTATCCACTTTCATTTTCCACGATTCATCTGCATTTTTTGCATAGGCCAAATAGGCAAGGTAAAATGGGGATGTGGTGGAAATAACCTTGCCTGCATCCTTCCAAGTCCTTGATGGTGGTTTTAACTGCTGCAGCCCTTCCAGGAATGCAATACTGCTTTGATCTACATTTTAATAGGTAGAAAAATCCCAATGACTTCCACGTGGCTTTTTCTACCATCATCGTACTTATCCCACATGTCAGGGATCTAATATGGAGGTTTTGTCCATTGATGAGTGTGTCTACTCCAAATATGCATTCTGGAACTAGGGAAGTAGCTGCAACGATAGGATGAGGTCCAAGACCCACAGGGCTCACTGTAAGATGACTACGACATAAGATCCATTCATATCTTGACCTCCATGCATCCTCACTCTGATCAGTGGGCCTTCAAATCACTTGGTGTCTTGTGCGATTAGTGTCACTTCAAAGTCAGTCTCCAGTAATCTCTGAAAATAGCGGACTATTTTTCCCCCCAGTGAACATTTACTCTTGGAAAAGTTTAAAGGTCCCTTTGGGGAAGGCTAAGAGAAAGACCAACAATCTAAATGTGTGGGGGTATAAAGGGACTGGCTTTTCCTTTAATCAAGGTGTTGTGGATTTGTGAGCTATTGCAGGTATGGGAACTGATTGAAGGGTTGTGACTCTCTATTCTGATTATTTGAATTCACCGGATGTAGAATTCTTCTGCCTGTACATATCAATTAAATATGTAGTAGACTTCCCATCTATTTGACATTTAGAGACACCCTGTCTAAGTTGTCAATGCCATAGGACCATATGAATCAGATGACTACTTTGACTCTGCTGTTCCTTTACAGTAACCCTATCCACCTGTCTCTACTATTAATTGTTCTCTTAGCCCCTAACACAGTGGTTCTCAACCTTCCTAGTGCCTCGACCCTTTAATATAACTCCTCATGTTGTGGTGACCCCCTCAACCATAAAATTAATTTTGTGGCTACTTCACAACTATAATTTTGCTTTTGTTATGAATTGGGCAACCCCTGTGAAAGGGTCATTCGACCCCCAAAGGGGTCGCGACCCACAGGTTGAGAACCGCTGTCCTAAGACCATGAGTACAAAAAAACCCCATTGTAGTTAGTTGTCTTAAGTCAATTAGGGAATTCCCACAGTCAAATATGATTGAAATAAAATAGTACTTACAGCAATCTTCAGAGATGCTTGGGCTTCCTTCGCAAATTTGTTTCTTACTGTTGTGGTGAAAGGCTTGTCTCTGGGTGCTTCAGGTGGGTCTATGAGTCTATTTTGATATATTAACTATAACATGCCAATTTTCCTTAGTCTTCTTCTATCCAGAGTTAGGTCTGGTGATTCAGGTTGACTTATCATAGGCCTTTGTACAATCTTCGTTTCAGCAAACCAATAAAAAAAAACCTATTTGATACTTTCCTAACCTCTCAATCTAAAACATTAGATGAAGAATGTGTGCAATGGGCTCATATCAGCTAACTCAAACTATATTCCTTTCTAAAATCATCCTGCACCCTTAATGACGATTCCCACACATTTTGGCTTTTTGGCAATATCGGCTCATTTACTATAAGAAATAAGGCTTTCATTTATGGCACAAGTGTGGACTTTGAGGTCTTTCATGTGGTGCTTGAGCTGTGCTTCTGAAGCACTAATCTCATCTCTCTCCTTTTACCTCTTTGTCTGTTCTGCGCAGTACCAACCAATCAGCTTCTTTATACTTCTCATTCTGACAAATTTACTGAAAAATATCAAGCACACCCCTAACTTCACTTCTCACCAATACTTCATCTATTGGTGATAACAGTTTGAGTTCAACACTCATACCATAGATTAATAGCACCTTCTTTACCAATTCTGACTTTAGCAACACGTCTCAGTACCAGTGGAAGCAGAGTTATCATTGTCTTGAGAACTATTCAGAATTGAGAATCGTCCTTACAATGTTGTTTCTCCAGACCCATTCCTGATACCAAGTGTTTTAGGCTGAGTTACCTAGCAAAACACTGATACTTGTTTATATCTATGTAGAAATGTATATGAAGAAAATAGTTTGTACAGTTGTGTAATTTGACAAGTTAGGTCCAAGTTCAGGCAGATTCCAAGACTATGGGTAAGATGTTAAACTAAAGACTTCTCCTGGCTTGTGTAACTTCAGGATCTGATGAACCAAATATCTGTAGGAACACCACAGGCTGGTGGCTGCAGGAGCAGTTGAATCCATGGGTAACAAGTCAGGCTTGTGACTTGAGAAACAAATAAATCAAAAATCAGCAGGTCAGATTGCATAACAGATGGCAGGCTGCTGATAACTTCTGAGGTCAGCAGACCATATGACAGGTGACTCAAATCCAAAGATCCAGAGTCATCGAACAGATTCAGGATCCAGACCCAGGAAAAATCAAACAAGCTTTCTTACAGCATCCACTTATATAAGAAATAGGTGACAGCCCCTTGGAAACATTCTTTAAATTGCTTCAGGGATGTGACCTGAGTAAAGGGGCTGTACTCCACCCTAATATTCTTACAACTACTCAATACTCACAGAAGATCATATTAGGGAGAGTATTTCAATTTGTTAAATAACATTCTGGGGAATTACCAGGCCTCAGCTGCCAAACTATTAAGATTTCTGGCCCAGCCAATTCAATACAAAAAGTCACTACCACACTTGGAAAAATCCTTTATTAAAGTCAGATATGGTTGCCTAATATCTGTGATCTTGCTACTGCTTGGAGTCTTCATGCATGTAAACGGGCTAAAGCAATTTCTGGCATCTAGTAGATATTCATTTGAATTATGGTATTGGCAAAGGATATTAAATATAACAAGGACCTCCCGATGAACAAACAAATCTATCTTGGAAGAAGGGTTGTCTGTATCCTCTTAGAAGCAAGGCTAGGTAGACTTTGCCTCAGGTACTTTGGACTTGTTTTCGAGCAAGGTCAGTCCTTGGGAAAGAGCATCATACTTGGTAGAGGGTAAGCAAAAACGAGGAAGAACCTCAAGGAAAGGGACTGACGTGGCTGCTGCAACAATGTTCAGATATAATAACAGTTATGAAGAGAGCAGGGGACCGGAGAATGTTTCATTAGATTGTGCTGGGGTGGGGGGTGGGGGGTTGCTCTGAGTTGGAACTGGCTGGATGGCATCGAAAAATAGCAATTGGATATGTTCAAAGAACTCTGGTAAATCGTGGTATTCAGCAACTAACTGTACTCAGCAGCTAAGTATTCAGCAGCTAACTGAAAGGTCTTCACTTGAACTCCTCAGATTCTCCCTGGGAGAAGAGACCTGGCAGTCTTCTCCGTAAAGATGGCAGCTAGGAAACCCCACAAGACAGTTTCTATGAGTCACAGCCAACTCAGTGACACGCAACAACAATAGCAGTGGGTTTTCTTTCCAAGAGAAGAGGGAGGAGCAAGCGCAGGAAGGAAACATCTTGGGTATTAGGTGTGCTCTACGCCTATAGCAGTTCTCCCCTGGGAACCCCTGACTGCATCTCTTCACTTTCTTCAAATATTATAAGAAGGGCCTTTCTTGACAAACAACCTTCTATAACATTTCCACGGTTCCCCTCTTTTCCTTTTCTATTCCCATATGCTGTTATTTATTCTTTGTAATGCAATTACCATCTGACACAAATATGTATTTGTCTAGTTGTTCTTTCCCATAAAAACAGAGATCTGCTTTATGTACTACCCAGCGGGTTACATTTGCAGTGTGAACCACAAAGGCAACAGAGAGATGAAGCTACCTGCTCCTGTAGTGATTTGAAACCCAAAGAGGAAGTTCTGTACTAGAGAGTTTCTATGAGACCGGACCGATTTGGTAGCAGTGGGTTTGGTTTATATCCTTGGCATCAAGAATAGTGCTTGGTAAATATCTGATTCATGAATAAACAAAACAAATCGTAGCGCTCATTTCTGCCTCTAGGCTTCACTGTGACGTCCCTTACTTCCTGAGGCCTCCGTGGTAAAATAAAGAAGGTCGAAGGATAGCTCACGTTGCTTCATTTCTTGCCAGCAAAATTCTGCCTACTCTGTTTGTGTCTTTCATGTTGAGTTTCTCTCTGGGACTTATTTTGAACAAGGCATTTTGTACCTATAAAGGTTAGAAAGATACTGGCCTAGATGATTCCTAAATTTCCATCTCTCTATAAAAATGTTTCATAGACCTCCAGACACATTACAAAACCAGTTTTTGAAAAATCATTTATGCATTTCTTACTGAAAAAAAAAAGTTAAGTGCCTCACCAAAGGCTCTAGGGCTTATAGACCACCCAGCTAGATTACAAAGAATGTTTTTCAAACAACGATTGCCCACTTCATTGGGGGGAAATTTGTATAAGTTCTTCATCTCCTATTCTTCCATTTCTCAAATTTCAGGAAGCTGATAGATGCCTTGTGAAGTCCATTGACTCATTTCAATTACCAAAAGCTCTTTACTGATCCCATTTTATTATTTTAATTAACATAATAACCCTGAAAACTGGGAGGTTGTGAAATGCATGAATTCAGAGCTTCCAAGATTAGTAAGTCCACTGAAGGATAGAAGATCATTTTTAACTGTGTGCAGATCAGTGGTGAAGAAAGGAAACTGTGCCTTTCCGAGGTAGAGGACAGGCACTGCGAGTGATTTAAACACTGTCTTTTCTTTGAAAAAGGCCCAACTGTCAAAACCGACTTATTTCTACCAGTTACTTTGAAAGCAGTGGCCTAAGAAGGCATCACTAATGTGGACCGTGGTCTTTGGATACAGGGGTCACTGCGAACATGCTTAAGATCTACTAATGGCTCCTCAGTAATATTAGAATAAGTCTGTACCTCGCAGCGTGGCTTTTAAGCTACTAGATGATCTGGCTTCGTCTTCCTTCCCAGCCTTCCTTTTTGATACGTCTTGCCTTATTCATGTTACCATGCATCCATCCAATCAAAATAATTATTTAGTGATTACTGTGACTAAGCCTTATGTTAGCCATTGGGGATTTAAAAAATGCAAATGGAGACATATCCCCGCTCAAATGTAACAAGAAAGAACAACGTAAGAGGTAATGAAGTATGATACATCTGAATCTAGCACTGTGATCACAGTGCGGTTGTTGGTGGGTGTCCTAGCATTGGTTCTGACTCATAGCCACCCTCTGTCCAATGGGACAAAGCACTGTGTGGTCGGTCCTGTGTCATCCTCACAGTTGTTTTTATGTTGGAGTCCATCAAAGCAACTGCTGTGTCAATCCATCCATCTTGTCAAAAGTCTGTCTCTTTTTATCTGGCCCGGTACTTTACCAAGCATGATGCCCTTCTCCAGGGACTGGTCTCTCCCGATCACATGTCTAAAGTACGTGAGATGGAGTCTCACCATCCTTGCCTATTTCTTCCACGGCAGACTTATTTGTCCTTCTGCCAGTCCATGGTACTTTCACTATTCTTCACCAGCACCACATTTCAAATGCCTCGGTTCTTTTTGTTCATCCTTATTTAATGTCCAACTGTTACA
The DNA here is from genome assembly GCF_000313985.2 of Echinops telfairi. Lineage (NCBI taxonomy): Eukaryota > Metazoa > Chordata > Mammalia > Afrosoricida > Tenrecidae > Echinops > Echinops telfairi. The sequence continues at coordinate 78,880,585 of NW_022104341.1, forward strand.
GGCATATGAGGCTATCAAAAACACCATGGCTTGGGTCAGGCAGGTGCTCCTTAGCCCTCAAAATAACATCTTTACTTTTCAACATTCTAAAGAGATCTTGTGCTTCGGATTTACCCAATGTAATGTGTCCATGGATCGCTGGACTGTTGTTTCCATGAGCATTGATTGTATAGCCAAGCAGGAGGGAATCCCGGGAGGGGGGGTGGCGGTGGGGAGAAGAGAGACATAACTAGTGTAGGTAGTCATGGAAGACCTCCCTGAACAATTGAGATAAAAAAATGAAGAACTCTAGACAAGTGAATGGGCTCTAAGGGGGAATTCAGTGATTATAGTCGCCTATGATTTGACAACCGGGTTCACCTATGGACACATGCTTTGCTCTGACTTGGCACTCTAATGTCAGTCTCAATTCCCAGCCTCCTGCTTGCTCTGATCCAAATCACCTGTTACTTGTTTGCTGAATTCAGCATGCTGCAGTCTTTCAAACACTCTACTACTACAGAAAGTCTCATCATACCATCAGGCAAGACTTCTGTTCTCTTCCCCAAGGCTGCACCATATCTAACTCTTCATCAGTGCTAACCCTTTTCCCCTTCCACTGAATCCCATACCTTACATCGCGTCATTCCTTATGCATTCCGGCCATCAAGTAAACCTCAGTTTCACATGGAATAATGGTCTGATCTCATTTACTCTCTGGACTCTGCCATCCAGAAGATATCTCTCCCTATGTCTGTGCCAGCCTTTCATTTCTGTCTAGGTATACCTTACTACTCCTTCTGCTTGTCCTGGTGGGGAGGAATAACTTCCACACCAGCTGGCTGAGAATCTGGAGTAAGCATCACTGCTACTAAGGATTCTAGGCTTCTCTTCCTACTGAATCTGATCAGATGTGCACACATTGGAGCCCTCTTCTACCGAGAACTCACATCTGCTTGCTATCCAGCCTTATGCCCCCTTCTCATTTGTCTCTTTGGCTGTGCCTTCTTTGAGCTGCTTCTCCTTCCCGAGTTCCTTAAGCCTGGAAACCTAGGTTTCATATGGCTTCATTTTTTTCGCCTGGTTTTGGCTAACTTCCCTGGATTTGACAACATGGATTTTCACTCGCTATCTGGTCTCCATGGGCTCCAGACCACTTGGGAATCTACTTCCATTATCTCCTCTGAAGATGTGCTCTCGCGGTTCAGTTGGGTTCAGGGCTGGGATTGGAAGACAGGGAGAGAATCCCTCATCGAGGGGCTCCAGGTGATGCTGTTTCCCAGCATCTATTTGTCTTCTGCTCTCTTCCTTGGCCATACCTAATCTGTAGTGTTTCCTTCCACGAATGCAAAGGACAGCCTACACCCACTTCATATGTGTGCGACATGTACACACTAGAAGCCCTAACATTTTATCCTCAACTAGTAGAGCTGGATGACAAGCAATCTTTCTGCTTTGTAGCGACAAGCTAATGAAGGTGAAAGGAGAAGCATGGAAAATCAAGAAAAAATGTGAGATTCTGCCACTTTAGAGAAGAAGGAGGAAAAACGGTTGATATGGAGGACTAATAAATTTATTTTTCTCTCTGAGACAAATATTCAAAACTCCAGCACAATCTTCCATGGAGCAGTTTAAAAGTCCCTCTACTGCAAGACATGTCTCAGCCAGATATGTTGCTAATTCACCAAATCATGGGCTTTGAGCTCCTTGTGCGTTTACAACATTTTGTCCCAAAGACCACTATGGCCTTATCCCTTCACCGGCACATATTCAGTCCATTTGATTAGAAGATATCAACCATGAGTCTACCATCTGCCAAGAAGGACAAAAAAAAAAAAGAGAGAGATATTAGCCCTCCCTACAAAAACTGAATCCCTGTTGTGATTGATAGCCATTAGAAAAGCAGCAGTTGCAAAAGCAAATAAGCAAGTGCAAATATATATATGTATAGAACTATGCATTATGATTAATGTTTTGGCAAGAAGAGGCTATTTGATCCAAAACAACCAAAAACTAAACCCGCTGTTGTAAAATTGTTTCTGACTCATAGCTATCCTATAGGACAAAATAGAACTACCTCATAGTATTTATGTACTTGTACATCCAACAAGGTATTTATCAAAAATACCTTTTGTCAAAATTGTAAGTAGTTACTATACACAGGGTGGGATAGATAGGAAACTTATAGGCTAAATGGGAAACAATTAAGGTAAGTCTGTCGAAAAATATGGTAGAGAATCTAGATAGATTCCAATGAGAGCAAGGCAAAGGGCCAACTGCAGAACAGATCATGAATTGCTCATATGCAAGTTCAAGTTGAAACTGAAAATATTAAAACCAAGTCTACAAAGAGACAAAAATCTCACCTGAATTAGAGATCATCTCAAGAGTAGGTTTGATTCATTGACACTAAATGCCTGAGACAAGATGAATTATGGTCTGACATCAAGGACAGCATACATGAAGAAGGCGAAAAGCATTCAAAAGATAGAAATCTGTTTTAAAAGACCAAAATTGATGTCATAAAATGCTCCAGAACTTTCTCTTGAATGTAGAGCAGCTAAAGTGGAAAAAAGAAATGATGAAATAAGAAAGCTTCACAGAAGCATTTAAAGGCAGCTCATGAAGACAAAGTAAGGTATTAAAATGAAATATGGAAAGACTGACCTGAAATAAAAAGGATGCACACAGTCAATATGAACTAAACTGAAAAAGTTTAAGAAAAAACTCAAGCCTCAAGTTGCAGTATTAAAGTGCAAAGTTGGAGGAAAATGTGAAGGACACAGGAAGCATTCCGAGAAGATGGAAGGGAGACACACAATCACTGTCCCCAAAAGAATTACGTAGGCAGCATGCAACCATTTCAGGAGCAGCATATGCTTAAGAACTGATGGTATTAAGCCAAAGACTGACATACTAAAATGGACAGATTTGGAGGGTCCCAGGGGTGGTAAGATGAACCTACAGACTAGAAGGCTGGCAGGTATCTATCTGAGTGTAAAGGGCGCTGGGGATCTGTAAGAGGAAGAAGAGAAAGCAGGGGAGAGAAGGTGGGGTTGAATACTGGGCTCCAGGATGGTGAATTTTCACCACCTGCTGAATGCAGAGTTGCTAATCTGAAATGTAAACCTCCCACCTAATCCATTAAAAAAGAACCAAAGGTATTAAGGGAAGAAGTCTAAGATACATTTAAGACACTGGAGGAAAACAAGGCTTTGAGAATTGATATACTGCCCTTTGGGATGCTTCAACAAATGATAAAATACCGGAAGTGCTCACTCATCTATGCCAAGATCTTGCATAAATAACTGGAATAAATCCATAAGTATATCCATTTCAAAGAAAGATGATCTAAAATAATGTAAAAATTATCAAATAATATCACTAACATCATATGCAAGGAGATTTTTATTGAAGATAACTTGAGAACAGCTGCAACAATCCATCAACAGGAAACTGCTAGACATTCAAGCCAGATTCAGACATAGGATGCAGAACAAAGGACATTATTGCTGAATCTAAAAGCAGAGAATACCAGGAAGATGCTTTTTTGGTTGTTGTTTTATTGACTATACAAAGGCATTCAACTGTGAAGATCATAACTAACTATGGAAAACATTGGAAAGAATAACAATTCAAGAACATTTCATATGTTATGCAGAACCTGAATTTAGATCAAGAGGAAGTCATCGGAATAGAACAATGGGAGGGATATTGCATGGCTTAAAATCGGGAAAGATGTGTATCACGGTTGTGCCCTTTCACTACATGCATTCAATCTTTATGCTGAGCAGACAACTTGAGAAACTGAACTACGTGAAGAACACAGAATCAGGATCGGAGAAAGACTCATCAACAATATATGCTAGGCAGATGGTATGATCTTGTATGCTGAATGCAACTAGCCAGCACTTACTGATCAAGAACAAAACCTTCGGTAGGGGTTATATCTCAATATAAATAAAGCAAAATATCTTTCAACAGGCACAATAAGCAATATCCTGGAAAATAGAAAAGGTTGACGTTTGTTAAAGGTTTAATTTTATTTGAATTTGTAATCAAAGCCCATAAAAGTCAAAAAATTGAAACAAATGAAACATTAGGAAAATTTACAAATGAACTTTTAAAGATGTAAAGAGAAAATATGTTGCTTTTAGGTCTAAGGTGTTCCTGACCTAAACCTTAGTATTTTCAGTCATCTCGTATGCATCTGAAAACTGGACAGTGAATAAGGGAGACTGAAGAAAAGTTGATGCTCTGAATTATGATGTTGGTGAAAATACTGAATAATCCCTACACCACCAGATGAACAAATAAATCTCTCTTGGAAGAAGCTCAGCTAGAATGCTCTTTAGCAGCAAGAACAATGGGACTTTCAACAATCCATGTATTACTTTTCTCAACAGTTTCTTAACTTTTATACTATTGGCTAAATTAATCCCACTATCATTAGAATAACCTTGTGCCCTATCATAATGTGCTGCCGTAATGCATTGACAGGGAACTACCACACGTTCAGTCTGGAAAAGGACACGGAACAAGGGCTATCATTGCTGAAGTCAGATGGATATTGGCTCAAAACAGAGAACACCAGAGAGAAGTTCTCTTGTAATTCATTGACTATTTAAGGCATTCAACTGTGTAGACCAGTGGTTCTCAACCTGTGGGTCGCAACCCTTTTGGGGGATCGAACTACCCTGTCACAGGGGTCGCCTGATTCATAACAATAGCAAAATTACAATTATGAAGTAGCAATGAAAATAATTTTATGGTTGGGGGGGTCACCACAACATTAGGAACTGTAGGATCGTGGCATTAGGAAGGTGAGCACCACTGGTGTAGACCATTATAATAAACTGGATAACTTTGAGAAGAATAAAAATTCAAGAACCCTTCAGTGTACTCCTTCGGAACTTCTACATGGATCCAGAGCTAGTAATGGGAACAGAATAAGGGAATACTGCTTGCTTTAAATCAGGAAAGGAGTGCATCAGGGTTGTATTCTCTCATCATATATGTTCAATCTGTATTCTTAACAAATCGTCTGGAAGCTGGATTGTTGAAGAGTATGCCATCAGGATAGAGCAAGGCTTATTAGCACCTACTATATGCAGATTATACAAATTTTTTGCTGAAAATGAGGAGGACTTGAAGCACTTGCTGATGAAGATCAAGGACTGTAGCCTTCAGTATGGATTACAACTCAATGTACAAAAGACCCAAATCCTCACAACTGGACCATTAGGTATAATCCTGAAAAATGGAGAAAGGATTCAAGTTGTCATGAATTTTGTTTTGCTTGGATCCACATTCATTGCTCATGGAAGTAGCAGTGTAGAAGATGCATTCCATTAGGTAAAGCTGCTGCACAAGACCTCTTTAGAGTATTGAAGATCAAGGATGTTACTTTGAGGACTAAAGTATGCCTAACTCAAGCCATTGTTCTCTGGTGCATCATATGCATGTGAAAGTTGGACATTGAATAAGGAAAAGTGTAGAAGAATAGATGCATTTGAATTGTGGTGTGGGAGGAGAATATTCAAAGCACCACAGAGTCTCCTAAAAGGACTAACCAGTTTGTACTGGAAGAAGTGTGGCAAAGTGGAGGGGCGACGGAAAAGAGGAAGAGAGACCTCAACTAAATCCACGTGGAAGAAGCATACCAGCCCGTGTGATCCAAGCATTGTAAATAATCGTAAATCCAAATCCAAATGAAGGAGGGTATCTGAGCTTAAATGCTAACCACTCAGTTGGCAGAAGGTTATGGATGACTATAGAAGCCCAAAATCCAATCTTAGCATCTCCACATGGACAGTCTCTGGTGAAACCCATTTGAACACAGCCCAGGGACGTGACTGACTAACCTTGCTATCAGACAGAGAGCTTTCTTTGTAAAAATCCATGATGGCAGATGTAGTTAGGTGATTGGGCTCCTTGTTGGCATATTTTAACATTTTTTCAGTTTTTAATATTTTCTGCCTTCTTTTCAATTGAAGTTTTTCTCTGTTTTATTTTTGTTTGCTTCCTGTTTGTGTTATATATGATTTTCTGTATATGAAATCCAGGAGAGGTAAATCTATAGAGATAGTAACTGGAGCCTGGCAGGGGACACTGGGGAGAAACAGAGAGCTAACAACAATGAGTACAAGAAGAAAATGTTTTGAAATTGTGGTGATAATTGCACAACTCCTTTTAATATGATTGAATGATGAAATTGCATGATATGTGAATTATATGCTAATTCAGTGGCACCTAACAAAAACTTACGGTCATATTTTGTGTGTTTTTGTTTGTTTGTTTGAGATGAGCTTGTTTGTCACTAAAGACTTCAAATCCATTTCAATTTTACTTTTTCTCTTTTTTTCAAGCTACTCAAACCACTATTTATTTAGATTTGAAGGATAAAGAATGTTTTTGAAGACATTGCCTACAATCTTCTTCAGCGTTACATTACATGATTAATCAGTTCAAAATTACCGACACCTTCGACTGAGCCTTCTTTATAAAGCACAAAATTATTAAATATGAAATAGCATTATTTCAATGGGTGCTGAAATATATATAAACCTAGAAAAATTTGTCATCAGTGGTGACCATTCTTAGCAATATATAGGTATTATATAGGTATATATAGAAAATATATAGGTATTATATAGGTATATATAGAAAATTCACATTTTCATAGTGAATATGTGTTCTACCCCCTTTGGAGATATTTTCATGATCGTTTTTAAGAATAAAAAATATTCTAATAACATTTATGAAATTATTCTTTCATACACTCACCAGATATACATACTGAACACTTGTAAGACTTCTCAATTGCAGTCTACTCTGGCACAACATATTCAAATTCCATTAAAATGATGAACTTCATCCGATAGAGCAGAGCAAGGGAAGCTGGGGGCGGTTGGGAGTGAAGGACAATGACTATATGAAGAATCTCTTCTCAACCTGGTTTTGGTGCTGGTTGCACAAATATTCTTAATACGATTCAAGGATAAATTGTATGATATGTGAAAAAATAGTGACTTCATTAAAACATTCTCCCCTAAATTGAGGTATTCCAGAAAGAAAATGTATTTAATTTAAGAATTAAATCTTGCACTCCAATTGCACTCACAATTTAATTTGCCTTGTTATTTCCTTGCTTTTGCGAAACAAAATGATATGTGTTGTTTGCAATGTTTGTTCTCAATACTTTTAATGTAATAATGCCTTTAAAAGCTGAAGTAATTTGATTCTTCCTTGGTTGAGTGTTTTATTAAAGATTTTCAACTGATTTAGAACAAAGTTCAGCCAAAATTTAGAGTCTCATGAACTAGAAATGCAGAATTAACGATAGTTGATTATCAAAGCAGCTCATTAAAGGATTACAATTTTGAAACTTTCCTAGATTGCACAAAATAAGAAGAGAAACGGGGCTTGCTTTCTTGAAACTTAAAAAATCATTTTCTGTGTGTGAGTTGACATTAGCTTCATAACAAAAATTGTGCCGTCCCTTACTCTGTGTGAACTTTGACAACTATGGCTTTATTTAGAAAGTACAGCATAGCAGCTCATTTTAGGGCAATTATAAATGATGTGAAAGAACCTTGGTGATGTGGTGGGTGACATGTTGGGCTACTCATTGCAAGGTCAGCAGTTTGAGCCTGTCCACCACTCTGAGGGAGAAAGAGGAGGCTTTCTGCTCTCAAAAAAATAAAAAAAAAGAACCGTATTGGAAACCCTCAGGAGCCCTTCTACTCTGTCTTGTAAGGTCCTTAAAAGTCAGAGTGGACTAGATTGCAGTGAGTGAGAGATTATGTGTACACTTCAAGCCAATCCAGGTGAAGTTGAGTTCCATATGCCTTTTGATTTATCAAGTTGTTTAACCAAAATTTATATTCCTGTTACCTCAAAGATTGATTTTTACCCCTCATACTGTGCTTTTAAACAAAATTATCAGTAAGGTAGCTATTTCATCCTCATCAGAATGAATTTCCAAAAGATATACTCTGATTCTAGGAATTCAATGAGAAAAATTAAATTAATTGTAATTAAATAAAAATACTTTCTTGGGAAACATCTGATAACATTGATGTAAAACCGCTGGCTTTAATGCTTCTGTTAATAGAAAAAAGTACATGAATAGATATCACTTAATCTTTGCCCACAAGAAAACTTGAAACTTAAAGCTATCCAATTTGATGTAGAAGAACAATTTTGTAGCTTAAATAATAAGTCAAACTACTTATAACTCTGACGTGTGGCTTTTTGTCTAAATTATATGACAGTTTATTCTATGAGTCTGCCTTTGCATGTATAAATTGTAGTCTTTGGGTACAGGTTTCTTAAAATAACTGTTAACTTTTAAAATAGATGATGTTTCTTCAGCAAATTGGTGTCTTCTGGCCTTTATATGGTCATGTTATCAATACGCCCCCTCTGGTGAATCATAAGTACTGATAAACATTTTGTACAATTTACATGCTCAAGAGAACTTACTTTCTACAGAAATGGAAATTTAGTACTTAACTTTTCTAAAATAGTCGTGTTAGTATTTTCTATATCATTGCTGGTCATCATATTTATTGTAATTGTTTTAAAGAGTAACGAAACAATAAAAGTAATAAACCATTTTATATTTATACCATACAACAAATGGGGCAAGAGCACTCAGACTACTCTTTATAAACAGGGGTCCCCAGCATTGATGCCTTGACCATATTTCACTTTCACGTAAGCTATAATTCCCCACAGGTCATGGTGATCACAACCTGGGCCCAGGGGGTTCTGTGCAGACTACAGCATGGTCAACTGGTTGGCCCAGTGACCCATAGGGAGGGGCAACAGTTTTGATTACAGTATTTTTTCAACCATCATTTGACACTTGAATGAGTTCACTGCATTCCTTTTCTGGAACGCTGGCTTGTAACCCAGAGCACACCTGCTTGAAAGAGAGGTATTGGTTCCACTGTGTCTTGGAAGAGTCGCGATTGGAGAGCAGGGTTATCACTGGTCTTCTTTTATACCCTGTGTTCAAAGAGGAACTCTGTTGCATGTATATTTCAGGCACTTGTTTATTAGACCATGGAAGAAGCTGGAAATACAACGGGGAGGTGTTTCAAACGCATCCTGTTTATTTTAATACCACTATTAAAAATAGCAACATTTAAAAAATAACTGTATTTTTAAATGTTTAAAAAACAGCTAAATCCCAACTCAGACAAGGTGCTGAAATAAGAGTTCAAGCCAGAAATATCTTCGACAAGCCAAGACATATGTTCTAGATCAGTGTTTCCCACAGTGGATGATGTCACCCCCTTGAGGTGCTGCAAAGACCCCGTGGGGATGCTGGGAAAAGCAGATAACTGCACTCACACTATCATGGAGTAGGGACTATAGAACAGAACTTGTTAATTGCTAGAGGAGCCCTGATAATTTTTTTTTTTCTGAAAAGGCCAACTAAGTTTGGGAATTTAGGATCCAGATAAAGTAGGTTTGAAATGTTGAAGTCCTCTCAGGCTGCTTGACTTGGTACAAACTTAGAATGCATTGCTCTTAGCCAAGAGTGAGCAATGTAATGCCAACCATTTACATCATGCAGGTCAGGGTGGTAATCACGATTAGCATGTATTGAGCACCTACTAAAATTTATCACCTTCACAACAGATCCATTAGACAAGTAACAGCAGCAGCAACAAAACACAATAGACTCACTGCCATTGAGTTGTTCCCAACTCATAGGGAGCCAATAGGAAAGAAGATAACTGCCGCCCAGGGGCAGTAACTTTTTTACCGAAGTAAAAAGCTTCGTCTTTCTGCTGTCAAGTGGCTGGGAGTTTTGAGCTGCTGACCTCAAGGTTAACAGCCTAACATATAACCACTAGGCCATCAGGGGTCCTTAACAAATCCATTAGCTAGACATCATTTTCACTTTAAATATGCGGATATGTAGGCCCAACTCCTTACGACTGGTATTAATGAAAGTGGTGTGGGACCCAAGCCTACATTCCTTCTACTGCACAGTGACTGCGTTTCAAAAGACTGGAACCAACTATTGTTCTATGCATTCAAAACCCAGCTTCCACTTACATATTCACCTGTTCAAAATATCTATTGAGTGTGTCTTAGGTAATAGACTCGATGCAAGGTAACTACAAGTAGCTTCTTTCTAGTGGCTTTAAAACTGAAGAAATAGAATTCCATGCATAGCCCAACCACAAAGTAACTTGGGTACAAAATGTCAGTGCAAACCTGAAACATCACAGCCATAAAAACTGCCACCTCATCCCAAGGAACTTGGATTATAGTTGCTTTCTGATATTACTTCATATGTTATCCCATGGTCCAGCTAATGGCACCTTTGAAAGCACAACCATCCCTACACAAGAATTTCAAAACAAAACTAAGAGGCGAGAGGACACTGTTCTGTGAAAGTGCACATTGAGGTACAGTGAGAAGAAATACCCGGTCAGAGATGGGGCTAGAACCCTAATCTCTGAATGATTTTTCACAGTCCCCCTGTTCTCCCTCAAGAATCTGGATTGGAAATGTAGATCACGTGACTCTGAGCCTGTCCTAGCACTGGGAGCCAGTCCCTGGAGTGTCTGGCTGCATTAGCATTCTGTCTGCAACCACTGTAGGTAGGAATATTGTTGCTGTCCATGACCAGGGGGAATAATCAGTCTTAGCTATTCCGCAGCTCTAAACAAGCCAAAGTAATTGGGTTTAATTTTAATTTTTTAATGGCTTGGAATTAATAGAAGCAGCTGCTGCCACAGTGTGTGGGTGTCCTTCTCCAGAAGGCAAAGATTTAAAAAAAAATCCTACACATAAAATAAACTCTGAGGAATAAACAATGGAGTGTCTAGGACAAAAAGGTTAATTCAAGAAGCGAGCAGTGTGTTTTCGTTATCAAAAACTCAGCTGGCAATATGTAGCACTGTCTCTCTCCTCCCACCCTTAGTGCCCATCAGCCCCTGATAAGATGGTAATCTGATTAGACACTGGGGTGTAAAAATGTGTTGCCTGTATCTAAGCACGCCCTCACTCTCCCCCCCCTCCCCGTGACTCACCAAGAGATTAGCTGTGACAAAGTGCGGAGAGAGATAAGAATAGATGTGCTGGTGACAGAGCACTATTAAAATTATTTGGGTAAAGATAGGATTGGAATTAGGAATAGGTCCTTCCTGTTTGTCTAGGGAGTGTGGATTTCTCATGCAGATACTCATGCCAAGCACCTGGCTGAGGCAGACATCAGAAAGGAAAAGACAGGGATCAACTGGCTCTAGCCAGGTGATAGTCAGGGGTGTTGCAGCCAAACATGGACAAAAGACGATGGGTTGTTATGATGACAAACTGAGGCTCAGCTGTTTCCATGAAAGGAGGAGGAATAAAATATCACCTCAATTTCAGAATATCTCAGGGAGACTGGAGCAACCCTGCTGGTATGGGAGTTGCGAGTTAGGCTGCTAACTCACAGGTCAGCAGTTCAAAACCACCCGCCACTCTGAGGGAGAACGACAATGCTTTTTACTCCAGTCGAGTGACAGTCTCAGTAGCCCACAGGGGCCATCCTATCCTGTCCTATGGAGCTCCTGTGAGCCAAAATGGACCCAATGGCAATGAATGTGTTTGGGAAACTGGGAGGGCAGGTTGCTTCCTACCTCAGAGTAGATAAGTAGAAGAACCAAGAGACTGTTTCAACAACGTCAATTACTGGATGATGTCCAGTTAACGCAATTTTGGTGTTGTTGAATGAATGTGAGCTTAGCATTTAGTTGCTTGTTGTTAGGTGTGGGCTCACAGTGGCCCTCTGCATAACAGACTGAGACAAGGACCTGTTCTGCGCCGTCCTCACAATTGTTTCTATGATTAAACCCATTGGTGCAGCCACTGTCAATCATCTCCTGCGTGGTTTTCTACTTTTCTCCGACTGTCTACGTTCAGTAGCATGATGTGCTTGTCCAGGGTCCAGTCTCTCCCAGTCATAGATCCAAAATAGGTGAGATGAAGTCTCACCATCCTCCCATCTGAGGAACATTCTGGTTGTACTTCTTCCAAGAAAGATGTGTTTGTTCTTCCAGCAGTCCCCAGTACTTTCAATCTTCTTCACCAGCACCAGAATTCAATGCATCCATTCTCCTTCAGCCTCCCTTATTCAGTGTCCACCTTTCACGCCACAGGGTACAGTGAACATGTAACACTACACAGGAGGTACCTGATATGTTCTTCCTCTTTGGGATTTCTGAGTGGTTCTGTCCTTGTTTTTCATACCTACCTTAGGACTTCCAAGCAGACTGACTCTTCATTTCTCCTTTTATTACTTTGAACAAAAAAGTATGTCCACTGCCAAGGAAGAGCCTGAAAATGTAACCCATGTAGCCACATCTACATTTTCTGCTTGATTAGAGAAAAAAACCAGAGTTTCTCTACTCCCGAGCTCCTAAAGAGGGCTTAGGGATGTTGTTTGTAGAGCTTTATATACACCATGGTTAGCTTTCATCGAGTTGACTCTAACTCAAGGCAACCCCATGTACAATAGAACAAATGATCCCTAGTTCTTTTCCTGTGGAGTTACACGGATCGCTTCAAATTGATCTTTATCTTTAGCAGCTAAGTGCTTAACCATTGCTCCACCAATTTCCTTTACATACACATTTGCTATTATGTATCCTACCCATGTCTTCATTCTCTGCATTACCTGCCTTGCAGTGTTTGTGTATCCTCACTCTTGCTTAAACTTGTTGTTGAAGTCCATTGCTGTCACAAGATAATCCCATGTGGAATAGAACAAAGTATGCCTCTGTGTTCTTGTGGAGTCACTAGTGGCTTCAAATCTAGGTCTTTGAGTCAGCAGTCATGCTTAGCCATTTCTCCATCCAAAACCCAAACCAACCCATTGCCATCAAGTCGATGCCGCCTCACAGCAACCCGTTGAGGGTTTCTGATTTTGTAACTGTATACAGTGGTAGAAAGCCCAGTCTTTTTCCTGCACAGCCCTTGGTAGTTTCCAACTGCCAACCATGCGGATCATAGCCCAAAGCATCAGCACTGCACCAACAGGGCTCCCAGATTGCTACATCAGTTTCCTTCATATACATCCTTGGGTTGTATACACACTGGGGGGAAGGGAGCAACGAGGCTGGAAAAATACCATGCAGTTCATGAGCACAGACTTGGGTGTCACATTGGCCAACACAGACTGTGCCTTAAAGGAAGGTTTGTTTATTTATAATCTGTCTGAGTCTGTGATGGTCTAACCTGTGTAAAGGGGTGTTAATAATTCCTAGGGATATTACGATGATCACATTATAATTAATATAAAGCAGTTATAGATACTGGAATCATAATTCAAGCCAAATAAGAAAACAAAAGAGTGAATCCAAAATAAGACACTTCTCGTTCTTACTAGTAGCCACTTTTGCTTTTGCCCATTTTATTACTTGAGGGTTCTTGTGAATTCTGCTTGAATTCTCAGCAGAATCAGGAAAATCCAAACCCTGAGCAGCGTTTCAGCTTCCCTGACTGATTATCCCAGGGTCCATTACCTTCACTCTGTCTGCTAATCAGGTTAGGATCCCGACCCACTAAACAGAGGAGCTGGGACAGCTGCAGGCATTAGATGGATTCTCATGATAGTACATAATCAAATCTGCTGGAGACGGCAGACTCTCGGAATCAGGTTGCTGAACTTGGCCAGAAAAGCAGAAACCTGGGGTGATTGCATTAAAACATGCACCCTAAAAAAAAAAAAAAACATGCACCCTGATGGAATAAACGAAGAGTTGAAAATATCAGTGTCATCGTCTTAGAGGCCTTACGACTGCAGGAGATGCCTGTGAATGAATGCATGCTCCTCTTGGGTTCTAGGAGACTCAGACCTGGGTCAGGGCCAAGGGGCATTGTCACAGGTCATAACAAACACTAAAGTCCTTCAGCCCATTTTCATTGTCACTGAAACTGGGACCCTGATAACAGCTTCTTCTACTAGTGTCACATTCTTGCATCTTCAATGACAACACAATTATAGAGCTCCCGCTTGTCTGTTCAGCTGTATATATGTTGGCTGTACATACACCGCTCTCTGTCCTCTGCAAAGATGTACGCTTTTCACTTTTTTCCTCTAAAAAAAATCCCTATAGCGGATAATACCACTTGAATCCTTCCATCTTAGCCCAGGTCTTCTTTACTTCTTGTCTTTCCTGTCTTAACTATACTTTGGATATGAAGCTTAACAAATGCTTGTTGAATAAAATAATCAACAAGGGCTTGACTCCCCCGGGAACACTGTTTGTCCCACTGCCTTCTCAGGAGCTGCTCATTCTTCAATACCCAAGCACAGAAAGATGACGAGAGCAGACTTTCCTACTCACTCGCCATGATATTTCCAAGTCATCGGCTCTCTCATCTCACTGGCAGTTCCAGAATTTCTACATACGGAGGTTTAGGATGACAATCTAGCTGGAAGGAGGAACATCTAGGAAGTTTATCTTAAAGCTTTATTTACATTACAAGTAGATTGTCATTATTTTTATCTTTACACCATGTGACTTGGCAAGTTGTTATGTTATCACATGCCATTGAGTTGAGTCTGACTCATAGTATCTGCAGGCTTCTTAAACGTCATTATCTTTGGGGTAGCTGAAGATTAGCTTTTGTTCCCCTGAGGAGCCACTGGGCAGGGCTAAACCGCTGAGCCATTGGTCAGCAGGTGATACTTTAGCTATTGTGACGCCAGGGCTCCTTCTTTGGGAATAGGAGGTGAAGAGAATCTATTGATAGGCCTACGTTCACCCCCAACTGTCACTTGATATTAGGATCCGTTGGTTGCATGTACTCACTGAAGTGTAAAAAACCTTTGTTCCTTTGTGGCTTACTCTAGTTTTCTCAAGCATCTTGTCATCTTTCTCAGCTCTCTCACGCCCTTACTCCTTTTTGACTCCACGGTCTATGATTTCAGTCTCCATTTTTTGTTAATACAATCAAATCTATTCTGCTTTCTATACCTGTGATGCAACTACCCTGTCCTTTTGACACTTTTTTCCCATCCATTGACTGATGCAAACTTAAAACTCTTCGAGGTTTCAAAATAATATCTAAACTTTTTAGCAGGATGTATATACCCTTTTCCCCCGAAAGTAAGACATCCTCCCAAAATAAGACCTACTTACAGTTTGCCTCTCACTGAAAATATAAGGCATCCCCCTGAAAATAAGACCTCCCCCAAAATAAGCCCCCCCACCCCAAGCTATGGTAACTCTGGATTCTGGATCGTAGCTGCGGAGCCGCTGCACAGCTTTCTGTTGGCCACAGTGCATCTGGAGCAGACAGGAAGTGCAAGGTCTCTTTTAATAAAACAATAAACAATAAATGTGTACTGTATTCTTCTTCATGGAAAAATAAGACATCCCCTGAAAATAAGACCTAGTGCATCTTTGGGAGCAAAAATTAATATATGACACTGTCTTATTTTCGGGGAAATAGGGTAGTAACTTGACTTCTGCTTCCTGTTCAAATATATTGCTTACCATTCCCTGTCTCACTCTTTAGACTTCAGCTGTGATGAATTCCTTATAGTTCTACCATCTTATATGGTCTTTTGCACACATTCACATTGGAAGTCTAAAGGAAACATGGAGGGATGAGCCAGGTATTGGGCTTGGAAACAAACACATGTGAATTACAGCTCTCCCTTTACCTAGCCTGGCACCATGGGTCTTATAAACCTTGTCTCTTATAAACCTCTATGACCATATCTTCTATGGAGAACCAATAACCACCTTGACAGAACAGCTGAGGATTAAAGCAGGTGCTGAGTGAGCTTTGTTTGTGGTATACTTCTTGCAATCCTTCCTTCCTCTTTCCTCTCATTCCCCCATCAATACCCACCCTACTTTTCCTTTTTGTCATCCACTTTCTCCCTCCGCATGCCACTTATGATGTATAATATCCAGGTCACAGGCATGCAAAATAAGTCACGATAGTGGTGCATCACAGGAGCCATCTTGTACTGACCATTTGGCCTCCACATCTTTCGCTTTGCTTGTAAAATATCACTACTGTGTAACCCCTGCTCATCCCCTGGAAGCACACAGCCTCATCTCCCACCCTGTCTACTGGGGCAGCCTGGTCTTTCTCATTTGGCCTCAGAAAGCCATCTTTTTAAAACAAGAGTTTGCAATGAATTCTGTCATATGACTCTTTGATCTCTAAATAAATTTCTCTAATTTTCTATACCTGAAGCCAATACCATTTTGTTGTCTTAGACCTCAATTCCCATACTCTAATTCTCACAACTATTCCTACAATCCCCCCCATATGTCCCTGAGCACCTTGGTTCTTCAGAATGCTGTGCCACTTCAGGTTAGCCTTTCTTTTTCTACTCACTGTGCTACTACCACTCCTACCCCCATGGCCCCCAAACAGCATTGTCCTTAATGAACTTTCATAATGAGCCTGGTGGATAAAACTTATGGAGATGTCAATTAAAACCTAAGCATACTCCAAAATGTATGCATTAAACTGGCCTGGAAATATAAATGGAGAATCATGGAAATGGGAGAGATTGAAATGTACTCTTTAGGATTAATGGGATTTGAAAAGATAGAAATTAGAGGTATTCCCTGAAGGGAAATAAAGCATATCAGGATGCATGGAGCACATGAAATGGAATAATGTGAAAAGGTGATGGGAACTATGATTGGAATGCTCTTCTGTTTCACAGGAATGTGTCCCAGTATACTTTCCTGAAGAATGAGCATGATGAGTTACCCTGTTTCCCCGAAAATAAGACAGTGTCTTATATTAATTTTTGCTCCCAAAGATGCGCTAGGTCTTATTTTCAGGGGATGTCTTATTTTTCCATGAAGAAGAATACGGTACACATTTATTGTTTGTTTTATTGTTTTATTAAAAGAGACCTCGCACTCCCTGTCTGCTCTGGCTGCGCTGCGGCCAACAGTGAGCTGCGCAGAGACACCACCACTATGGTCCAGAGTCCAGAGTTACCATAGCTTTGGGGGCCTTATTTTTGGGGAGGTCTTATTTTGGGGGTATGCCTTATATTCCAGCGAGAGGCAAAACTGTAAGTAGGTCTTATTTTCGGGGAAACAGGGTCATAAAATTGCCTTTCAGAACATTTTAATGGAATGTTTTCCAAAACTATTCTATGAATAATTAATTTCATGGGATTCTCCAAATAATAATAATAATTTTGGAAAATATTGAGCATTATTTTATCATCTTTGAATATTCATAGTGCATATTAGGTCATTAGAAGTTCATCCCCATTTAAATGATCTTTAAAAAAAAGGTCTAACATAGAACTATTAATAAAACAACCTGAGTTTTCTGGAAAATGTAAACTACTTTCATTTATGTCATTTATACAGCACAGTATCATTTCCCTTTGGCTCTTTTTTAAGAGTCCATACCTATAATGTCTACTTATTTTAATTATGTATTGACTGATTCCCCCTTAAAATATACAACAGAGATATATATTTAACTTTTTATGTCTGAAATCGAGCATGATGCTTGGACACATAATAGATGTCCAAATTTTTTTTTAAATGGCTGAATGAATGAACAAAATGTATAATGTCTTTGTTTGTTAGAATTTTCCATACAGTTGATAAAGATAACGGCTAAAAAATGAACGCTGTGCTGTCAGATTCTAATCTTTTTTTTTTTTTCCCCACCGTAAGTACTAAAGCTGCCCCACCTCCCTTTTCATCAGCCAGGATTCTTGATGTTACAGTTTTTATTCTGGGGTTCAGTCTGTTTATTACCTATTAAAACTTGAATCATTGTCTGATCTGCACAACTTTCTTTGTATCTTTCAGGCAAAGGCTGCCTCCTAAAAATGTTTACTACTACCGCTGCCCAGACCATAGGAAGAATTATGTGATGTCCTTTGCATTTTGTTTTGACCGAGAAGATGACATTTATCAGTTTGCTTACTGCTACCCGTACACATACACTCGCTTCCAGCATTACCTTGACAGCCTGCAGAAGAGAAACATGGATTACTTCTTTCGTGAACAGCTGGGCCAAAGTGTGGTAAGGCCGGCACTGAGGGGAATGCCTTTCAGAATCGGGCTGCCTTGGGCTAGCTCTTAGCAATGGGGTTCTTTTCTATAGAGTGCAGATCATGAATGTTGGTGCTTTGTGGATAATATGCTCTGGACTTTTAAAAACGACTGTTTTTATTATGTAATTCATTGCTATAATAGGCACCAAGAAGTAATAGAATAAGATATAAGACACATATTTGTTCTTCTGAATGAAGGTAGAAAACGCTCTAATTAAATACCAAAGTTTTTGTGAGTCATAAAACTTTTGAGAGAAAGAATACAGATTCTACTGGATAATGCCAAAGGGGTGGCAGCACTTTATGAGCATGAGCCTCTAAGGTAATTTGTTTGTTAGTGAATCCAGCTTGCCTGCAGTCAAGGTTACCAAGGTGTGTATATTGTTGCTGTTAGATGTCACTGATTCATGGTGCCCCTAAGTGCCACAGAATGAAATTCTGCCTGATCGTATGCCATCCGCAGATGTACTCTGTTTGATCCCATTATTGCAACCACTGTGCCAAGCCATGTTTCTGAGAGTCTTCCTCTCTTTGACTGACCCTCTATTTGGCCAAGTAGGGCATCCTTTTCCGGAGACCAGTCATTTTGGATAACACATCCAAAATAATAGAGAGTAAGGTGCATCGTCCTCATTTCTAAGGACATTACGACTGACTTCCTCCAAGAACAGGTCCGTTTGTTTTCTGGCAACCCACACTACTTTGAGTAGTTTTCCCTGACCCCACAATTCAAATTCATGGATCACCTTCAGTCTGCTGTGTTCTTTGCCCAGGTTTCACATGCTTATGAAATAATTGGAAATACTGTGGCTTGAGTCAGACCACCTTAGTCCTCCAAGTGCCATCTTTGTTTGTTTAGTTGAACACTTTCAAGAGATCCTTTGTAGCATGTTTGTCTAAGGTAACATGTCATTTGATTTCTTTTTTTAATCATTTTATTGGGGGTTCATATAGCTCTTATCACAATCCATCCGTACATCCATTGTGTCGAACACATTTGTACATATGTTGCCATCACCATTTTCAAAAGTTTCTTTTGATTTGAGCCCTTGGTATCAGTGCCTCGTGTCATTTGATTTCTTGACTGCTACTCCCAGGGGTGTTGATTATAGATCCAAGAAAATGAAATCCATGACAACTGCAATCATTTGTTCTATTTACTTTGCTGTTGCTGTTTTAGTCCAGTTGTGGGTATTTTTGCTTTATTCCTAGTCAAGTATAATTTACACTGAAGGCTGTATGTAGTCTTGGGTCTTCAACAGTAAGTGCTTCAAGTCCTCTTTGCTTGCAGCAAGCAATGTGATATTACCTGCATATTGCAGATTAATGAGTCCTCTTATAATTCTGATGTCATATGCGTTCTTCATATAGTCCAGCTTGCTGAATTATTTGTTCAGTATATAGATGGAAAATTCTGCAAGGGACAGAATCCTAACATACACCTTTCTGGATTTTAAGCTAGTGGTTTATAGTCTGTGTGTTAGGACTTCAATGTGTTCTATCTTCGTGTCATTCCTCAGTTCCTGGTCCCGCTTCCCTTCCCCATAGTTAGTTCTCTGGCTATGGAGACTCTAGTCTGCCCTTGTGTATTCGTTTCCTAGGAGGTGTGTGTGTGTGTATTCATAACAAATGTGGTAGCTTTAAACAAGGTCAAGTAACGGAGAACCAATTACAAGGATCTACATATAACCTCCTCCCTGGGTCATGGACAACAGAAAGGTGGGTGAAGGGAGACATCAGACAGTGTAAGACATAACAAAATAATGATAATTTATAAATTATCAAGGGTTCATGAGGGAGGAGCATGGGGAGGGAGGGGGGAAATGAGCTGATACCAAGGGCTCAGGTAGAAAGCACATGTTTTGAGAATGATGATGGCAACGATGTGCTTGACACAATGGATGGATGTATGGACTGTGATAATAATAAAATGATTAAGACAATAGAAACAAAACAACAACAAAAACAAAAAAAAACAAGGTCAAAAGTCTGAAATCAGCCTCCCTGAGCAAAAATCAAGGTGTCTTCATGGGAGGTGGCATTCCTCTAGAGCAATGGTCTCAGCCTTCCTAATGCCGTGATCCTTTAACGCAGCTCCTCATGTTGTGGTGACCCCCAACCATAAAATTATTTTCATTGCTATTTCATAACTGTCATTTTGTTACTGTTATAAATCAGGCCACCCTACCAAAGGGGTAGTGACCCACAGGTTGAGAACCACTGTTCTAGAGGCTCTCAGGAATGATCCATTTCTTTACTCCCCCCACTCCTCCTGAGCTCCCACCCCCACCCCCCCAGAGGCTCTTCCCATTCTGTGGCATCTACTTGTTTTCCATTTTCAAAGCCATCAGTGTTGGTCAATAGCTTTTCATGTGGCCTCACAATGACATTGACTCTCCCACTTCCCTCCTCTTGCTACATCAAAGACCCTTGTTGAACTCAATGAGATAATTTGGGTTAATATCCCCTAACACAAGATCTTTAAGTTATTCATATCTAAAGTGTCTCCTTTGTCATGTAAGATAAATATGCATAGGTTCCAGGGATTGGGACAAGAGCATTTTTTAGGTATGAGGTCATGATTTTGCCACCACATCTTCTCTTTTTCTTCTCATTTCTTTGTCCCCTACCCAAACCAGGAAGGTGCAGTTGTGTTTCACATTGAATGCCAGAGATCATCCATATTTCTTTGGTCACTAGTCAAGAATAAGTATCTGATATGATGAGCACTGTGTATTCTTATCAGGCTTCAAGAAGTGTGGATTGTTTCTCTAACATGGGTATGTTGAGAGGTCTTCAAAGGTACAGACAGGTGAAAATATTTACAGGATTGCCCACAGATGCTATATATACTTGGGGATCTGGTAAATGGTTATGGAGCAAGGCACTGTCTTCTGACTCTAAGTCTTACTTCTAAGTAAATGTTTTCACTGCTGAAATATTTAGGAAACATTGACTTTTGTCTGGGATACCCAAACAGAGAGAAATGGAAGAGGGCCTGGTTATGGGTATACCCCAGACCCAAATTTAATCTCAAAACCTCGTGGTCATGATGCTGTTCTTATGACCTGCGCTTCCTTAGGCTCTAAATTTTGTCAAAAATCTTCCTTTTATTCAAGTCATCTTCCTAACAGTGCTTCTATGAGGTGCCTTGTGTTTCCAGTGCCTATATATTTTGAACTAAACATTGGGACACATGGTGTATCAGTCAGCACTGCTAGCAGGAAACAGATGGCAGACTCAAATTAGGATAATTTGAAGGTTTAATAAATGGGCTATTTACAGGGTGTGGGCAGTTGTGGGGAAGCCGCAATGTATAGCACAATTCCCTGGGGCTAGTAATAGCTCAGAGGGTGTGAAGAGAAAAAACAACTATAAGAACTCAACAGTAGGATGTTGTGTTGTGGGCCCCTTTAAAGGAGCAAGGACCTTCGGTTTCAGTTAGAGAACATAGCCTGAGGTCACCACACCAGCAGGGAACTGAAGAAAATAAATACAATCGGGTTTCAAAAAGGTTTATGTCAAACGGAAGTTTAAAAGAATGGATTATTTCCATAAACATTTTGACGCTCCCTTGTACATAGGCCTCATTCTCTTGCTTTCCTCTCTTGCTAGATATCTTATTGGCCAACCTAACTAGAAGCCAAAGGACAAGGCTTGGCTGTGGTTCAGGCTGATCAGCCTGCCAGAGCGAAGAAAATGGTGGAGTAGGGTCTAGCGCAGATAGAGAGGGAAGATAGACCACACGAAACGCACATTCTCTGATCAACGATATGTTCCTGGTACCATGAGATTATTTGAGATATCAGAGAAATTCTGAGATGAATGTTTGGTATACATGTGATGTAATATGATTTAAGATGCAATATGATTTAAGAGAATGAAAACTTCATTTAATATTTGTGACATTAAGGGAAAGATATTGTGCCCACCCTAGTCTCCTCCTAGATTTATGCCAAGCAGATGTATGCTTATATTGCATGTTTATTTAGTGAATGATTGAATGAATGAAATTCATTAAGATACACGTCTGCCTGGGAGGTAGTGTGAAGAGTAGAAACCATCAGATAAGAGGTGTAATAAATTAAGTAATGGTTCCAATAACAGCTACCTAAAATAACAGAGGTTAAAATAACTAGTAGAATTTTAGCAAGGTAGGTCATATGTAGAAATCTCTCTAATGTA
Organism: Echinops telfairi; assembly: GCF_000313985.2. Classification (NCBI taxonomy): domain Eukaryota; kingdom Metazoa; phylum Chordata; class Mammalia; order Afrosoricida; family Tenrecidae; genus Echinops; species Echinops telfairi. Next base: position 78,902,828 of record NW_022104341.1, read on the forward strand.
CAAGTCTTTTGTAGTTGTTGTCAGTTACTGTGGGTTGATTCTGACTCGTGCCCACCCGATGTGTGCAGAACAGAACTGCTCCAGAGTGTTAAATTGAATATTCACTAATTGCATAAAGATTTTACTTCCTGCCCTTCCTATAGTGAAGTATAAACGTTAGTTGTAGTAAATGGGTATGTCCCTAGGGACTCCTTTATCCTAGAAGGATCAAGGTTTGGAATGAGGTAATCTACAGATCATACTGTGCATCTGCTCCTCCAAAGCCTCAAGGTGTTCTTCAGCATTCTACTTTGTTATCCCTTGGCTTTGGGTCTCATGAAATCTTCTAGAATTCTACCATCACATCCAGGTTCTCCGCAGCAGGATGCGGAAAGTGAGGGAGGAAGAAGTAGTGGTTATATGGCACTTTCGCTCATACCCATTTACTACAACTAACGTTTATACTTCACTATAGGAAGGGCAGGAAGTAAAATCTTTATTCTGGATGGCTATTTAGCATTAAAAACTGGTCGTTCTATAGCTATAAGAGATGACGAGAAGGCATACTGTGTCTCTGTCACAGGAGGCTTGAATTTTGTGTCGTGCTCTAACATAAAAATACTTGTATGACCTTCAAAGCTATTTCACCTTTTGGGAACAATTTCTCCATCTGTAAAGTGAACAAAGTAGGTTTGAATTGAAATGATCAAATGATTCTTAGAGCAATTCCTCAGCTAGGTAATCAATAAGTAATTAATCAGAGACCCTGTCCTACTTCAGACTCCTTGAGAGTCATAGGGGATGTACAATTAGGTAACACAAGCCTTTGTGAACTTCCAGAAATGTGTTCTATAACAGATGTGATAGGTAGGTGTGCCACCCTGTCCAATGAATACATGTGGGATTAATTGAAGGATGGTCTCTTGCTCTTTGATGATCGGACCCGTGTGCGGCTGCCTTAGCTGGTTCTCTGCCTGAAAGCGACGCTACCTGTGGGACACCTAACCTGTGGAGTGTGTTGCTGTAGTTTGGGGTTCCTTCAAGACCTGCTTCGCCACGCTCCTGGAGTACACATCGCTTGAGCTGGGGACTGTCAGACCCTGTCATCTGGCTGACTGTTGGTGACCAGACTTCCTGTTTGCTGCCTGTGGACGGATAACCTGAATTGCTCTACAGAGGACTACCCAGCGGCCCTCAGACTTGAAGGACTGCCGGTGTATTAGCTGTCTCACAGAAGTGAGTTGCACTGAGCCATTTGTACTGCTCAATAGATTAACTGTTTATTTCTTATGTTATCTATTGCTCTAAATATATATAAACTCATTAATGTCCTGGTTTTATTTCTCTAGGGAACCCTGTCTAACATACTGGAGGAAACAGAACATGCCCAAATGACTATAATATTTTTAAAATGTATAATTACTGGTCTCTTGAGTTGTTTATAGAGTTAGTGGTGAGAAAAAATACTATGGAGGAGATGGACTTTAAATTTAATTTTGAAAAATGCATAGATTTATTGTAGATAGAGCCAGGGAGCAGGTAGTTCTCAACTCAAGAACAACCTGAGTCATTGGGGAGAAGTGGTTAAAGTCTGATTTGACTAGAATAGGAAGTGTGTGTTGGGGTAGTAATGAAAGATCAGGATAAACAGGGAGATGTGAATCAAATTGTTAAAAGTCTTGGCTGTCATATACCCAGGAATTGTTGGAATATCCTATATTTAGATTCAATAGATGCTGCGTCAGGCATTTTATATATAGTTTCTTGTTTATTCTTCACAAACGTTTTATGGAGTAGGCAGGATTATCCCAGTTTTGGAGATAAGAAATCTTAGACTAAAAAGTTTTTTAGGGCCAAGGAGTCCTAGTGGTACAGTGGTTTCGTGTGAAGCAGTTCAAAACCACCAGCAGCTCTGAGGGAGAAAGCCTGGGCTTCCTACTCCCATAAACAATGACAGTTTGGACATCCACAAGAGGTTGCTCATGAGTCAGCTTTGACTCAATGGCAACTAATTTGGTTTTACTTACGGTTACATGACTATCAGTGTCAAACCAGGATTTAAACTCATAGCTTCGAAGACCATACCCAAGTCCTTTGATTGACCCACTGCTACATCCTAAGTTGAGATCACCAGAGTAGGTTTCTCAAAAAGGAATCGCTTTATCCGGAGTGGCATCTTAAGAAAGTAAGTCTCGTGGTGAAGTAGGATATACCTCTGCTGATTGCTCTAGAGTGGGGAGTTCTGTGGGTTGGCTCCATCCCCTGTTCTAGACAAACCAGTCTTCACAGCCTTCTTCAAGACATATTTCTGCAGAGAGGCCAATTCTTCGTTTACAGGGCATTTGATATGGCTGGTGTTTGAAGGCACCACTATAATTAGTTAATCCGTATTCCAGTTTGTAGGGAGGATAATTATAAGTGGTAAGAATAAACATGCCAACATCCAGATCTTAGAGAGAACAAGCAGGAGGCAAGATTTTGAATTTCTAGTGCTGAAACTATTCATCACCATGAGCATAGATGCTTCTACTTCTGTGATCCAAATAGCATTTTTTTTAAAACCACTAGTAGCCCCTCTTAACCGCACCAACAAAAGTCCCTTATATATACATCAAAACCAGAATCAGACATTTAAAATAAAGATACTTTGAGAATGATCTTTATTTTTCTAAATGTTTTAACGTGCTTTATTGAGGTGTAACTTACATGCTGTAGAATTCACTCATTATGGAGGAGGTCTAATTCTATTATGTTCAGTAAATTTATGGTAAAATAGTCTAGTTTCAGAACATTTTCTTCACTTGTTCTTCTTAATCATACTCTCACCCCTAGTCCTAAGTGTCTGTCTGACTTCTGGTTCAACAAAGTTGCCATTTCAGGACACTTCATATAAATGTGATTGTACACAATATAGCTTGACTACACCTGCCTTTTTTCACTTTGTATAATGGTTTTAAGGTTTATTCTTGTGGCATTTATCAGTAGTTTATCTATTTGTATTGCTGCATAATATTCCTTTGAAAATATATATCATTAAAAAATTCATATATCGGTTGAGGAAAATCTGGATTATTTTGCTTTGGAGTTATAATGATAGTATTGCCACGAATCTTCATGTACATGTCTTTGAGTGGACTTATGATTTTGTTGTTCTCAGGAATATTTATATGGCTCATATTGTTAGGTCTATTCACCTTGAAAACAAAACAGAACACAAAACACACAAAAAACTATCAAACTATGTCAAAATAGCCCAATTATTCTACACTCCTACCACCAAAGTAGGAAGATTGCCATTTTTCCACATGCTTGCTAATAGTGATTATATATATATATATCTTGATATAGTATAGTTTTAGCATAGCTATTTTAGTGTATGTGAAGCAATATCTCATTTGTAGTTTTAATTAGTATTTCCCTATCACTATTATGTTTGGCACCTTTTCATATTCGTATTCTTATTTACCATTGGTATAGCTTCTGTAGTGATATAGCAGTTCAAATTTTCTGCCCATTTTGTTTAATTGGGTTGTTTGGATTTCTTATTATTGAGTTTTGATCATTCTATATATATTCTGAATACAAGTACTTTATTATTAGTTATATGCTTCCAAACATTGTCCCGCCACTCTATAACCTGTCATTTATTCTACCAGCAGTGTCTTTAAAAGAAAATAGATTTACATTTTTGAAACTTAATTTATCATCTTTTTCCTTTTACATATCTTTCTTTTTCAAGTCCTAAAAACTCTTTGCCCAACCAATGGTGACACACATTTTCTCCTAAAATTTCTACTTTTCCAAAAACCAAAACAAACTCATCGCCATTGAAATGATATAACTTATAGTGATCTTACATTTAAGTCAATGATCCATTTTTAGTTAATTTTTATATTTGGTATGAAGTTAGAGTCTAAGTTGTTTTGTATTTGTTTTGTTTTTGCATATAGATATCCAATTGTCCCAGCACCGTTTGTTAAAAATTACTATCCTTTAAAGTGTCCCCATTAAAGTGTTCTGATACCTTTGATATCTCTGCCCAGTTTATTTATTTTTATTCTGATATTAAGTCTGGATTTCCAGGGCATCAACGCTGTGTGTATGCATATTGGTTGTCACCTATGACTGGCCAATGTTATACTCAAACATCCTGAGCCAGTAAATTTCTAATCTTTGGAGATGGATCTGTGTATAGATTGGGAAGCATATTCAAAGTTCAAGCTAATTTAAAATTGTCCCTGTGTTATACTTTGTCTTTTGTATTTCATATTCACATAGGTGCAGTATTAAATTTGGGCTTTCTGGACTTTCTCTCCTCTTTGCTGTGCCTGTACTTAGTATCAGCCAGGAATATACTTGTCCCGGTCTTTCAGTCACAGCCAATACTTGCCTGTTTCTGGGTGGGTTACATGTTGCTATGGTGCTCAGTAAGTTTTAGTGGTGTAGCAGGTCACCTACTGGGTTGCTAACAACAAAGTCAGTTGTATGAATCCATAACGAACTTGGTGGGAAAAGGATGAGGTTGTATATATATATATATATATATATATATATATAATCACAGAAGCTATATTATGTGAGGAAGAATGAGTCATCAAGATTGGAGGAAAATTTATTAACATGTGATATGCAGATGACACCCCTTGCTTGCTGACCGTAAGGAGGACTTGAAGCCCTTGATGATGAAGATCAAGAATTGTAGCCATTGGTATGGATCACAACTCGTTGTAAAGAAGACCAAAATTCTCATGATAAATGAGAAAAGATTGAAGTTGTCAAGGATTTTGTCATGCTTGGATCCACGGTCAATGCTTATGGAAGCAGTGGTCAAGAGGTCAGAAGATGCCTTGCATAGGGTGCACGTCCTACACAAGACTTCTATGGAATATTGTAAAGCAAGGATGTTTCTACAAGGACTAAGGTTCACCTGACCCAAGCCATAGTATTATCAATTGCTTCATATGCATGTGAAAGTTGTACATTGAATAAGAAAGATGGGAGAAGAAGGTCTATGCATTTGAATGGTGCTGCTGGAGAAGAACATTGAAAGTACCATGGATTGCTCAAAAGACAAACTGACCAGTTCCTGGAAAAGGACCCCATGCTTGCTAAAGTGAAGGGGCAGTGACAAAGGGGAAGGCCTTCAGCAAGTTGGATTGACACAGTGGCTGTAACAATGGGCACTCGCATAGGAACAATCATGAGGATGGTGCAGGACTGGGCAGTATTTCATTCTCTTGTTCATAGGGTCTCTAGGCACCAGAACTCACTTGAAGGCTCCTAACAACACCAAAGTCATCAATGTGAAGAATGAGAACTCCAGAGCATGTCATTGTGCTCCTGAGGTACCTGTGTATTACCAAGAGGTAGTCATTCAGACAGAACAAAGGAACGCAGGGTGGCTTATAATCAAGAGAAGTGTGCAACAAGGTTGTGTTCTTTTACCATAATTCAGCCTACATCCTGAGAAAATAATCCAAGAAGTGAGATCAAAAGAAGAATAACTCAGCATTGGGGTTAAAGGAAGACTCATTAACATTATACTGTAGTCAGATGACATAACCCTGCTTGCTGTGATGATCAGACAACAGCAGTCAGTAGGAATTGCAATTCAATGAATGTAAATAAAACAGATTTCCTCACAATTGAACCAAAAATCAAGAGCATGATAGAGAAAATATTAAGTGGTTAGATTATATCTATCCACAATCAATGCTCATGGAAGCAGTAGTCAAAAAGTAAATTGTTACTTAATGTTCCTTGGCTTTTGTAGATGGATCATCACATGGCATCTTCCCTTTGTGGAGGCGTGTGTGTCTCCTGTGTCTGTTTTTTCTCTTTAAAAGTAAACAGAGGAAATTATATTTATAACTCACCCTACTCTTGCATCAATTAATTAACATAACACAAGGAAAACACTACTCAAAAAGAGGGGCAGACATAGGGGTTAAGATTTCAAGAATTCAATCCATAAGTGTAGCATTTAAATTCTAAGGTAATAAGTATTCTCTTCTCTCATGTATATTACCAAAAGTTTAGCTTTAATAAGATTAACTAGTTTACAGCTAGGGTATGAAGTCCTAACTCTACTGACTCCAAATAATGGGTTAGAAAAGACATATTCTATTTCTGTATCCAATAATTTATTGATTCTTTGAAAGCCATTCTTTACTACTGAAACTATGTGGTGAAAACCTGTGTGCTACATCCTATGTCTTATGTCCTCTAGGACTCTGGAGACAACTATTAATATAAAACACACCCTCCCTCTGAGAAGTACACAAGGTAATTAGTGATGCATACAAGTGCTCATTAGCCATGTGGGAAATGCAAATAAAAACTATGTTGAGACATCATTTTACACCAATAATGACATCCCAATTAAGAAGAACCCAAACAAAAAAAAGAAAAAAAGAAAAACCCAAACAAACAGAAAACAACAAATGGTGGAGAGGCTGTGGAGAGATTTGAACTCTCATACATTGCTCGTGGATCTATGCATATGTAAGACCTTTGTGGAAAATGATATGGCAACAACTTAACTGGCATTAGAAATTCCTTAGAAGCCAGCAATACCTCTACCAGGTATATACCCTAAAGAAGTAAGAACGATACCATGTACAGACATATGCACACCTGTGTTCATAGCAGCACTGTTCACAGTAGCAAGAAGTTGGAAATAGTCCAAATGCCCATCAGTAGAGGAATGGATAAAGAATATTTGCTAAATACACACAACAGAGTACTTTGTATCGCTAGTACACAATGATGGATCTACGAAACATCTCATGATAGAGATGGAGAACATTATGCTGAGTGGAGTTAGTTAAGCAAAAAAGGACAAGGATTGTATGAGACCACTACTATCAGGATAAAGACAAAGACAGAACGTGAACAACACAGGGAACAGGCTTTGGCGTTTTTTCCAAGAGAAGGAGGGCCAGGGTGGGAAGATGAAGCAGGGGATTCGAAGGTGGACAAATATTGACTAGGCTGAAAGGGAAAACAGAGATCTGCAAGAGAGAAAAGATAAATCAGGGGAGGAGAAGGTAGGATAGAATACAGCAACAGGTTTGGGTGGGTTGATAAGTGTTTTGAAGTGTTGAATATGGAGTTGATGGTTTGAAATGTAAACTTCCCATCTAATTCACAATAAAAAAGTCATTAATTAAAAATATATCATTTGAAGAATTTCTTCAGGATCTTCCTACTTGTTTATAATTCCAATTGCACGTTCTGGTCTTGTCTGTAGCTGATTTGAGTACGCGAGTTTTGGCCCCCATTGGTGGAAAAGTTGTTCAACTATAATTTGACAATTAGAATTATGAATGCTGCATGTGTTGGTGAGCAAATAATCAGAAAAGCTGGATTATATGAAGAATAATGTGATATGAGGGTTGGAGGAGTCTTATACATAACTTGCCCTATGCAGTTGACATAACCTTGCTTACTGAAAGTAAGGAGGACTTGAAGTACTTAGTGATGAAGATCAAGGATTTTAGCCATCAATGCTCATGTAGCAGCAGTCAAGAGATCAAATGATACATTGCATTGGGAAAATCTGCTGCACATGACCTCTATAGAGTATTGAAAAGCAAGGATGCTATTTTGGGAGCTAACATATGCCTGACCCAGGCCATGATATTTTCGGTTGCCTCATATGCCTGTGAAAGTTAGATATTGTTTTCTCCTCCAGATTGTTCATGCAGCCTATCTTATTTAGACAGACCTGTGGAGATAACATGCACAAAAATGAGACAGAGCAAAAGCAAGCAACAATATACAACAAAACAACAACAACTAAACAACAAAACAAAACACAAGAAAGAAAAGCTTATAATTAGTTCAAGGATCATTTGTTGCCCTTTAAGAGTGTTTTCCAGTCCAGTCTGTTGGGGCACCACGCCTTGGCCCCAAAATCCACCTTCAGCATTCCCTGGGGACGTCGCCACTCCATTCCCTTGCTGTTCTGTTGCACCCCCTTAGTGTTTTGCCTTGGTGTGACGGGATCAGATCAGGTGCAATTCCCACACTGTGTCTCCGATGCTGTCTCCTGTAGGGCTATGGGTCAGTGAGGGACATCATGTCTTATAGTGGGGCCGGCCATATGGTCCTCTCTGTGGACTGGCTGCTCTAATTGGGATCATTGTCCTCAAGGCCTGGTGGGCCAGG
>NW_022104341.1:78912647-78924022 GCF_000313985.2 Echinops telfairi
ACAAATGTGCTTTACACAATTGATGCATGTATGGATTGTGATAAGAGTTGTATGAGCCCCTTATAAAACGATTAAAAAGAAGAAAGAAAGTTGGATATTAAACAAGGAAGACTGAAGACGAATCAATGCACTGGAATGGTGGTGCTGTAGAGGATCATTGAAGGTCCCACGGACTGCTCAAAGAACGGATCTGTCTGGGAAGAACTCCAGTGAGAGTGCTCTTTAAAGGCAAGGATGATGAGATTTTGCTTTACATCCTTTGAGCATATTGCTAGGAGAGACCAGTCCCTCAAGAAAGATATCATATTTGGTAAAGCAGAGGGGCAGTGAAAAAGATAAAGGATCTGGGGTCTTAAAAGCTTGAAGATAAACAAGTGACCATCTAGCTGAGAAGCAACAAAGTCCACATGGAAGAAGCACACCAGCCTGTGTGATCATGAGTTGTCGATGAGATCAGGTATCAGGCATAAAAAACCAAAATATCCTATCATTTTGAATGAGGGGGAGTGCGAAGTGGAGACCCAAAGCCCATCTGTAGGCAACTGGACATCCCCTTACAGAATGGTCGTGGTGTGGAGACGAGCCAGTCAGGGTGCAATATAGCAACAATCAAACATACAACTTTCCTCTAGTTCTTTGATGCTTCCTCTCTCCCCCATACCCCCTATCATGGTCCCAGTTCTACCTTACAAATCCAGATACACCAGAGCATGTACACTGCTACAGATAAGAACTGGAAACAGAGGGAATCCAGGACAGATAAGCCCCTCAGGACCAATAATGAGAGTAGTGATACAAGGAGGGGAAGGGGAAGGTGGGGTAGAAAGGGGCAACTTATCACAAGGAGCTACATATAACCCCCTCCCTGGAGGACAGACAACAGAAAAGTGGGTGAAAGGACAATGTAAGACATGACAAAATAATAATAATTTATAAATTATCAAGGGTTTGTAAGGGAGGTGGGACAGGGAGGGAGACAAAAATGAGGAGTTGATACCAAGGGCTGAAGCAGAATGAAAATGTTTTGAGAATGATGATGGCAAAAAATGTACAAATGTGCTTGATACAATGGATGGATGTATGGATTGTGATAAAAGTTGTATGAGCCCCCAATAAAATGATTTTTTTTTAAAGCACAATGTAATAGTAGAGATGTAAACAACACCCTCCCTTTTGGTGGGTTAGTGCCCTGTTCCCCTGCGACCCATGTCTCTTTTTTCCCCTCCCTCCTTTTTATTTGCCTACCATATGTATCCCTGGATTTGGTCTGGCCCCTACCATACTACCTGGACCTCACCCCAGCAATGTATATATACAGTAGCTGTTTCCCTAAAGGGGAACCAATCACAATGATCTACATATAACCCCCTCCCAGGGGCATGGGCAACAGAAAAGTGGGTGAAGGGAGACACCAGTCAGTGTAAGACATGAGAAAATAATAATAATTTATAAATTATCAAGGGTTCAAGAGGAAGGGAGGAGGGAGGAGAAAAAATGAGGAGCTGATACCAAAGGCTCAAGTAGAAAGAAAATGTTTTGAAAATGATAATGACAACAAATGTTCAAATGTGCTTAACCCAGTGGATGGATTGGGATAAGAGTCGTATGAGCCCCAAATAACATGATTAAAAAAACAACAACGTAGTAGTAAAATGACAACTAACCCGGTTCTTGAAAAGACAAAGATCCGAATAGCTATTTTTCCAAAGAAAATATAAAACAAGGAAAATAAGTACATAATGTTTCATTTAATTGCTGTTAATTGCCTAAATTGGTTCCAACACATAGCCACTCCGTGTGGCTGAGCAGAAGTGCTCCGTAGGGTTTTCCTAGCTGTGATCTTCACAGAACAAGATCACCAGATTTTTCTCTCATGTTGGGTAAGTTCAACTAGCCGATGGTGCAATTCAGCATTGGTTGTTAACCCATAAGGTTGCTGGTTTAAACCGACCAGCTATTCTGAGGGAGAACAGTGAGGCTGTCTGCTCCCGTGAAGATATACAGTCTTAAAAATACTGCATCGGAGATGGAATCAATTTGATGGCAGTTGGTTTGTTTGGTTTGGCTAGTAGCTGAGCATTTAACCATGGCATCACCCAGGCTCTTTAAACAGCATTAGTCATCAGGAAATGTTAAATTAGAACCGCAGTGGAATATCAACATTACTTCCACTGGGATATACTACATGACACCCTGCTAAAACCAAACTCACTACCACTGAATTGATTCAGACTCACATAGCAACCCCTAGGATAAAGTAGAACTACTTCCTAGGGTCCTGAGGCTGTGCATATTCATGGAAGGAGAAAGCCTCATCTTTCTCCCCGGAGGCAACTGGTAGGTTCAAAGTGCTGACCTTGTGGTTAGAAGCCCAATGTGTAACCTACCCCTTGGGCTCCTTTAACACTCACTATGGAATTCCTGAGGCTGTGAAAAAACAGACATGCAATAATGATTATTAGTGGAGACATGAAAAAAAGTTAAAACTCATATACTGCTTGAGGGAGTGTAAAATGATGCAGCTTGTTTGAAAAACAATTGACAACTCATGGTATATGAACAAATGTTCATAGTAGCATTATTCATAATAGTTAAGAAGTAAAAACAGTCATCAACAGATAAATGGATCAATAAAAGATTGTATATCTATATAATAGAATATTAAACATAATAAGTATGAAGCACAATGTCAACCCAATCCCAATGCTATCAAGTTGGTTCCAACTGATAGAGACCCTTTAAGGATGAAGTCGCACTGCTCCATAGGGTTTCTAAGGCTGTGAATCCTTATGGATGGATTCCATAGCTTTCTTCCACAAAGTGACTGGTGGATTCAAACTGCTGACCTTTCAGTTGGCAGCCTAGTGCTTCAACCACTGAGCCTGCAGAGATACTTAAAGTACTGATAAAGGCTACTACGTGGTTAAACCTTGAAAACATGCTAAGTGAATCAAGTCAGTGCCCAAAGACCATATGCTACATAACTCCATTCATAGGAAATGTTCAGAATATGTAGACCTATTGAAACAAAAATTTAGTGGTTATTGAAAACTTCCACCGTTTGGCTAAGAGTAGGGAATGACTGATAATAGGTACAAGGTTTTATTGTTATGTTCAAAAGTTTCTATAATTATACTGTTGTGACTATTATCAAAGTTTTGTGAATATACTAAAAATCATTTAATTTATTAAATTTAATTGATTGAATCTTATGAGAATTAGAACTCAAAGTTGTTAAACAAAATGTACATTTACCTTACATTTTATGTGCCATCTATTTCTCATGTGATGCACACACTGACCCCACGCAGTACAATAGCAGAGCATACTTATGCCCAGACTGAAGAACCAATGTAATCCACTGGTCAGAGTCTAACCCCATTCACCCCACGTCACACTGGGATACCGATCGGCTGACTTCAAACTAAACATTCTTTTTACTTTGCCTTATAGTTTTAATGATTTCCTGGGTGGCAGAAACAGTTTTCGATTTTTAATCATTTTATTGCGGGCTCTTACAGCTCTTATAACAATCCCTTCATCAATTGTATCGAACATATCGGTGCATATGTTGCCATCATCATTTTCTAAACATTTACTTTCTATTTGAGCTTTTGGTATCACCTCCTCTTTTCCCCTTCCCTCCAGACCCTTGATAAATGATAAATTATTATTGTTTTCAGATCTTACACCAGCCACTGTGCAGTTTTCATTTGGCTATTAACTGAAAGGTTTTCCATTTGATTCCACCCAGCAGGACACAGAGGAGAGACAGGGCAATCTACCCTTTCAGGGTTATAACCGCTGACAGTCCCATGGGACCTAGTCTATTCTGACACAGGGGGTTCTCTTGGGTTGAGATGGACTCAATTGAAATAGTTTTCTTTATTTTTTTCCTTTTTTTGATATATTCATTCATTCATTCTACACATATGTATTAAATAGCTACTATGTAGTAGACACAAACTGAGAAGAAACAGCTATAAAAATCTATCAATATGGTGCCCAGCTATCCAATCAAATAGCTTCTGGGGACTTAAGGTATTTTTTCCCAAAAGCGGCTATCTAAGTGGGATGTCAACTAAGTCTACATGGAAGAATTGTAAATCAAATAATCCAGATTCAAAGGAGGGAATCTAAATTGTGAGAATCTAGTTTGCAGGAGGCTTTGGATGAGAGCGAGGGCCAGGATACATCGTGGGATCTACATAAGAAATAAGCCTCTGGTGATTTCCCACCATCTACAACAGAGGGATGGGAGGAAAGCGGTTATTAAACACAGTGCATTGGAGAGACAACTGTAGAACATCAAAAAGATGGACCTGAATTGAAGGGTCCAAACCTTGTCAGTGGATCCGTCCTCTGTTGCACGTTAGGCCTGAGCTGGTTTTCAACAGGTTCTGTATTTTGTTTGTTCATATTGGAGTTTATTCCAGCTGTGTTATGTCATTGGGGGTCACCCTGTTGAATTTTCGTTATATGATTTTTCTGTTTTTCAGTATATGAAACCCAGGGTTGAAGAACCTATAGGGACAGTACGTAGAATAAGGGTTTCTGGGGTGTACAATGGTGGGGGTTATGGTAAAAAAGACCTGATGTCAAGGAGTTTAGGAAGGAAAGTGATGTTTTGAACCTGATTGTAGTAGCAATTGTAAAATGCTGCTTGGTGTGATTGAACTATAGAATCATATGATATCTATATTACTCCCAATAAAAATGGTTTGGGGGAAAATCCATCAATAATAGGAATATGGAATTATGAAGCATGAATCTAAGGTTATTTAGAAGTTTTTTAAAAAATGAAGTGGTATGTATTTACATATATGGATGCCTATATTTATACCTCTATAAATTTTTTTGCCTTCTAGTTCTTTCTTTCCTCTTTCCTCCCACTATTGTGTTCAACCTTCATTCAACTCTCAGTACTTTTTCTCGGCTACATTGCACTTGATCAAACCCCATCACCATCAATTTCAGGTCTCTTATTGTTCCCCTGTTCCCAGGTTTGTTGCTCCCCACTCCCTTTTTCCCACCTCCTCCTCTCCATGTCCCCCCATTGCCGTTGACCCCATTATTTTCTCCTCAGGATGGATTATCTTGCCTATCCTATATGGATAGACATGAGAAAGAAAAAGAAAAAGGGAAAAGAGAGAAAGAAAAAAAATGATAGGGATATAGATCGATGTACATATATTTAAATGTTAAGTATTAAGGTAACAGATGGACATTGGGTCTCTACTCAAGTACTTCCTCAAGGCAAGAAATATTTTTTCTAATAATCTGGCATTCCATCATGCTCACCTTCCCAACATGATCACTGAAGTCAAAATGGGTGCATAAGCAAATGTGGTAAATAAGGCTGATGATGCCCGGCTATTAAAAGATACAGCATCTGGGGTCTTAAAGGCTTGAAGTTAAACAAGTGGACATCTAGCAGAGAAGCAACAAAGCTCACATGGAAGAAGCACACCAGCCTGTGTGATCATGAAGTATTGACAGGATAAGATATCAGGGATCAGAAGACTCCAAACAAACAAATATATCAATGCAAATGATGGGGGTCAGAGTGGAGCCCCAAAGCCCATCTGTAGTTAATAATAATTCCCTCACAGAAGGGTCACAAGGAAAGAACGAGACAGCCAGGGAACAGCACAGCACTGACGGAACATACAACATTCCTCTAGTTCTTTAACACTTCCTCCCCTTGACTATCATGACCTCAGTTCTACCTTACAAATCCGGCTAATCCGGCTAGCCCAGAGCATATACACTGGTACATATAAGAGCGTTTGACACACGGAATCCAGGACAGATATACCCCTCAGGAACAACGGTGGGAGTAGTGATACCATAAGGGTAAGTGGAAGGTGGGGGCAGAAGAGGAGAAACAGGGAACTGACTGCAATGACCAAAGTATAATTCCCCTCCTCACTCCCCAGGGGTATGAACAACAGTAATGTGGGCAATGCAGTAACCTGGTTCTATTACCTCCCTTTAGCATAATTCTGAAATGTTACCTCAGCCTCATTACTCTCAGTGGAACCAGGTGGTGTCAATGGGTGATGTAAGATAGGAGAATAATAATAATTTATAATTTATCAGGGGCCCATGAGGGTGGGAGGGTGGGGGAGTGAGGGAAAAAGAGGAGTTGATACCAAGAGCTCAAACAGAAAGAAAATATTTTGAAAATGATGATGGCAACATATGTACAAATGTGCTTGATACAATTGATATATGGATTGTTGTAAGAGCCCCAATAAAATGATTTATTAAAATAAGAAAAATGAAATGCTATTTATATCGTTTTCAAAATGAAAACGATTCATATCTTAAGGATTAATGATGAACAAATTGAAGAGTACTACCAACTTCTTCAATTTGAAGTTTGTAAAACATGCAATCAAGTTGCATTAATAATTACCACTGATCAGAATGAGAAAGTTGAAAACAAAGAAGAAACAACAGTTGGAAAATAGGGCCTTGGTGATAGAAACCAAGCTGGAGATCACGTGATAGAATTTTGCAACACTGATTATTTATTGCAAATACCTTTTTTTTCCAGCAATATAAATGGCAACTACATATATTGACTTCCCCAAATGGAATAAGCAGGGATCAAATTACAATAATGAAGGATTCTGTGAACACAACATTGAAGGATGCAGGAAACATCAAAAGAAGAATGCAGGAATATACAGAGTCACTGTAGCAAAAAGAATCAGTACATATTCACCTATTTTGAGAGGTAGGAAATGATCAAGAACCAATGGAATTGAAGAAGAAATATAAACTTCACTAGAGGTATTACTGAAAACTAGGTTCTAGGAGTTGAAATAGTTCAATAAGCACTAGAAGCACCCCCATGTTTGTGTCAAGAACATTGGAAACCATTACCTGGAACCCTGACTGGAAACCGTTCATACTTGTATGCACTTCACAAAAGAGTGACACAAAAGAATGCAAAACTTACCAAACAGTATCATTACTATTCCATACAAGTAAACTTAGCCTGAAAATCATTTTTAAAGCTCTTGCAGCTGTACATCAATAGGGAGCTATTAATCCAAAATTCAATCTGGATTCAGAAGAGGATGTGGCACTAAGGACATAATTGCTGATGTCAGATCTTGACTGAACGATATTGTCTGAAAGCAGAGAATCGCAGGGGAAAAAAGTTTACTTGTATTTTATTGACCTTGAAAATGTATTCGACTGTGTGGATTATAAGAAACTATGGATACGTTTGAGAAGAATGGGAATTTCAGAATACTTCATTGTGCTCATGCAGAACCTATACATGGATCAGAACCATTCATTTGAACAGAAAAAAGGTTTAAAATTTAAAATCAGGGGGAAAAATGTTAAAATCGTGTTAAAATCATTTCACTGAACATCCAATATGTAGGCTGAGCAAATAATTTGAGAAGCTGAACATTGGGATTGAAGGAAGGCTATTAACAACCTGAGATAAACTAGCTTGCTGAAAATGAGGACAACTTGAAGCAGTTGGTGTTGGAAATCCTTTGAATGGATTGTAACGGAATGTCAGGAAAACAGAAATCCTCATGGACCATCAGGCAAAATCATGAGAAACAGAGAAAATATGGAAGTTTCCCTGGATTTCATTTTGCTTGGATCCACAATCAAAGCTCCCATGGAACCAGCAGTGAAAAATCAAAGGACATATTGTATTGGGCAAATCTGTGACACAAGGCTTATTTCAGGTAGCGAAGAGCTAGGAAGCCACATTGAGTACTAGAGTATTCCTCACCCAAGCTATGTGAAAGTTGAACAATGGTTATGAAAGGTTTCTTGCATTTGGATCGTGGTGCTGGGGAAGAATGGTGGAAGTACTGTGCACTGCCAGAACAAAGACAGCTGTCTTGGAAACCCTCTCACCAGATCAAGACAGCTTGTTCCCACTAAGGACCGTGAGGCTTCCTCTCATGTACTTGGGCCATGCTATCAGGAGAGACTGCTTCCTGGAAAGCATGCTATGTAAATTGGAGGTTCAGCACAAAAAGAGGAAGACCTTGGAAGAGATGGATTGGCACAGCTGCTGCAACAACGAATTCACACGTAACAGCAATTGTGGGCCTGCACAGTTTGGGCGGGTGCGGTTCTGCTGTGCTTGGGGCATTGTGAGCGGAGGCGGAGGAGAGCCCAAATAGTAGAGCTGGCCAGATCAGTTGCAAAGGCAGCTGAACAATTTCAAGTGGTAAATATTTTACCAGTCTCTACAGACAGGATACATGAATCTATTTTAGAATGCATTCTGTATCAATCATTTGCAAGAGAGACAACGAAGGGACTAAGGCAGATAGGCAACATATGCATATATGTTAATTTCCTTGGTATTAACTTTAATATCTCAGGATAGATTACATAAGCATTAGCTGTCCTCATCTTGTGAGTTGATTCTATACTTCGTCAGCCCCTGGTAACTCGCCAACTGCTCAGCTGCTCTCAGTCATTAACACTTGCCTCTCACACTGACAGGTCTAACTCCCTCCTGTTAGGTCCCTGGCAAATTCACCTTGTTTTCTCATGATACACTTCATTTTGGAAAAATTATGTAAAGAAAGGAATGGCCCTTGAAAATATCTGAGCTAATGTCTTCAACAGTTTTAATATGAAGAGGCAAGATATCATAAAAATAAAAACCATTCTTTTGGGTGTCAGGCAGATCTGGGTTCAAATTGCATGTTTACCTTTATGAGCTGAGTGGCTACGGACATATTATGTGTGACAGATTTTATAGCCATGACAAGTTACTGTATATCTTGGAGGTTAATACTCCTTAAATATTGAACAAAGGTAATAAAAAAGTTTTATAATATGTTCGTGGAAATTTCATTAGAGTGAATATGTTAGAATGCTATCATATATAGTTGGGGCTCAACCAATAATGATTATGATTACTCTTGTTGGCAATGGCCATATTAAGATAGACTTAAAATAAGAGAACTTTAGAATTAGAAGAAGATCAACAGATTGTCTGGCCTAACTCATCTTGTCCAACTTGGGAATCTGGAAGTGTGAGAGAAAAACAGATTTACCTGAGTTCAGAGCCAGAACCAGAGTAAGCTGTTGGATCTCCAGTTGCCCATCCCATTCCCCTGAAACTCAGGGTCTTGACATTGTCATCACCAACTGAGCCTATACCATTAGGTATCCTTGATGGCCAAAAACCTACTCTGATTGCACAGGGCCCCAGGCTATCAGGCAAAATATATCACCATTATGCCTTGCTATTCCCATACTGGCCAGAAGCACTTACTGGTTTCTAAATAAAGAGAATGTTGACCAGGTAAGTGAGAAGACCTATCTTCACCTTAACTCAGGCCTATAGCCAAAACAGATTTTCTAACTCAATGATGTAACACTTGTGTGATACTTTTATTACAAAAATCAGCAAATGTGAATTAACAGAAAGCTCAAGGGTTTTTATTTGAGAAGGACTTGAATTTTTTAAAATAATTTTATTAGTTGCTCATACAACTCTTATCACAATCCATACATACATCAATTGTGTAAAACACATTTGTACAATCATTGCCCTCATCATTCTCAAAACATTTGCTCTCCACCTAAGCCCCTGGCATCAGCTCCCCATTTTTTCCTCTCCCTCCCCACTCCCCCCTCCTTCATGAACCCTTGATAATTTATAAATTATTATTTTGCCATATCTTGCCCTATCCAACGTCTCCCTTTACCCACTTTTCTCTTATCTGTCCCCGAGGGAGGAGGTCACATGTAGATCCTTCTTGTAATCTGTTCCTCCTTTATCCCCCATCCTCCCTCTACCCTCCCAGTATGGCCACTCACACCACTGGTCCTGAAGGGATCATCTGCCTTGCATTCCCTGTGTTTCCAGTTGCTATCTGTACCAGTGTACATCCTCTGGTCTAGCCAGATTTGTAAGTTAGAATTAGGATCATGATAGTGGGGGAGGAGGGAGCATTTAGGAACTAGAGGAAAGTTGTATGTTTCATCATTGCCACATCGCACCCTGACTGGCTCATCTCCTTCCCAAGACCCTTCTATAAGGGGGTGTCCAGTGGCCTACAAATGGGCTTTAGGTATCCACTACACACTCCCACCACCACCACTTCACTATGATAAGATTTTTTGTTCTGATGATGCCTGATACCTGATCCCTTCGAAACCTCATGTGTCTTTTCCATGTGGGCTTTGTTACTTCTGAGCTAGATGGCCACTTGTTTACCTTCAAGCCTTTAAGACCCCAGATGCTAGATCTTTTGGTAGCCAGGCACCATCAGCTCTCTCTGCCACATTTGCTTATCCACCAATTTGTGTTCAGTGATTGTATCATGGAGGTGAACACACAATGATTTTTTGTTCTTTGATGTCTGATAACTGATCCTTTCAGCACCTCGTGATCACACAGGCTGGTGTGTTCTTCCATGTGGGCTTTGTTGCTTCTCTACCTGATAGCCGCTTGTTTACCTTCAAGCCTTTAAGACCCCAGATGCTATATCTTTTGATAGCCAGGCACGATCAGCTTTCTTCACCACATTTGCTTATTCACCCGCTTTGTCTTCAGCGGTTGTCTCGGGAAGGTGAGCATCAAAAAATGCCAATTTAATAGAAGAGAGTATTCTTGCATTGAGGAGGCCCAATGTCCAAGAAGGACTTGAATTTTAATTCCACTCTATTTTCGCTGTGTCCTTATACAGGTTAATTAACTTCTTTGAGTCTCAGTTTGCTTATTTGTAACTTGTAATTATCTTTAATAATTTTAAAAATTTGATAGAAAAATTAAATGAGTGACTAGCAAAGAGCCTGGCAGAGGTACACATTAGACGCTACACAACTGAAAAAAATGAACAGTAGTTTGCATCTCATTAACATCTCTTTCGCAGAGTAGCATTGGAATACATCTCAAATATTTCCAACCGTACTGACTTATTTTGCCAAGGAGATCAAGTCCATGCATTAATAGGAATTGAAGAGGGATGTGGAGAGGATGAGAGAAGTATTCTACAATTTATCAAAACAGGAAACACCAATCCATCATTATTTCTACTTAATGCTATGATTATAACAGGTTGTGGATATGATTCCTCATCAGCCAGAGGGTTAATTCCTTAAGAGGAGTGTCTGGATTTTATTCCTTTTATGGCCACAGTTGTTGGGTACATAGTAGCTTCTTAAAAAGTGCTTATAGGATAAGATTTATATTAAGTCCTACCTCGCTTAAAAGGAGAAATGCTGAAAATGCTCAGATTTGGGGGGTATACCTTCCCAAAGAAATATCATTTCCAGAAAAGAGAACATAAAACTATGACCCTGTTCTCTACATAGTGTATTTAACTTGATTATGTTCATAAATGTTAAACTTTTTTTTTTAA
>NW_022104341.1:78924906-78932716 GCF_000313985.2 Echinops telfairi
AGGTGGTCACACAATGATGGTTTTTGTTCTTTGGTGTCTGCTGCCTGTTCCCTTCAACACCTCGTGTTCGCACAGGCTCGTGTGCTTCTTCTCTGTGGACTTTGTTGTTTCCAAGCTAGATTAAACTTTATTTTTTTCTAAATTATTTAACTTCATTGTCCAATAGCATTCTGCTTCTCTGGTTTATTTACCATAGTTTGGCATTAAATGGGCAACCATTTTCTGAGAAAAGAATAGAGGCATTCTGTTTTCCAAATTGTATTTTATAGAAAAACCAGTTTCCAGCATCTTTCCTCCACTACAGTGGAATAGATTATTAATATGCATTGCATCCATTTGAATCAGATTCTTCTTTTTCATTCAATTGCATTCATACATATTTAAAAGTTTCTTAACTTTGTCTAACTAGGTCAGCAGAATGTTTCACAATCTTAATATTGTTTGTCCAAGCTGCCATTTTACAGCGGCAAGGGGGTCGGGGTGGTGGAGAGACAGATGGCTGGACATCTTCACCTCATTCTTCCGTACGTGACGCACAAACTGCAGGCAGCTGAAGTCGTGGGACTTTAGACCCAGAAGGCCGAGAAGATTACTCACCGGATGCCTTCTTTACTGAGATGAGGAAGTCCAATCAGGAGGGAGGAAGAGGTCTGTGGACCCTAGGAGAATAGCATAGGTTTCCTGACCGGGTGTCTCATCTTCTTTGCATTTTACAAAGACGGGGACCATTTTAACAAAAGGGGACAATTTTTGTCATTCCATCTACCATTCCCCACCCCCCCAACACCTAAACAATATACCAGGCTCTGCCTTCACCTTATCTCTACCTTCTTTTTGTCTTTACAACGGCCAGTTGGCTGCTTTTATCACTTCCTTACACAGATAGAGAAACTAAACTTCAAGTTAGGTAACTTCACGAAACACGCATAGCTAGGAAATGCGAGAATCAGGTTGTGAGGACAGGTCTAACTTAAAAATATAAGCTCTCTATGCTTCATGAATTCTTTCATTGTTTACCATTGTGGTTGTTATAAAGAGCTGATAGGATCACAGAAGACTACGAATTCTCATGATCGAGGAAAGGAAATATTTTATCCTTTTGAGTCTCAGCTTTCTTTGAGCGTCCCCCCCACCCCCGAAGAAAAGGACCAGGTGTGTTGTGGGACTCTGTTTCATGTGGGATTCTATTATAAGACTCCCCAGCACGCCTTACGTCCCCAGCTTATTTCAATGTCTTCTGTGACTCTGCTCTTACCCATATTTCCCCGTGCTTCCTGCCCTCAACCTAGTTGAGGAGATTGATCCAAATCTTGCTAGCTTCCTTCTCCACATTTTTTTTGTACCCTTAACACAAAGCCATATGTTCTGGACTCTGAGCTATAACCCGCAGGAGCTGAGCTGAGCAGATAAAGATATGAGTAAAGGTAAAACTAATTCCTAAGGTTTTCTTGATGCTAGTTCTTACTTGGGGCTTTTGTTCCCACTCAGCGAACTCTACGTGGGTGAAGTATACTGTGTGTTCTCTCCTCATACTGCCCCCCCCCTTCCCCCCAGCCATTTCTTAGATCCGGGAAGACCGCCTTTTCTAGAAATCTCTACTCTGTGCGATCTGTGGGCCTGAATGTCTGGAAATATTATCAGTGAGAAAAATAAATGTATTTCCAACACACATCTTCCCACAATCGTGGTGGCTGCATATCACTGGGTCTCTGCTCGGTTCTGGAAAACCTTGCTTTAGGCAGGATTGGTTATTTATCCTCAGAAACCTAGATGCCCAACTTAGAAAGATGACCACCTAACAAAGGTGCCAGAGAGAGGGCTGATGTCATTGGCCGATGGAGATTGTGGTTAGGGTTCCCTGTCAGCCTGAGGTGGGAAAATCATTATAATATCTTTGAAATTTGTTGAGTGCTATAGCTACGTGAGGGGACACTACTATCAATGTAATTAATAATGATGATGCTGATTAAGACAACAACAGCTAGGAAAATACAATTGCCACTTTTCTCTCTCAAATAAACAGGGAATTTAGACAATTGGATTTAGAAAGACCAGCATTGGAATCCCTCTTTGATTCTCCACTAATTCATCACCAAATTAATAGATTATCTCACTAAGTTCAGCCTCTGTTTCTTCAGCTGTACATTTGGGTAAACAATCCTTACTGTGCAGGATCTTCTTCAGGAGTAAAGTAAATGATAGCAGCTAAAATTTATTTAGTGCTTGTATGTACGTATATCACACACAGTGATAACTAACCTCTTTATGTTATACTATCCTCACAACAATATTTTGAAGCATATTGTCACTCTGTATACTTTATAAATTAAGAAACAAGCACAAAAAAGATTAAATAACTTGCCCAAGATCCACAGCTAGTGTGTGATAGTATTGGGGTTTAGAGCCTGAATCTATGACACTTAGCTCAAAAGCCTGCACTTAAAAATGATACTGTCTTTCTACAAAACAGTTAACATATTACCTGATACACATTAAGTTCCTAAATGGGAACATAATTGAATTTCTAAGAAAACTATGTGAAAGCAAATATTTTTGTTTAGCTAAAGACTTCGTCTCTTTCTTGTCATGTAGGGAATTCTTAAAAGTATGTGTTTACAGGAGAAGGGAGTAAGAGTGGGTCTTTACTTGGTTACCGTGATCAAGGTAGACAACTATATTTGACGATCTTGGCTCTAGTAGTTTTATTTAAAAGATAATGAATTATTCACTTGTGTGTTAGACAGGGTTCTCTAGAGAGATAAAACCAAATTGCTGATAATTTAATATATTTATTTATAAAGATAATTAGATATATGACAAGAAATGAACTGTTAAATCATATACAGATAAAAATATAATACAAGAAATAAACAGTTAAATTATAAAGCACTACAAATGGCTCAATCCAACTCACTCCCATGAGACAGTTGTGAGAGACTAGCAGTCCTTCAAGTCTAGTCTGTCAGATCTTCCTCTATTTATAGAGTTAGGCTATGTCAGCACAGCAGCCAATCACAAGGCAGGTCACCAACCACCAGTCCCCAGCTCCAGAGATGTCTTAAAGGGACCTCAACTTACAGCCACACAGTCCACAGGGTAAGCATCCCACAGGTAGTGTAGCCTTTAAATTGAGGCACAGAACAAGCAAGGCAGCAGCACACTGGTCCGATGATCAAAGAGCGAGAGACAAGAAAGGCGAGGCTCACCAAGCCATCCATCTCTCCGCCCTTCAGTCAATCCCACTTGTGTCCATCAGCCAGGCTGGCACAATAAACTATCTCAACTTGGAATGTCTATATTGGTTACATTGACCAGAGAAACCAATGACAGTCCAGCTTTGCACTTATGTTGGCTGTGGGTGAGTTTGGTTTCAGAGTAGGGGGCTTCCTGGACTCGGACTTGGAACACCTCATATCTATGGCAATGTGTGTGGGAGGTAGGGGAGACATTGCTTCTTCGCCCCCAATTACGTACTATTCTTAAACTCTTAGAGATCCAATCAGGAAGAATTGTTCCTCATAAGACATATAACTAGTATCATACCTAAGAGAAACATCTTTTCACCACATCCCAGTGAGTGATTCTGTCGACTATAGAAATACTCCTTCAATCACGGAAGACTTACTCCTCCTATATCAGCCTTCAGATCTGTGAGAGCTCATCTCTCCTATTTCTCTTATCCTAAGCCTGTGAAAGGTTTATTACCACGATTCTGAAGGTACATAGCCAAGATTCCAGGAAGTACACAAAGAACAGTTGAGGAACTGATGCTATGGTATCCTGAATTTTTTTAATTGCCTGTTTGTTTTAGAGTAATCTTAGATTTCTAGAATAATTTTAAAGAGAGCACAGAGAATTTCCATACATCCCACATGTGTTCCCCTATTATTAACATGTTCATATTACACCTTCTCATAAGTAATGAGTCAAAACTGATAAATTATTATTAACTAAAGTCCATACTTCTGTTATATTTCTTCAGCTTTCACCTAATGTCCCTTTCCAATTCTAAGATCTCATTTAGAACAATCTAGTCCATTTAGTCTTCGTGTCTCCTTAGGCTCCCCTGGACAGTGCTGCTTCTCGCGCTTTCCTTTCAGACTTTTTGATGACCTGGACGGTTTTCAAGAGGAGTATCACAAACGTGTATTCTAAAATGCCCCTCGTTCGGAATTTGCTGATGTGTTTCTTATGATTAAAGTAGCGGTATGGGTTTTAGAAAGAAGATCAAAGAGGTAAAAGGTCATTTTCACCACAGTACAATGATGAGAGAGACATACAGACTGTCAAAATGATTTCTCCGTCCTTCACGGGGTGTGAACTTTGATCACTGGACTAGGAGGTGTTTGTCCGATTTCTTCACTGGGCGGTTACTCCTCCTCCAGTTCTCATATTCTTTGAAGGGAAGTCACTCGTCACCACCCACATTTGAGGAGTAGCCAGTTAAGTTTCTCCTCTTACATGGGAGAGTTTTCTAACCTGACTCTAGTTATTTATTTATATCAGCATGGACTTGTAGATATTTATTTTATATTTTATTTATCAGTCAATACTACATTCTTTATTTTACTGCTCAAATAGTTGAAGCGTTGACCATTGGGAATGTTTCAGACAGCTCCTATAACCTCCTAACTTTGGTTATTGATCATTGTCTTCTTTCTAGCATTACAAGGTGCTCCAGGCTCATAGTGTATATTCCTCGCCCCAGTCCCTGAACCAGCTGTGTCTCCAAGGAGTCTTCGTTTCTTTAGTAGATAGATAATAGTGTTAGAAATCAAGATCTTGGTGCTCGATATGTTTGTTGCTACTGGGGTGTCATTGCTTCTAAGAAGGTATCTTTATTCTCACCTCACAAAATTTCATTCACAGCTGTATTATTTTTGAAATATGAAATCATCAAGCAACACACAAAACTACAAAGAATGAATGTTAAAATGTATTAATATTTTTGGGAAAAAGACTTACATAATGACTATGCATAAATAGGAAGCTGTATAGATCATTTTAGTATAGAACAGTTTGAGCTACCTGTTATTAATAATTTAATAAGTATATGATTTTAATAATTTGTTTTATAATGCATTTTTATGATAATGCATTTAGACCTCTCACATAATTTGAATAGCCATAGTATTTTTATTTTACACTCATACAATGAATTATTTTAGTACTTCTCTTTTGTCTCAGCTTGGTATTCATGGAAACAGATTCTGGGATGGAGATTTTGAGTGGGATATTTAGTGGAACTTCATGCTTGCTAAGTAGAGGATCAGTGAAGTAGAGGAAGATTTTTGATGAGGTCAGTTGACACAGTGACTGCGACAACGGCTCAAACATAACAATTGCTATGAGGATGGAGCAGGACCAGACTGTGTTTCACTTTGTGGCACCTAGGTCCCTTATGAGTCAGCACTCACTTGATAGCACCTAAAAACAACAACAATTTACTGGGAAATACTGGCAGTAGCATTATCTTAAGGAATTTTTTTAAAAAGGATTTGCTCAGAGGGAGAAGACAAACTACTACGAGGTAGTTGGAATAAAGTCTCCACCTGGTTCCACTGAGAATTACGAGACTGAGGTGACATTTCAGAATTGTGCTAAAATGAGGTAACAGCGCCAGGTCACTGCAGTGCCACCTCCACCAATCATCAGGGACGAGCATAATCATGCACCATACCACTTCCTTTGGCCGAGGGCCATTTTCACTTCCAAGGAGGAACTCAGCTGTAAATGGTCCAAAACAAGACTCTGAAGACTCTAAAGGAAGAATGTGTACAGCAAACGACATTAGTGTTTTTAGGAATATCTTTTTACTCCTTGTGATTTTAGTGCCTACTTCTCATGAATATGACACATGCTTATTTCTAGGTAGAGTCTCAACAGCTGAGGTTAAGTGTGTCGTCGGGATGAGACTTGGGGTAGACAGCAGGCGTGGAGCTGAAGGCGGACGTGGCTGTTGCAAGAAAAGGCGAAGAGATGGCATCGAGGTGGTGACCGTTCATAACAGAAGATGGACAAACATCAGACAGTGGACACATGCCAGAGAGTTTAAGAAAGACTGAGGGAACAGTGAAAGGTGTAAGTTAGAGTATATAGAAGAGCTGGAGTGTTTTTGTTTTGCTTTGGTTTTTAACTTTGGGGGAAACTGTCCATGTATGTTTTGAAGCAAGAGAGCAACAAAGTCAAAGTTATTTTATATTAAATTCACTTTGGTTGCTATATGGAGGAAGCATTAGAGAGCAGAGAGGATTGTTGTGGAGTTCTCTTAAGGAAAAACATGGAGTGCTAAATGTCTAGGGGTTAATACTTCATGTTGTTCTTGTTAGATGCTGCTGGATCGGATCTGACACAGCAACCTCAAGCCATAAAACTCTGCCCAGTCCAGAGCCCTCCTCCCGTTCGCCGTTGGAGTTCCTTGCTGTAGCCACTGCCTCAGTCTATCTTGTCAAATGTAAAACCCCATAGGCTGTGTAATTTACTGAACGCGGTGGTTGTGGCAAAGAGGGAAATCAAGCACTGCTCTTTGGTTTCTCGCTTATTGGAGCTGGTTGATGATAGAGGCTCTTGCCAAAATGAAAAGGAGAGAGATTGTGGGAAATGAGTTAAGTTTTTTGTGCAGTATCTGACAAATTCTGACAAACTCACATGTATTGCTAAGGAGATTCTATCATGTTAGGAAGACTTTTCAGCAGTAGTTGATATTAGAAACTTAGTGTGATAAGTGGTAACTTAGCGTCCCTCCTCCCTTTAGTCTTCTACCACTTGGGGGTGGGTGGATGGGTGGGAGGGGGTGGGGTCTGGAAGCATGCTATAGGTTTTAGAAAAAGAGACAGCAAAAATCTAAGGTATGGCTTGCCAGTTTTAAGGTGGGCCCTGTGGCCAACTCTCCTCTTTTGGGCTCACTTCAGATATATTCTAGTCAATGATGACAAGGTCCCACCTAGGGTGAGACTAAAGCTACTGTTGTCTCCTCTGCTGTAAATTGGCTCAGCGACTGAGCAGGGCCAATGCTTCCAGGTGGAAGCAGTATTGCCTACAGGGTGAGCTTCAGAGCAGGGTTAAGAAGGAGCTTACACCATTTCCCTTCTGCTGTTCCAACTCATCCCTTCTTCCTGCATGCTCTGTTTACTTGGCATGGCTTTGTTATAACTCTACTCCTGAGCCTTGTATTTGGGTGAAAAGGGAGGCAAGACTGTTATATTGGTGAAGAATGAAAGAATGAGCAGCTCTAAACAGGTAGCCCCTTCTCTATATTATCTTCTCTGAATTCCCAGTTCATTGGTCATGTTTTTCCTGAATGCTAAAACATTTGTGGCCTGTGGCTACCTTGTTTTGTCATTTTCAGCTTTTCCAGAGTGAGTGCTTTATTTGCTGGCCCCACTCCCTATTGTTCTCTTTTAAGTATTCACTCTATGTATCAAGCAAGTAAAATGTGTCAGACCCCATACTCAGAGACAATGATTGTGAACAAAGAAGACATGTTTTCTGCCCTCATGCAGTCTATAGTTTAGTTGTTATGTGGAAGATAAAAGCGTATGACTTAATGCTTCCTAAGTGACCCATCAGAGTTTTCCCTGAAGCTGAGAGAGAAAAAAAATCGTATTCTCTGAATGATATACATACATTATACCATTGAAATTCTGAAAATCTCCATGAAATAGTAATATCCCAGAGCTGGGAGGCATAAAGACATGTACATATGCAAATATATGATATGAGGATGGGGAAATAGATCTATGAGCCTACATTTATAGGTTTAGTATTAAGGTAGCAGAAGGACATTGGGCCTCCACTCAAGTACTCCCTC
>NW_022104341.1:78933763-78944908 GCF_000313985.2 Echinops telfairi
GATAACAGTTGTATGAGCCCCTAATAAAATGTTTAAAAATAAAATAAAATAAAACTCACACACAAAAAAAGAAATAGTAGTATCCCACTTTTAAAATGGCAAAGAGATCCAGAAAGATTAAATGATGCATAAATATTAAATTGCTACTGAATACTGATGTCAGCTGGGTTTATCTAACACTATATCCGGTGATTTGACTCTTATCGTCCTACTGTTATCATCCAAGACTCTGGACTGACTGGTTCTACTGTGACCTTAAATCAGAGATCTGTAACCTGAAATTCAAGGACGAGTCTAAAGGGATACTGGACCCAGGAATAATACATGCATATACTCGTACATGCGCACATTTTTCTGAGAGAGGGTTAATAGCTTCCACCAGGTGACTATCCTCACTGCCATCGAGTCAATGCCAACTCAGGGTGACCCTGTAGGACAGGGGAGAACTGTCCCTGTGGGTTTCTGAGACTCACGGGGATAACTTTTTACTGGAGTAGAAAGCCCTATCCATCTCTCTTGGAGAGGCTCGTAGTTTCGATCTGCAGCCCTTGAGGATCGCAGTTCAACTTGTCATCACGACATCACCAGGGCTGCCCAAAGTAGCTATAACCTGAGACTAATCAAGGTCCACTACCTCCCACTCCATCCTAATTTTCTTGTATCTTGACCTGCAAGTGACTCTTAGATGTTGTACATTGGACCGACCTTTGAACTATCAGGCAAGAGCCCTGACCAGAGTCCTAGCCCGGCCACTGCCTTGCAGTGTGCCTCCTGTGTCTCTTCTCTGCTTGGAGTCTCACCTGCCAGGGCTCAGTGAGTCCCTGAGTGGACTCCAGGACAATGCGCCCTGTCTAGACTGCAAAGCACGTTGTAGGAATCAGACACTTGGCAGACTGCAAGTGGCAGTTTGCAAAGTGACAGGCGCTGAACTGGTTGTGGCAGCTGGGAAGGCAGATTCCTGCTGTCAGGGCTCACTGAGGAGCCCGCTTGCCCAACCAACCTACAGCATGAATAATTCTATTCGATCCTGAATGCTTACATGGATACCTTTGAGGTCACCTCCTTCCACCTCTCAACCAATAGGAGTCAGAGGGGAGCTCTCTGGGGGCAGGGTCCCATTGCTTATGTCTATAGTACGTGTGAGTGTGGCCCCAGCTGGAGGACTTTCTGCCACGTGCAATGTCAAAATGCCCGAGTCCTCAAATGACTAAATCCACACTAAATATTTAATGCACGAAGGCTGCCTTCTCAAAGCTTTGATCTGAAATTTCTCAGAAACATCTTAAATGTCCTTCAGAAAATGGTTAGTATTTCATTACAGTTACTTAAAATAGATTTATTTTGATCAAAACAGCCTGTCAGCAGCCCTGAACGTGGGGTGAGTAACCCCCAACGATTCTGACAGGACTGCTACCCTGCATTCGGGGCCCAGTTCTCTGGACAGCTCCCCACATGCTGAGGGGTGCAGCTGTCGCACACATCCTAGATGCCTCCAGAGCTGTGAGCAGAAGACACAGACAGGCTTGTCAGAACTCTTGCGGACCTACATCAATTACACCCCGTGAAAGGAATTAACCTTCCCCGAGATGCTGCCCAAAGGCAGTCCCTTATCTGGGGTCCTTGTTTATGGAGTCTTCTCAACAGCCTGCAAGGTGTGTGGTCTCCACATAGGAAATAGACACACTTGTGACATGCTCAAGGTCAAAGACTGGAATTAGGATTTGATCCCAGGCATTGCTCAAAAGTCTATGTTTATATCTACAGAGGTTGACCCAGTCACTGAAGACTCAGTGTTAAAACAAAATATAAATTGCTTAATTATAATAGCATGTTATAAAATTATGTAACCAGTATAACTAAGAGGGAAAAAATACAGAGGAGATTTTAAAACACTTGAATTCCTAATTAGCACTTGAATGACTGATTATCTTAATTAGTTCACAATTTACCATGTTCCTAGGTTTTCCCGATTAGCCACTCAGTTCTCCCAATTTTAGGTAAAGAAGTGTGCCATGATGGTTACTTCCACAACCAGTCTGTGAGCATAGACCCATTCCCATAAAATGTGGACACACCAAGATGCTAAACACACCCCAGAGTGGGGTGGAAGGTTCTGTCCTGCCCAGGGACTAACTAGGTGTCCTAAGGACAATGACTTTGATGAAATAATTAATTTCTGCGTCCTGCACTCCTGGGGCTGCTGTGAGGATCAAGGAGGTCATAAAGTATGTGGGTTTGCTTTGCTCTTTAACTAAAACTACTGTGCAGATGAATGGACATATGAGGAGCAGAAAGACTGAACACAGAGTATGTCCTCACCACCACTAAGTAGTATAGATAAAGTGGCAAGAGTGACAAGATATATCTTGCTTTGCCTGAGATAGTGCCTGCGTATGTCTATCATCCTTATGTAGTTATTGACAGTGGTCTCTTTCACTCTCAAAAATACCCTTATTTTGACAATTGATTATATTGCCGCCTGGAGTATTTGATCACGTAGATTTAGATCTCTCCAAGTGATAAGTAAATAGACTAGAGCAAGGATCAGCAAATGGAAGAGGCAATCTTGCCCCTCACACCAATTTAAAAATAATTTGCGAGCCATCACTCTATTTTACAAACAAATTAAATCATCACTATTTGAATAATGGGCTTTAAAAGTCTTCACATTTACTTCAGAGGCACATGTAATGTACCAAAATAACCACATACAGCTGGAGAGCCGCAGATTGCTGACCCAGGCCTTGAGTAATCCAGGAAGCTTCCTGGAAGTGGAAGTTGGAAGTGAATTGGCAGGGAAGTAACTTTTAGAAGGCTTAAATATGAGGACTTTTTTTTTTCCTACAGACAAATAGGCGAAATTTTTTTAAAAATCGGAGGAGGTTGACCTGCCTCTGAAAGGACTCCTAAAAGAGTTTGCCTGGAGGAAAGGTATGCTGTGGTCAGCCTGGGAGTGTGTCTGCTCTCTCACCTCCAGTCGAGTACAGGTGTGGCGATAGCACTTGATCTAAGAGTGGAGATTGGAACTCTGCTGCCTGTACTTGAAACCACAACACTGTACTACACATATATTCTATGTGTCATGCTAGTCTCAGAAAACTGGGGTGCTCAGAAAACTGATAATCCAAGGTTCAAGTCAGCCTTCTAGAAATAGAACATTGTTAGGGGGCAAGATTCTCTCCCACTCCATTATTATTATGATTATTATTACTACGTTCACCTCCCTTTAGTTCTGCCCTGGGCACATGGAAATACAGAGGAAGGATTTAGGTTAGCACAAAAATTAAAAAATATATAATTTCCTCAAAGGTTTTTTTCAGTGCAGGAGGAGGCAAGACTTTTAAACTATTTACAACTATCAACATGTGTGGGCCCAGCGATGAGGACAGTATAAAACAGCAGAGGACAAGATATAGGTCGGCAAGTTACTCAGAGATGGTTTCCTATGAAATGGCAGGCTTAGGTGAGATTTGGAAAGGTGATAACAACATTCTACACTGTGAGGGACCGGAAGGACATATACGTCCAAAGTGGAAACTGTGCCTCAGAAAGAGGAATGAACTTGCCCAAGGTCATGTAGCCAGAAAATGGCAGGACTAGTGCCCGCAGCTCCTAGCTTAGTGCTCCATGTGAAGGATTAGGGCATGAACGAAGAGCTAAAGCAAGAACTTCCCAGAGTGGCCAGCGTGGGAGAGTGGTAAATGGAATACCGACGATGCCGGGGTAAACACGGTGTCTGCTATGGGAGTTAAGTGAGGAAACACAGAGAAGCAGAGTCTTGAATGGACAAAAAATTGAGCCTTTTTGTATATTTCATATACAAAAAATTTGTATATGAAATGGAGAATGTGATTCTGAACCAGCCTCCACATGATTCGATTGGACGATTGTTTGGGTATTGTAATACTGCTTCCCTTTTCAACGTTCTGAAACAAATATCGTAGCGCCTGTCTGTTCTGTCACTATTTTATGGATCATCCAAGCCCTCAGTGCCTTTTAGAGAAGTTCTACTTTTGCCACAACCAGCTTCTCCTTAGGATGCCCGGACATGACTCGCTATTGCTAAGCACACCGTAATGAACCCAGGAGGAGGAGAAAGGGTAACTAAGCTTGCTATATTCGCATTATCGGGAGGTTTCCCGGACACCTCCAAGATACTGAAAACAAGACATACAAGCATGTTGTATCTCCAAGTATTCTTAAATTTGGTTTTGTGCTATCAGGATCGCTTTCTTCAACTTAGCCAAAGGCACCTCTGGGCCTGTCGCTCCAGGGCATTGCACTGGAAAGGAGTCATGTGTAAGCTGAAAGAGCAGATGAAGTGGTGGGAATTTTGGCATGAGTCAAAAATAGTACCTGCCTATGGAGAGCATGGCACCTGTCAATGGCCCCAGCAATACCAACGATTTTGTGGATTCCCAACTGGGACGAGGCTTTATGTCTGGAGCTATAGGTCTAGAGTCTAGACTCCCCTTTAAAAGATGGGACTCTATATTTCTCTCTTTCCATCTTTTGAGAACTACACATATTCAATTTTGGCATAGCATTGTGGCAATCACAGTGCCGAGTGTCCAAATCCCTGATTCCAACTCATATGACCAATTAAGAGAGAATACAACTGCCCCACACAGTTTCCAATCTGTATGGAAGCACACAAGCCTGTTCAAGCTGCCACCTTTGGATGAGCAGTCAAGCACCGAGGCTCCGTAGAAAACCTTCTCACTGCCATGCCACGCTTCTCCTCACTGCCATTTTACTTCCTAGAAAACTTACTAGGAGAGGACAGTATTGCTGCTGTGGGTTTCCAAGGCTGTATATCTGTAATTCACTATGCCACCAAAACTCCTTTAAAACTTACAAAAATACTTACTGCCGTTGAGTCAATTCCAACTCACAGCGATCTTATAAATCCAGGGTAGAATTATCCCGGCGGGTCTCTGAGAAGTTAAATCTTTACAGGAGTAGAAAACCTTATATTTTTTTCCCCAGGAATGTCTGGTGATTTCCGGCTATTAGTCTTGAGTTAGTAGTTCAATGTGTAGCCAACTACGTGTGGACATTTACTCTCTCCCTCAAAACACTTATTTATGCACTGCTCACACCTGTGCATTGTTCTTTATTTCTCCTACCACCTTCTACTGAATTTCCTCTTTAGGAAAGCCTGGGACTGGTTCCGTTGTGCTTGTATTCGGCAGGGGGGTGGGGATGATCCATAAATTTGTATAAGAAATGGAGAATGTGATTCTGAACCAGCCTCCACACCATTAAAAAGGGTTCCCTGAGATTCTGTCCCATATGCCTTTTTTTCAATATTGAAGAGTCCTTTCTTACTTTAGATGTAGTCTATCTAGGATTCTTGGATTAAAAGTCACTTTAAATACCATATTTTCAATGTATGGTTCATATTTGTCAATAGTTAATAAAACTGTGCAGACTAAACATTGTTACTTCTTTATGTTGATTTTGTTGATGCTATTCAACTTTTTTTTAAAAAAGCAGAGTTCAAAGTCTGTGATCTGGGTTCAAATCATGATTTTGCCTATTTTATATTTTCCAATACTCCCATAACAACTTATTTGGGCTGAAATATGAATAGCAATACCCAGCAGTGATCTTGCTCCTTACTCTATTTTCAATCTTCATTTGCATTGTGTTTCCCAGTCACACTATATTCCTTCCTCCCCACACTGTTCATGGAGCTCAAATGACAATGTGTACTTTATGTCTTTATTGTGAGCCTGCTCTTTATTAGGTTAGTCCTGCTGGAAACTCCTGCTTATGCCTAAAAATCCAGATCAGACATCACTACTTTTTGAAACCGTCTGTGACTGCTTTGACCAAATTAGGCTTTCGTTCCTCCTTGCTTCCACCAGTGCTCAGTGCTCCCTTTAATCTAGCAAACTAGACTGTCAGCTCATTAAAGGCAAGGGTTGAAGCTGATTGCTTAATTACTATAATCCCACTACCCAACCTAGGGTAGGACATAGGTGAAAGGATCCCTGTGAGTTTACAGAATGACAGGGTAGGGTATGACTCATTCATTAAGTATCTGCTCAATGACAGCTCTCTCTCTCTCTCTCTATATATATATATATATATATACACGCACACACATACGTATATATTACATGTTATATATAGCTCTGTGTGTGTGTGGTGTGTGTATGTGAAGAGAGAGACAGAGATACAGAGAGAGAGAGACAGGAGTCCATCTCATTCAATCGATTCAGCCTGGTGTTTTCTTAAATCCTTATCACACTTGTAGTACCACAGGGCACCTCAGCCAGGACTTTTCCTCTGTACATGATATGTTTACTGTTTCCATCTCTGGACATGCGCTGTGTCCAACACTGGGAGTCTCCTTCCAGCTCTATTTGTTCAGCTCATATTGAGTAAGGTGGCAGGGGTGGGGGTGGGGTAAGAAACCCTCCCTGACACAAGACAGTAAGAGTTTTGCTGAGAAAGCTACAATTTTATATGATAGAGCCCACACGAGGGTGTGGTGTTATTCTGAGAGAAGGAGGATGATTGAATAAAGGTCTAGCCCCTGAACCACTGAGGAAATGAGATGTTAGTCTCTTGAGTTGGTGCCAATTAGCACACATTTTAAATGAAGACAAAAGGGACTCATTAGATTACTTAGAGACTCTGGAATTTCATCAAACTCAGTGAAGAGACAAAGTCCCAGGGGAGAAGCTAAAGAGGTGGATGTCTGCCCATGCCTGGATCCAAAATACTTGTAGGGAACTAACCAATGCATCCTATTTGGGCTATATTATTAATGGAACTGATTGGCATAAGATTTTGGACAGACAGGAATGAGGTGGTTCCCCGTGGCTCACTATGAGCCTGGCACTCAGAGAATGAAGAGATGACTAAGACATCAGCTATGCCCGCCCTTAAGGAAAGTCCCCAATGTAGTGTGGGAGACAAGACTCATACATGAGTAAATATAAGTACAAGAGCCATGCTATGAGAGAGTGATCAGGGAATTCAGGGAAGGACAGTCACTTCTACTTGAGCCAAAAGGTTGTTTTTGGATAAAGCTAAATCACACGCACAAAGCTTAATACAAAGTCCTCCCCGCAAACTGCAAACCCTACTGCCATCTAGTTGATACCAGTTCCTGATGACCCTGTCCATGCCAGGACAGGCCTGTGCTCCATGGAGTTTTCAATGCCTGTAACCCACGCAGAAGAAGAACTTAAGGTGCTTTCTCCATGGCAGAGTGGGGTGGTTTGGAACCACCAACCTTTAGATTAGAAGTTGAGCCTAAACTGTGTCACCCAGGGTCCTTAATAAAAATGTTCTTCTCTTTCATCTTTTCTATCCACGTTACATTTTTCAATTTTATTTTAAATGCTTGATTAGCTCATCTATTTTTTTCACTCCTCTTCTTACATTCTATAAAATAGAAAATATGCATTTGTAATAGGGAAATAAGCAGACAATGACCTTGTTTCAGGCCACACTGGACCCGAGTCAATGATGAAGAAAAGAGGCAAGTCCTAATCCAGCCAAGCTTCTGCTCACTTTGTTTGTACACAAAACCCAATAAGGCATCTTCAATGCATTTATGCATGCACATTACAAAAGCCTATTTTTATGTCTAAAATTCTGCTTCCTGACCAGAGTGGGAGCTAAACTTTATATTTCCTTCGGTGTTCAATACCAAATGGCTTATGGGAGCCCTGGCAAAATGGTTTCAAATAAGCATTTTAATGTAGAATAAAGGTCAACGTGCTGGAATTTGAAACCATTAATCCTTTTGCTCTTAAGGAAGCAGGTACTTTAACAGAATAAATAGCAGATTAAATAATAAGAGTTCTTGAAATTCCAACGAGAAAAATTACACATTACGTTGTCAAGAGTTGAAACCAATGAGACCTTAATGCTCTTTCCCTCTCCCTCCTATTTTAGGTTGCCAAGATTTAGAAGGTAAAGAGAAATTGTTCTTTTAATTTTCTATTGTTCTGAAGAGAGAGAGAATGTTTGAGCCTCAGAAGGTTAAGGGATCAATTAAATTGGAAAATAAACCCTTCGTTTTATGGGTAGAACACGTGCATTGTCGTAGCCTGGAGAACAGAATTTTCATGCTAATTATTTCAGCCTTCAGTGAGCAAGGTCCCTGAAAGGGATGGAGGAAACCAGCCTTCAAAGTGGGCCAACAAACTGCTGAAGCAGGTACCCTAGATGACTGTTCAAGGGCTAGATCAGAGAAGGCTTCTGTCACTTCCCTGTCGCTATTTATGATACCTTCGCCTGAACTTGCATAAACTGCTCCTTACACATATATTTGTCCTGGTCTTTTCCATTGTTATTACCATGTCTTTATTCTCTATGCCAAATTATGCAAAACACACTAAATTCCTTGGGAATTTATATATATAATTCCTTCAACTGCTTTCCAGACATTATACTAAACACTTTTATGTAATTCTTGTCCCAGTACTATGGGTATATAGATGATTATCCCATTTTACAGATGAAGAACCTGTTAATTAAATTAATAAATTTCAGTAACTTGTCCCTGCTCTCATTGGTAAACCCACTGTCATCACGTTCATTCTGTTGCATAAGGACTCGCTATAGGATTTCTGAAGCTGCAAGCCCTTTTTGGGTTATACAGTCTCATTTTTACCCCTTGTAGCCTCTGGTGGGTTTGAACTTCCAACCTGTAGTTACCAGCCCAATGCTTAACGCTACAGCACCACGGAGT
Source organism: Echinops telfairi (assembly GCF_000313985.2). Taxonomy (NCBI): domain Eukaryota; kingdom Metazoa; phylum Chordata; class Mammalia; order Afrosoricida; family Tenrecidae; genus Echinops; species Echinops telfairi. The sequence continues at coordinate 78,942,483 of NW_022104341.1, forward strand.
AGTGTTAATGTCAAACTTCTAATCTAGGTCTATGGAGATCACAGTGGGATTCCTACACACACTAAAGAGGTTTGGTTTTTATAAAATTCTTTTTTATGCAAATTGTTTTTAATGTGAATTGGATGAAGTTTTAGTGAATGTATCATCAGTTTTACGTTCAACAATCAAACATATTTTGTTTCATCTTATTCAATGCAATCACCTCAATGTAAGATCACTTATCTTACTTCCTCCCTATGTTTTCCTGTTTCTATTCCTCCAAATTTCTTAACTTTCCTGAACTTTGTCTTTGGGTAAATGCTGCCCTTTCGATAACACATGGTTGAATATTCTAAGGTGTATGTACCTCACTCATGTAATTTCCTTTTATAGACCTATCTATTGCTTGAAATCTATATTGCTTGACACTTAAATTGAGATGCATCTATTGCTTGAAATGCATTGCTGGCAACTGAGCCATGGCGTTAAGTTCGGTTCCAGATTCGAAGGATGACTAAAGACCATAGTCTCGGAGTTTCTACAGTTTCTGACCAATAATCCTGCTCTGTTTTATGATTGTGAGTTATATTCCACATTTTTTTCTTTCAATCTATCCTAGATTTTCTATATTATTTCTTTCAGAGAGATTGATAGTGGTATCCGAGCACCATCTAATTCTTACAATCCTGAAGACTGATGTTCATATAGTCAATTCATCCACTGAATTATTCCCAAGTATCTTCTATTTTTATCACTCTTATTTACTCAGGACATGGAGACACCAATAGTTAGCCCTTAGATGGCCGGGAACTAGCTTTTAAGACACAAGTCTTTACAAATCACAGTAGGATGTAGACTATTGTCTTTGTGGACTACGTGATGTCAGTTGGCCTGGTGTTGCTCCAGAGCATCCTGATGCCCAGGTCTAGTGACTTAGTCCCTTAAGGTGTTTGCTTATGTCTAAGAAGTTTTTATAGCTTTGCCCTCTGTATGTTTCACTGTCTGCATGACTATATTTGCTCTGGTGGGTTTGAACTTCAAACCTTGTAGTTAGCAGCCCAATGCTTGAAGTTATATATGAAGTATAATTTAATGTAGAAATGTCCTATGTCAAACCTCTAAATGTTGGGGGGCATACTCTCACTTGCCTGACTTCCTGGTTAGAAGCCCAATGTGTAGCCACTATCCACAGCAAGGAAAAGAAGCATCCACCTCCATAGCACCCCAAGGCCAATTGCCACAAGGCAGAGGTCGGCCATGCTTGCACCTTCTACCCTTCTTTTACCCTATTCTGACACCAACCTGTCCTCTAATGCCACTCTACGTCTGCGTGTGAACACTTACTAAAATGTCCACACAGAACTCAGGGTATTGGTCCCCAGCCACACCTCTCCTCAGTCAGCAGCCATCACTTTCCCTGGTCCTCAACCTCAGCCGTATAGTCCCTTGGTCTCTGCCTCCTGGGCCAGGAAGCCCACCAGCTTCTCTGCCTTACAGTGTCATAGTCTTCAATCTCTTCCTCTGATCTGTCTCATGGTCTCCTTGCTCCATGTCTGATCTCCGAGTGACATGGCATTTGCTGCTTCCACTTCAAGTAGGGATTTCCAACACTCTCCAGTGTTGGCTGTTTCCTTGATGTTCCCAGGAATTCCCTCTGTTTCTGAGATAGCTCACGTCTAGTCAGGGGAATGGCAAGGAAAACTGACAAATACCCTATATGTGTTTCACATATCCTATTGGTATAGCCCCATCCAATCGTTTGGTGGGAGTTAATCATTTGGTGGGAGTTAACAGAGACAAGAATAGAAAAGTCATTTTTAAATATTTCACTTTACCACAGTTTAACTTGTGGTAGCCATCAAAGAATGTTCCTTTTATTGTGAAAACATTTTCTTGACTTTTTACAATAGTGGTCTGATATGACACTGGTTCTTTTGTGATTGACAAATTTCACTTCGCATAACATCCCCGATATTCATGCATGTTAGGTATTTCACAGATTCACCACTATTCGTATTGTTGTGCACTAGTCCATTTTATGTATGTGCCAGAGTGTAGTCCTTCATGCTTCCATTGGCATTTAGGATGGTTCCGTCATTTTGTTATTTCAAATAGTGCTGTGATGAACACGGGTGTGCATATACCTATCCCTACTCATCCTCTTATTTCTCAAGGAGTTATACAAATGGAAAGTTCTCTGGAGCCTATGGTATTTCTATTTCCAAGTTTGTGAGGATGCACGATACTGTTTTTCACAGAGTTCGCACGATTTTACAGTCCCATCAGCGGTTATGAGTGTTCAGGTCTCTCCGCACCTTATCCACCATTTGCTGTTTTCATATTTTTAAAACGTTGATATTAATGCTGGGGTAAGATGGTTTCTCTCAAGTGGCTAATGATTATTAAGCATTTCTTCATATCTGTTGCCAGATTAATGTCATATATAT
>NW_022104341.1:78945322-78946448 GCF_000313985.2 Echinops telfairi
TATTTAGAACAAAATCAGTGTCCTCATTTTACATACTAGCACTGAATCTTATTTATTGAGTTCATATATGAATTCATTCAATCAAAATACATTGCTGAGTTTCCACTATTTAGGGACTGGAAATGTAGTAATGAACAAGCAAGATGGCATCTTTGTCCTCCCTGAACTTTCAGGATAGCAGGGGAAAATATCACATCATAAACTTAATCACAAGTCCTGTTCCCCTGGCACTACTATTTCCTATCTGTGTGCCCCTGGGCATGTCACATACCTGCTCTGGGTCTTAAAACCCCCATTTGCAAAATAGGAATAATGACAATAGTATGCACATTCTGAAGCAGTAATGAAATTGAAACTAGTTTTTATAAAGTACATAGTAGCTGACACATAGTAAGTCTATATATTAATTTTGAAATATATATTTTTTAAAAGCTGAGATCCAAAGAACGAATAGAAGTTGAAGGGCATGCACTATGTGTCAATGCTCTGTGGCAAGAGAGGGCATTTCTAGGAACTGGAAGAAGCCAAGCATGGCCCAAATTCAATAGGCTGTGTTGTTATTAGAAAAAGGTATGCAGGGTCCAAGTCATGGGGGTGGGGGCGGAGATGGCTTATTGATTATTAGAATGTGTCTCATGTGGACTCTTACTCATGGTTACTTAATGTAATAGCAGAACAAAATATTACCAGATCCTGCACCATCCTCACAGCTGTTCCTCTGCCCAAGACCATTGTTACAGCCACTGTGTCAATCAGTCTTGTAGAGAGACTTCCTATTTTTTGTTGCCACTCCATTTTACTGAGCTTGATGTCCTTCTCCAGGGACTGGTCTTTCCTGATAACATGCCCAATGTATGTAAGACAAAGTTCTACATTTTCTATATTTCTCACCAGTCTGAAAAACTAATTCTTCTCCCTAGTCTTGAGAATTGTTCTATGTTTTTGGTGGAATATACATTAAGGATTTTATACCAGACCACACATAAGCAGCATTAAACTAGGCAAATATAACCAAAATATTCTAAAATCTCTAAAAATATATGGATTTACTATAAAGATAGAATCTGAGATTGCTTAGAGCTGAAAGAACATTTATGACCGAGTTCAATTTTTTTGTTTTTGCCCC
>NW_022104341.1:78946760-78964445 GCF_000313985.2 Echinops telfairi
ACTAATACACAATCCATCTCATTAAAAGTTTCTTTCTAGTTTGCCAACTATGACGCCCTTTCCTGAGAATTTTTTTTTTCATTTCTTTCCCAAAACAAGCAAGACAAAGTTTTGTCATTCCCAATTCTGAGGCGCATTCTGGTTTTTATTTCTTCTAAGATTCGAGTTGTAGAATTCATCTTAAAAACAGTGGTGATTCAGGGAAAGATTTTTAGCACAGAGACTCTTGAATGTATTTGGGGTTTAATGCCATTGGACTGTTTGAGAATATGGCGTGGGGGAGGGAGGGGGCAGAATGCAGCAACCCAGAGAGAGAAAGTGAGTCAGGGTCAGGGCAAGACTGGACCCAGGCCCCCAGCCTTCCAAGCTGAGGCTTTTTCCAAGCAGCAGCGCATTTGTCTGATGTGCCCCGATGGTGGCATGCCATGCCAAATGCATTCTCTTCACTCTGGACATTTGCAGCGCTTCCCCTTGGAGCTGCAGCCCCTTCATTAAGTGAATGTCCTGTTCCCCTGACCAAGAATGTAATTACCGAAGGAGAGATCCGATTAAAACTGAGTTTCTGTAATGGGCCATTTGTTTGGAAGGGAGCCTGAAGGTATTTCTGAGGACTGTAATCAAAGGAGGAAAAAGCCAATAGGACTTCTGGGATGATGATGATGATTAGGGCGACTGAACTCCAGGCGCAGTCGGCTTCTACATCAGTGAGTCACTGCTTGCTCTTCTGAGGCCGTTAATTGGATGAGATTTGTTTTCCTCTATAGTCTGGACTCTCAGGGATGGAAGGGACCTTAAAGGTCATCTAGTTGAACCCCATAACAAAGCTTGATTCCTGGCTAAAGCATTTCTATCTGCTCACACACCTGAAACAACAGGGAGCTCATCACCTTTCCACACATCCCTTACAATGGTAGAGCAATTCTATAAAGAAAGTCCTCCTTTTACGGAAGTAGATTTTACCCCTCCGTCCTGTTAGGCAGCTGTCCCACTTCTGCTCATTTGCCCCCTCTGTCTTAGAAGAACCACGAGACTTCTTACTCTGGGATCTCCCGGCAGTTCTCACGATCCGCTGAACTTCCTGCAGCTGCTCCTGTGAATTCGTGTTGGTATGAACAGACTGCTATAACAAAGAAATCTTCACAGTATAGTGGCTTAGTGTTTTTAGGTGCTAACCAGTGGGTTCCAACCCATAGTGACCCTGTGCCCAACAGAAGGAGACACTGCACAATCCTGCACCATCCACACAGCTATCCTCTGCCTGGGCCCACTGTTGTCGCCCCCCGGTGTCAATAGGTCTTTCTCTTTTCTGCTGCCCCTCCACTTTACTGGGCATGATGTCCTTCTCCAGGGACTGGTCTCTCCTGACAGCACGTCCAAAGTCTGTAAGCCAAAGTCTTGCCACCCTTGCCTCTAAGGAGCACTCTGGTTGTACTTTTTCCAAGACAGATGTGTTTGTCCTATCAGCAGGGTGTGGTGCATTCAGTGTTCTTCTCCAGTGTCAAAATTCAAATGCAGCGGCTTCTAGGACAATTAAATGGATTTCCCTTTTGCATAGAGTCCTGGATTAAGCCGTCTAAATTGGCAACCACCTGTACTTCCAATGCTATTCTTCCAAAAGGACCCATGTGCCTTTCGTGACCTTGATTCGCTTCTCCCTGGGGACTGTATCATCTCAACATGAACTTCAGATCCCTCAAGTTGCGTCTGGTAGAGGAGGAGAAAATGACGCAGAGAAAGCCTTTGTCGTCAAGGCTTAAGTCTGAAGTGCCACGCATCACTTTCATGTTCTCTCCTTTGGTCAGAACTTGATCGCAGGACTGGACCTCACTGCAATGTAAATGTGCATCAGAAATATAGTCTTCCCATGTGCCCAATAAAAGGAAGAAAAGATATTTAGAGGAAAACCCCCATTTCCACAACAAGCCTTGTGCTGCCCGGTGAGCAGGCTACACGTTGTATGGGTGCTTAGTTTCTGATGTTGATTTCATGCTCTTTCACTTTACTGTTCCTAGGGCATGGTTCAAAGCTTAATGTAATGGAGAATACCGAGCATTTCAATGCAGGTGTTCCAGACCTACACTTTTGAACGTAGTCCTTGAAGACCTGGTTTGACCTTTCTAAGGCCCTTCATCTCTTAAATTAAGAAAAGAGCACCCATTCTGCAGATTGCTGCGAAAGTAAAAGAGGTAGTTACTGAATTTGGAAAATACAAATAACACCATTACCAACAATTGCCTGTTTGGTTTCTCAAACTTCAAACTGCTTGCTTCAAGCTTTCCCTGATTGCCCATCTGTTATAGATTGAATTGTGTCCCACCAATGGATGTGTTGTACATCCTAACCTCTATTCCTGTGGTTATAATCTCATTTGGGAATGACGTGGCTCTATTATACCCATAGGGCATGATTACTGTAGACTATGTCTCAAGTCGATCTCTTTTTATATAGAGAATATATGAAGTAAGCAAACAGAGATGGCAGAAGATAGAGGCCGTGCCCCAGGGATAGCTCTAAGAATCCAGGAAGCGGAAGCTGCAGAGACTAGGACCTTTCACCAGAACCAAGAGCGAAGGAAAGTCTTCCCCTGGTACCAGCGCCTGGAATTCTAAGTGCTAGCCTCCTAAGCCAGGAGACAATACACATCTGCCTGTTAAAGCCATCTATTGATAGTATTTCTGTTAGGGGAGCACTGCATATCTAAGGTACCAACCTAAAGGGGTTTTCTCTCTCTGTGAGGCACACACAGTTGATTCCCCTTTAGAGTCTTAGAGAAACCAGCTGTGAAGTCCTCTTGGGCAACAGTCATTAACTTTACAGGTGTTTGCAATTTCTTTTTGGAAACAAATGGAGACATTTATGGTGGCCAATGCTAGTAGGTGTAGAATCAGTGATAGTATCCATCCATGGCGGAAATAGACATGAATCAAACATTAACTTACTATGTCCAAGACGGTCCTAAATACTTTTTCTCATGCAATATCTAATTGAATTGCCCCCATTTTCTTATGGCAATCAGAACAACTTCACTGCATCAAGTTGATTCTGACTCACTGTGCCCAAAAGGATAGGATGGAACTGGCTCTGTGGGTTTCTGAGCCTGTAATTCTTTACAGAGATAAAAATGCCTCATCTTTCTCTTGTGGAATAGCTGGTGGATTCAAACTGCTCATCTCATGGTTAGCAGACCAATACTTAACCAAAAACACCACCAAAGTTCCTTCAGGCATGGAATTCCCATTTTAGGGATGAAAAACTGCAGGTGCCGAGAGTTTAAGTAATTTGGCCAGGATCTTCCACCTCATAAGTATCACAGCTAGGCTTTCATCATTTAAAGAATTTGTATCTGCAGAGCCCTTTCCATTGGAGTTGGGAATATTTGGTAATTCGTAAGGTTAGATAATGTGCACTTTCATGTGGCTATCAGCTCACTCAGCAGAGATTTCCAGAGTGTCTACTACATGCTGAATACTGTTTGCAACCCTGGAGATAGTGAGTCAAATAAGTCCTCTTAGCTGCTGGCCTCTTCTCATTCTTAGTAGAAAAAAACCCAGACCAAACAGAAACTATATGATGATATTTTGGCTGAAAGCAGAGGATGCAGGAAAGATATTTACTTGTGTTTTATTGATTAGGTTAAGGCATTTGACTGCGTGAACATAACTATGGATAGCCTTGAGAAAAATGGGAATCCCAGAACACTGCATTGTGCTCATGCAGAACCCAAAGATTTCTTAGAAGGCAACTGTGTGAACAGAACAAGGGCATAAGGCAAGGCGGGTATCAGGGTTGTATCCTCTCACCAAACTTATTCAATCTAGACACTGGAAAAACTCAGAGAAACTGGATTATATGAAGAAGAATGTATCATCAGGATTAAAGGAAGACTTAATAACAACCTGTGAGATACATGTGACACAACCTTGCTTGCTGAAAGTGAGGAGGACTTGAAGCACTTGGTGATGAAGATAAAGGATTGTAGCCTTCAGTATGGATTACAACTCAATGAAAAGAAAACCCAAATACTCACAACTGGCCCAATACACCAACATCATGATAAATGGAGAGGGTTGAAGTTATAAAGGATTTATCTCTTGATTGGATCCACAATCATAAATGGAGAGGGTTGAAGTTGTAAAGGATTTATCTCTTGATTGGATCCACAATCATAAATGGAGAAGGTTGAAGTTGTAAAGGATTTATCTCTTGATTGGATCCACAATCATAAATGGAGAAGGTTGAAGTTGTAAAGGATTTCTCTCTTGATTGGATCCACAATCAATGCTCATGGGAGCTGCCATCCAAAGAACAAATGATGCACTGCATTGGGTGAATCTGCTGCACAAGACCTCTTTAAAATGTTGGAAAGCAAGGATGTAATTTTGAGACTAAGGTGTGCCTGACCCAAGTCGTGCTATTTTTAATCACATCCATACATGTGGAAGTTGGACATTGGATAAGGAAGACTGAAGAAGAATCAAAGCTATTGAATTATGGTGCTGGCAGAGAATATTGAAAGTATCATGGACTACCAAAAGAACGAGCAGATCTGTCTTGGAAGCAGAGCAGCCAGAACGCTCCGGAGAGGCAAGCCTGGCATGACTTCATCTCCAAGACTTCGGACATATTGTCCCTGGAGAAAGACATCATGCTCGGTAAAGTAGTGGGGCAGAGAAGAGGAGGAAGACCTTCAACGAGATGGATAACACAGCACCTGCATCAATGGACTGAAACATAAGAGAAACTATTAGGACCAGGCAGTGTTTTCTTCAGTGTCACGTAGTTGTACATGAGGTGAAACCACCTTGGTAGTACAGCCAGCATGAGATGAGAGTTTCCTCCTCTGCCACAACCGTCATCAAACTACTTACACGTATGATCCTACACTTTGCTTTTTTTCACTGAGATAGGAACGTTTCTACATTTTAAACAATCACTTTTTGAATCTTCCTATGGATAGACAAATAAACTATAATGCTGCATAGAGACAGATAGATAAGGAGAGAGCCAGGTAGATCGACCGTGGCCCCACATATTTCTCTGATTACAACCCCTTTAGCTGCTCCACTTTTATGCAAAACTTCTGTAAGAATTATCTGCACTGATTCGTTGATTTTCTCATCTCCCGTCACTTGTCTCATTGCCATATCAATTGAGCCTCCACTGCCCACATTGCTCTGAAATACTTTTTATCAAGGTCACTTGCAACTTCCTTTCTGTCCCTCCCTTCAAACATATCAAATTCCTTAATCTGTGAGAGACTGAGCACTCTTCCCATAGGGGAATTTTCATCATTCAGGTCTCAGACAAGGTCATATCCTTGGAAGGAATTTTTTCCTGATAATTCTAGTTAAAATATATCACACACCCCCACCCCAACCCCCGTCATGATTACATCATACCATTTAATGCTCTTCATGGCATCTGTCAGCAGCTGAAATGATCTCATTATGGACACTTGTTTTTTGAGATGGTTCCAATACCTAGATTAATGCCCAGCACTTACTAAACACTCAGTGAGTGCCTTCAGACTAGTAAAGTGAATCCCTGATTTCAGAGCCCTCAGCATCATAAAGAGCCCTAGTGGTGTAGTGGTGATGCATAGCCAGCTAAGGTTGAAACCACCAGCCAACTGTGAGAGAAAGAAAAAGGTTTCTACTTCCGTACAGAGTTTCAGTCTTGGAAACTCACCGTGGCAGTTCTGCCTTGTTGTGTAGGGTCGCTGTGAGTCAGAATGGACTCGATGACAGGGAGGAGTGAAGAAGTGTCCTAAGCGAAACTGAAATGCGACGTAGGATTTGTGGATTCCAGAAGACCAAAGGAAGAGAACCTGATCCAGTTTGAGGTATCAAATCAGTTGAAACTAGAACGAAAGATTCAAGGGTATGTTGATTTGATCCAGTTACAGAGCAAAGGAAGAAAAGCACACACTGGGGCAGAGAACTATGTTACACATTGTTCATCAGGACTTGTGGGAAGGGAGAGATTTCCACGGCACCTAGTTTAGGGAAGGCGTAATATGACTGCTTAGCACTTTGAAATTTAGCTTAAATGAAGAATCAGGGAAGCAGGCAAGTGAATTGATTTGATTAGCCTCACACTTGTCTTTTTCAATTCTATCTAATTATTTTTCAAGTTTTGTATTTTCATTGACTTTTATGTCAAAACAATTCCCATAGTTGCAAGGTGTTTTCCTGTGATGAGGCTACAGAGCATGGATTATATAAAATTTGGAATTCCATATATACACTTAACATATATGTACATATAAAATCTATTTTACACTATAGAATTAGCCTATAGAGAATTATAGTCATCTATAAACTATCATGAATAAATTTCCATTTGTAATTTTATATAAAGTATTTCAGCATCATAAATAAACCATAAATCCTAGTGTTTCTGGCATGTGTGGATGGATATAACTCCAGTAATGGACTTGCAAAGGACATATAGCTGCTTGGAGGAGTAATATAATTGTGAATACTTACTATATGACCAAATATAGGCTTGCATAAATATCTGCATGAATAAGATGCTTCCCTTTCAAATAACACCAGCAATTTTAAAATGGGGAAAATCCATGCTATGGCCATATATTAGTACATACATGCACACATGCAGGCTATGTTTTTAGAGGGAGTTTTTCAAATTGCATAACCTACATAAGTTAGGTATGCTCTAATATAGTATATATTTATAGCTGTAGCATATACTTATAATATGGCATAATAAAAAGACAAACCACTGACATCACTTTGATTTTGACTGATAGTGGTCCTGTATGGAATCGTCAGGGCTATAAACTTTATGGGTGCAGTGAGCCTCATCATCTCATTTGGAGTGGCTGCGGGGTTTAAACCTTGAAGTTAGCAGTCCAGCACTTGCTCAACAGGGACACCGGGGCTATAGAGGTACATTTTTAAAAGTGCTATAAACATAGTAAATAAATAGAATGATTCTGCTTTGGACACCCGCACATTTTCACAAAGGAAGAAACACCTGAACGATGTTCTAGAGGACAAGTAGGAATTTTCGTTTATGAGAAGGGAAAGTCCCTTGGGGCAGTGGGAATTGTCACTGGTGAAAGCCTGCTGTTAGGGCTCATCACGTTGCTTCTGACTCATAGCAACTCTGTACAACAAAATGAACTTTGCCCTTCCCAGGATCCTCCAATTGTCCTTTGGTTAGAGCCTATTGCTGTCTCATCTTCCTCTTTTTTGGCTGCCTGTGGCGAAGTTAAATTTCTAGATATGGTTCTTTTACTCGTGTCTCTTTAATTCCCACCAAATGATTGGGTACAAGGGGAATTGGTCAATTTTAGCTGCCATGCTCCTGGCTAGTAGAGAGCTTTCTCCAAGGCAGAAAGAGAGCAGATTCCTAGGATCATCAAGGAAGAAGGACCATCAGTGGAGGAGGCTGGCAATCCTTGCCTGAAGGGGCAGAGCAGCAAATGTTGTGTCTCTCCAAGACCAGGGACCAAAGTCAGGAGCCCAGGAGACAAAGCAGATGAGTAGCTTGAAGACAATGAGACTTTGAGGCTGAGCAGCGGCAGGGCTTCCTGGACCAAAGGGGACATGGCTGAGAGGCTGAGCACTGTAAAGAGGCTTAGCTGCTGGCTGGGCAGAGGTATTGCTGTGGACCCATGTCTGTATCCTTAATGTTTCATGATCCTGATTTGTAGTGACCTGTTGATTTCCTTAATAAAACCCCTTAAACATGGGCATTATCTGTGAGCTCTGTGTGGCCATTGCCACAGATTACTGAACCCAGCAAAGAAATGCTGTGTAAGAACAATTGGCATCAGAACCGAGTAAAAGAAGGATGGAGGGTAGAGGCATGTCTAACCTGTCTTATGATGGTAGATCTTTAATTGCTTTGGAGTTGGATTCTCCTTCTTCCTTGTCTAACCAAAGAAGGTCATATGTAGGCTCCACACTGTTTGCTCTCTGCCTTTCTAATTTACCAAGCATGTTGTTATTTTCAGGGACTAGTCACTCCTCATAATATGTCCAAAGTACATGAGACAAAATCTCATCATCCTTATTAATGACGAATTAGGGGTATGAAATATATGAATATTCCAGGAATTGTGGTTAATATACATTATGACTGAGTGGCAGACAGAAAAGTAGCAGAGAATTAGAGTGGGTAGATGAGATACAATCTAGATGGGAAGTCCTTGAAGAATGGTTTGACTGTACTTGATAGGCCCAATTGAAATCCAGAATGTTTTTAGAATATATGAGAAAAAAAAGAGTTGCTGAAGATCATTCAACAGCAGTTGTAACAATACATCAACAGGAACAACCAGAAATTCAAGCTGGATTCAGGAGAGGACATGGAATAGGGAATATCATTTTTAACGGCAGATAGACCTTGGCTGAAAGTCAGAATGCTAGAAAGTTGTCTATTTGTGTTTGATTGATTATGCAAAGGCATCTAATTGTGTGGATCATAACAAACTATGAATGGCATTGAGAAAATAAGGAATTCTAAAACACTTCATTGTGTCTATGTAGAACCAGTATAAGGATCAAGAGGCAATTGTTCAAGCACAAGGGAATACTGCATGGTTTCAAATCAAGAAATATGTGTGTCAGGGTTGTATCCTGTTGTGGGGGAAAAGCCAGCCCCCCCACAAATAATCATGGGTTCAATAGGCCCAATTGTACGGTTGAGATATATAAAGATTATAATAAAGTCGTAGAGAGCATGAGAGATAGAAGAGAGATTGAAATAATGGAGTCAGACACATTTCATGGTAGCATGCTCACCTCAGCCTCACTGGGTGGTCCACATAGAGATAGGGGGAGGGGAAGGAGGACAAGGGGAAAGGGAAGAGGGGAGCAAGGACCTGAGAGGAGAGGGAGCAGATGAGAGGCAGCCCTAGAGAGCTCTTTATTGCTAACCCAGACCTATATACCTTTGGCGGGGCATGCAAGCCCCCTAATTACAGGTAAAGACATACCTCACAGGAAGGGGTTGCACTATAGGTTACACAGTGGTGAGAGGGGGATAATCGAGGGATATACATGCAATAGGAAGAGGAGGGATTAAGGGTATACATGTGACAAGAAGGGTGGATCCTAGATTCAGGATGGCAGCCTAACTTTGGATGTCACTGAGCCTGTTTGACCTGTTCTCTGGATCTCCATAGAAACCATTCTCAGTAGGGTGTAAACCCCACCCACAGAGACCAGACTAAAGGTCACAAGCATTTAGGGAGAAGCAGCCCATTGTCCTTAACAGCAGGGAGTGGGCCCCTCTTGCGGTGGGACCAGACAGTAGTCTGGCAACTGGCTGCCTTCAGGGATGATGTCTTTAAACAGCTGACCTCCCACCATAAGCTGGCAAAAAGCCTCTAATGTTTGGCATGTCTTTGGGGGAGACAAAGCTGGGGAAAAATCCCACATCCTGTCACCATACTTATTCATTCTTATTGCTGAGCAAAAATCTGAGACTCTGGACTCTGTGAAGAAGGAGGTAACACCAAGATTGGAGAAAGCCTTATTAACAACCTTTGAAATGAATATTACCATAACCTTGCTTGCTGGAAATGAGGATGACTTGAAGTACTTGCTGATGAAGATCAAGAATTGTAGCCTTCAATATGATTACAACTCAGTGTAAATAAAATAATGTCCATAAGTGCCCTTGATTCAAGCCATGGCATTTTCAATCATATCATACGCTTGTGCAATTTGGACATTGAATAATCAAGACGACAGAAAAAATGGATGCATTTGAATTGTGGTGCTGGCAATAAATATTGATGGTACCATAGATTGCCAAAAGGACAAACAAATCTGTCTTGGAAGAAACACGACCAGAATGCTTCTTATAAGTAAGGATGGAACAACTTCATCTTTCATACATTGGACTTGTTATCAGGATAGACCGGTCCCTGGGGAAGGGCATCATGCTTGTTAAAGTGGAAGGACAGTGCGAAAGAGGAAAGCTCTTGAGGAGATGGATTGACACCTTGGCTGCAACAATGGGTTCAAACATAACAATTTGTGAGGGTGACGTAGAACCAGGAAGTGTTTCCTTCTGTTGTCTACAGGGTCTCTGAGTTGTCACTCACTCAGTGACACCTCACAGTCAGTGAGAAGACAAAACAAAAAAGCCCCAGTGATATTGGGGCATTGAAAAATAAGGGCACTCTCTGTGAAACAGTGCTCCCTGGGCCTCTCCCCTGCCCTCTCAGAGGGGACTCAGCCACAGTACTCTACAAGTCCCTGCCACTGCTGCAGCGTTTCTAAGGATAAGTGGCCCCATCGTTTTTATCAGGGGAATGAACAGAGTGAGTCCATCAACACACGGGAAGACAGAAAGGCTGCACTCTGGCTAAATTCCCCCAGGACACTCATTTCTGTGCCGCGCTCCCAGGCCAGTGAAGCCAGGAGTAATGAGATATTGATGCTGGCAGGCCTCGCCCCCCACTGGCCTCCACCAGTGCAGTTTCATGCCTGGGAGTGCCTTGGTGAGGAGTTCTGAAGGCCGTACTAAATGGAATCCCCTCTCTGTTATCTCATACTTCATCGAGATGCTTAAAACTTCTTAACTTGGCCAAGAAAAGAGAGTGCAGAGTCCTCTGTCCCAGCCACAGGCTCTCCACATCCGTGGAACAACAGGTTGGTACCACAGGGAACACTTGCTCACGGCAATCTGCTTGCTGTCCTATGAGAGAGGAGGGTTCTTTCTTCTTTTCCTTCTTTCATTGTTTGATTCATGATTGACTTTACCCTGTGGTCTTTGTAATGTGCAACCCTTTCAGGAGTGAGGAACCTCATCCTCCCCCTCACTGCCCATCCGTGTGTTCAGTCAGCATGCAGAAAGGGTCTTGCACATGTTCGCGCTGCATTAGAGAATGACGATATGTGTATAAACAGACACCGTTCTCAACCACACCACTACCCACTCTCATGGAGTTGATTCCAACCCATAGAGATGCTGAGACCAGAGTCCACCTGCTCTCTAGGGTTTCTGAGACTAACGCTATAAGGAAGCATTTTGCTTCATCGTTCTCCCAGAGAGAAGGGTGGGTCAGAATTGTTGGAGTTTTGATTAGTAGCTCAATGTTTAACCCACTGGGTTGAAAAGCATCACAAGCCAACAATCTCTAATTTTGTGAAGAAAGCATAAAGGTATATGGAAAGTTGTACATCCGTTTGTTAGTTATTATAGTAGAGAAGTATTCACTTATGCAATAAACTTATGGAGAAGAATAAGAAAAATGTCTGTCCTCAAGTGGACTAGCATTTTAAAGTACTAAAGTTGAGTTCCATTGTAGGTATACCTCTATAAAGTTCAGAGGATAGATGAAAAAATTTTTTTCCTCCTGGGGCTAAGGAGTGAGAAGACTGGTCAGTAAGAGATTTATAGAGAAGATCATATTAGAGCTAAAGCTTGAAATATTAAGCAGATTTTATCAGGCTGTTTGGGGGACACAATGGGAAGGGGGTTGGCAAGAGAGAAGCTCTTTTTATGTGGAAGACTAAAATTATGCTCTGATTAATGAAATAGCTTGGTATATTGATGAAACCACCCTAGAATCTCTGAGGATAGCTGTATTTTTAGCTGACTTCGTACAACCTTGCTAAACTCAGTTTCTTTACTGATTCCATCAGGTTATACACAGAGACAAGTTTTTTTGTATTTTAATCATCTACAATATAGTCTCTTTTGTAAAGTTTTGCATTAAATATTCTGCTCTTTTTGAATATCAATACCAGTGCAAATGCTGTTAACTGTCAATTTGGCATGTTAAAAAGTTTAAAAATAATAATAAAAATGTTTAAATGTCAATTACTTCAAGTTGATTGACGGTGTTCTTCAAATCTTCTATATCCTTCCTGATTTTCTATGTTTTCTACCCATTATTGAAAGGATATTGAAATCTATGACTATAGTTGTAAACTTGTCAGTTTCTCCTTCTCATTTTACAGTTTTTGCATCATGCATTTTAAATACATTAACATTTAGGATTTGTATGTCCTCATGCAGGACTGGCCCCCTTTTTATTATGACATGACCTTCTTTATTCTCGATATATTTTAATCTCATAGGCACTCGGCCTTTTTACAATTTTAATATGTGTTATGTAAACAGTCTATGTTTTCCACCTTTGAGTTTCAGTCTATTTGTCTTTATATTAGAAGTTTATTACGTACAGGTAGTACACACCAAAGCAAAACAACAACAACAGTAAAACAAATACTCACTGCTATGGAGTTGATGCTGACTAATTGCAATCATATAGAACAGATACAGTGGCCCCTGTGAGTTTGTGAGACTGTAACTGTTCACAAGAGTAGAAAGCCCAGTCTTTCTCCCTCAGAGCTGTTCCTGGTTTCAAATTGTCTACCTATCTGATTGCACCCCAACTCGTAATCACTCCACCACCGGGGCTACTCAGAGTAGTAGTATACAGTTGTATTTCACTTTTGTATCCAATCTGGCAATCTCTGCTTTTTAATTAGTGTTTAGATGATGGACCTTTAATGTGGTCTATGGTTGGGTTCAGTTCCATTATTTTACTGTTAGTTTTTCATTTGCTCCATCTATTCTTTTTTCTCTCTCTCACTTTTTTTTCTTCATGCCTTAGAATACTTTATTTTTTAATGTCCATTTTATCCTCTTTGCTGGGTTTTTTAGCTATAACTCTTTGTTGTGCTCTTTTTGTGGTTGCTTTAGCATGTATAGTATCTATGTTTAACTATCACATTCAAAATTCAAGTGATAATGTGACAATTTACATATCGAATAAGAACCTTCAATATTTCTCCTTCTCTCCTCCTAGTCTTTGTGCCAATGTTGTCATACATTTTGTTTTTAACCCATAAACTCCATAATACATTGTTACCTTTATTTTAAGAGAATAATTAATCTTTTAAAGTTACAAATGGATGCATAAACAAATGTGGCGAAGAAAGCTGATGGTGCCCGGCTATCAAAAGATATAGCATCTGGGGTCTTAAAGGCTTGAAGGTAAACAAGTGGGCATCTAGCTCAGAAGCAACAAAGCCCACATGGAAGAAGCACACCAGCCTGTGTGATCACGAGGTGTCGAAGGAATCAGGTATCAGGCATCATCAGAACAAAAAATCATATCATAGTGAATGAGAGGGGGAGTGCAGAGTGGAGACCCAAAGCCCATTTGTAGGGCACTGGACATCGCATTACAGAAGGGTCTCCGGGAGGAGATGAGCCAGTCAGGGTGTGATGGAGCAACAATGAAACATGCAACCTTCCTCTAATTCCTAAATGCTTCCTCCTCCCCCACTATCATGATCCCAATTCTACCTTACAAATCTGGCTAGACCAGAGGATGTACACTGGTACAGCTAGGAACTGGAAACACAGGGAACCAGGGCAGATGATCCCTTCAGGACCAGTGGTGTGAGTGGCGATACTGGGAGGATGGCTTGGAAAGGGGGAACCGACTACAAGGATCTACATGTGACCTCCTCCCTGGGGGACAGATAACAGAAAAGTGGGTGAAGGGAGACGTCGGACAGGGCAAGATATGACAAAATAATGATTTATAAATGATCAAGGGTTCATGAGGGAGAGGAGAGCAAGGAGGGAGGGGGAAAATGAGAAGCTGATTCCAAGGGCTTAGGTGGAGAGGAAATGTTTTGAGAATGATGAGGGCAATGAATGTACAAATATGCTTTACACAATTGATGTCTGTATGGATTGTGATCAGAGTTGTATGAGCCTCTAATAAAACAATTAAAAAAAGAAACACTCCCATGTAGTATATTTTTCATCTTGCTTAAAAGATCTTATTTCTTTTTAAATTTTTTTTCTTATTATTTCTTAAAGTGAAGCTCTTCTGTTAAATTATTTTAAATCTTAAAAACCTTAATTTTACTTTAGTTTTTAAATATTTTTTGGTGGACATATAGTTCAAAGTGTGTAGTTTTTATTGACGTTATTTATTGACCTTTATTATTTCAATACCTCAATGATGCTGGACTCTCATCCATTTGCATTGTTCCCAAGAGAAAGCTGCTTCATTCTTAATTTTGTTTCCCTGAACATGATGTGCCTTTTTCTCTGTTTTAAAAATATCCTCTTTATCCCTGACTTTGAACAAAAATGATTTGATTTTCTTTGGTCTAGTTTCCTTCATGTGCTTATGCTGGGGTTTCGTTAAGTTTTTTATTTCTATGAGTTCATGATTTTTATCAAATTTGGGGGCATTTCAACAATTATTTTTTCAAAATTGTTATGTTCAACCCTGTCGGAAATTCTAATTCCAGATGTATTAGAATGAGTAAAAATTTCTCATAACTTACTGAGCTTTGGATTCTCTGTTTTGTTTTTTTGTGTGGAGTGAATGAGTGGGTGCGTTTCTATTTCTGTTCAATTATTCTTATTATTGTCTTCATGTTTAATAGTCTTTTTCTTTGAAATGTATAATTGCCATTAACTCCATTCAATGTTTTTAGTTTTAGACCTTGTAGTTTCATTTCTATATTCAGTTTGGATGCTTTCTAAGTCTTCCATTTCTCAGAATACTTAGTACCCAATTATAGCTCCTTTTCACCTTAATTCTAACATTGGTCGTAGTTTGGTGTCCATTTTCTCCTTGTTATGGGATATGTTTTTCTCTGGATCCTTTTCCCCTCTGTTTTTGGTCTTTTAGTTCTGTTTTTAGTGAATGGCAGACATTTAGTGGATAGTCTACATTTACCCCGATGGAACTTTCTGGATTCCTATAAATATTCTTGGCCTTTGTTCTGTGATATTATTAATTACTTAGAAATAGTCTGGTTCTTTCAGGTCTTGCTTTTAAATTCATTAGGTGAAATGAAAACAGTGTTTAGTTTATAGATAATAGTTACCACTCCTGAGATGAGTCCCTTTTGAGTTCTCAATCTTATGCCCTGTGAATGAAGTTTTCCAGCGTACCTGGTGGAATAGATACTCTCCTTAGACCCCTGAGAGTATTAGGCACTATTCCTTCTACTGTTCTTAAATGATTCATTCCCCAGATCTCCCCCTACTTCCTGGTACTCATTTTCTACTCTGGAGTACTACATATAGAATATTGTGACCTAGTTTGAAGTTTCCTAGGCCCACCAGCCCTTCCATATTCCCTACTTCATTATTCCTACTCCTAAAAAGTCTACTAGGCACAGCTCAGGTGCTAGATAACCGTACCTATTCCACTTTATACCCACGGGCCAGGAGAGGAACTTTATCTCTCTCTCTGTTATCAGAAGAGCCTAGTCACTGGAAAAGGACATCAGCCTGTTAGAGAGGCAGTCGAATAGCGGCAGCCCCTTGACAAGCTTGATTGACATAGTGGCTGCAGCAGTGGGCTCTCAGACAACCACAAGTATAAGAACGGGGCAGGGGCAGAAGGTAGTGCTTCTTTCTGCTGTACATAAGGTTGCTATCAGTCAGAACCGACTCGATGGCTTGTGACACTAATAACAAACATCATGATTGTTTTCTAAATTTTTCAAAGAGGTTTTTATGGAAGCATATACAGGTGTTTGAATAATAGGAATATTAGGAAGTATGGGGCTAAGCGACATTAAGGTGTCTTGTTGTTGTTTGTATGCTAGCTTACTTCAAGCCTTCCTGTACTTGTAAGATGCAGATAAAAGCTGAGACTTGGGGATTTATTTACTTACCTAATAAAAATCCTTGCGAGTCAAGGCATCATTGTGTAGTGAATAGACTGGGTCTGTGCCATAGAGCTTCCAACCCAAGTCTCTCAGGGAGCAAAGAACCGAATGTAGCAGAGGGAAGACGACATTCCCAGTTCTGGACCTGCCTCGAGTTCATGATGTGACTTTCGTCAAGTTTCTGTCTCACTCTCCGTCTTAGTTTCTGCATCTTAAAAAATTGCTGGTTTGACAATCTTCAGCCTCTAAATTCTTTGTTGCCTGTCATGATTGCAACTTTCCCTGCAATCTCTCTTCTGTGAATTCCTATAACCTTTCAGAACTCAGTCAGTTTTGCATTGCTGTATGCCCTCTTCTAAAAGACTTTGGTATGAAAGTCTTGTCTCAACTCTGAGAGTGTCTGCTTGCCCTCTGAAATGGCTTACAGGTAATAGGTTCCTAATTATCCTTATTCCTTTTTGACTACATCTCCTGGTTCTAGAGCAGGCTTTAGAACAGAGGTTCTTCTAGATTTTCTTCTTTTATTCCTTATTTTTATGATTAACAAATCTGGTTCTGGTACATTCAACCTTCAGTTGGTGCTTTACTTCTCTACCCTTAAAATGCAGGCATTATTATTATTCCTCTTCTTATGGTGGAAGAAACTGGGCACATGTTATTAATTAATTTGTACAGAAATTCACAACTTGAAAGAGACTGAACCATGTTCAAAGTTGCAATGTACTTTATTTTTTAATTAATACTTGCTTCCTGAATGAATCGATGAAAAAAATGGATTTATGAAATTAGCCTAAATTCCCTCCACTTCCACTATGTCTTTACATGACAGAAACTTAGGACAGGTTATTTTTTCCAATACATTTTCTTTGCTGCGTTATACAGTAATCTTGTTAACTCTGAAAAATGAGCACCGTCCAGATGTCCCCTGTGGGATACCTGAGTCGTCACTGAGCTCTCACTAATATCTCCAGGCAGGCTCCATAGCTCTCCTCGACCCTCCTCGTCCCTGTTTCCCACTGAATGTCTACAACACTGGGAGTAGCTGCCAAGTCAGAGCCTAATGGAATATACTGTTCCCAACTTCTTCTTCTCAGCCCTTTAGGAGGTTGCTATTTACACCATATTTTACACATAATTGGGACATTTTATCTAGATGACAATGTAAGTTGGATTGTAGTTTGTTTTTTAAAAGAGAATATTAGAATTTTCTTGGCTTCCATAGGAATATGAAGAAAAAATTAGTTAAAATTTGTGATTACATTAAAAGGAATGTCAATCTCAGGAATGCCATGTTGGATCTCAAAATGAGGTCTATAAGAACTTGATCTCAAAATAAGGTCTATAAGACTGATGATGCTTATACTTTGTTTTCTTATATATATACATATTTTTTAGGTTTTGCATTTGTCTTAAAAATTTAAAATAACAAGGCCAAAACTGTTGAGGAAAAAAAAGAAGAAAGAAAAATGAATTTAAATCAATAGGGGTATAATTGTAGTCCAAATAATCTGTAAGTGTTCATCCATCAAGTAAGGCGCCTGAACAATATCTGACTCATGAAGTTACTTAATAAATATTTGTTGAAAGAAAAAAAATCAAAAAATTTATTCATTAGATTTTTATCATCTACCCTTCCCCTATAAAGCCTCATATTAATCCCTTTGTCTGGCACCACAGCCAGATTGGCCCCTGGCCCTATCTCTAGTCTCATTTCTTATTGATTCTCATTTTGTGCTTTTTATTATATCCACCCTCCAGTAAGATGGACCTGTTCATCCGATTATCAGCATGCTTCCCTGGAAGGTCCTTTGCTGCTTATCCACCTAAAAGACTCAGTGTCCTCTTTCAAAATCTGCATCAGGCATCAACTCCTCTCTGGAGTCTTTCTTTCTTCTTTGTTTATATGTTTGGTTTTTTTAATCGTTTTATTAGGGGCTCATACAACTCTTATCACAATCCATATATACATCAATTGTGTAAAGCACATTTGTACATTCATTGCCCTCATCGTTCTCAAAACATTTGCTCTCCACTTAAG
>NW_022104341.1:78965064-78966506 GCF_000313985.2 Echinops telfairi
CAGATGCTATATCTTTTGATAGCTGGGCACCATCAGCTTTCTTCACCACATTTGCTTATTCACCCGCTTTGTCTTCAGCGGTTGTGTCGGGAAGGTGCGCATCATAGAATGCCAATTTAATAGAGTCTTTCTTGGTTCGTGCTCTCATTACATGATAAGGTTTCTCACTCCCTCTTCAGTGTTTACACATATTTATTATTATAAAGTAATATAAAACATCTTTCACATCTGAAAAATACAAAACATCTATCACAATGTCTTACTTTACTTTGCTTACTTAGTGCATTATGTTCCTAAGACTTAGCTCAGTGCTTTGAAATCTGTATAACTGAACCCTGACTCAAATCAGCATTTGCAGAGTCCTCCACACGTCAGGCCTTAGAAGAGACTTGGAGGACATTCAAGGGAGTTGTTTTCCTTTATAAATGAGGAAACTAAGGCCTAAAAAAGGCAATCATTGGCTCAAGACTACATGGGATCTTTGATCACTCACTTTGATCACTGCCATTGAGTAGATTCCTATCATACTGCCTCTATGAGCTCCCAAGACTGTACCTTTTAATGGGGGTAGAAAACCCATCTCTCCCCCCTGGAGTGGTTGGTATTTTCAAACTGTTGGCCTTGCAGTGAGCCACTCAGCTCATAACCACTGTGCCACTAAGACTTCTAGTCACCTTTGATAGCATTCACTTGTCCTTATTTTTGCCAAACAGGGAATTCAGCATTCCTTTTTACAAGAGCCTTTAATGCTTTGCCATATTTCATTTCATATACAGGTTAGAAATATGAACTCTGGAGCTAGGTGTCCTAAATTTAACTTCCAGGAGCACCACTCATTCTTGAGATAGTGGTGCAAAGTACATACGCTCGCCGATCCTTGATTTCCTTCTTTAGAAAATGAGGGTACTGACAGAACCTGCTTCCTGGGATTATTGTGAGGAACAAATTAGGTATACCCACCACGTTCTGAGGACAGGAAATAGCACATATAATATGCTCACTAAATGTTCCTTATTATGTTGAGAAGGATCTCTGGTGGCAAATTGGTTGAAGTGTTTGGCTGCTAACCAAAGGGGGGCCCTTCAAACCAACCTGAAGCTCCGGAGGAGAAAGCTGTGGTTGTCAGCTTTCAGGAAGATCCCCAGTGTGAGAAGCCCTGTCCAGTTGAGTCACTGTGAGTCAGAATCTATTCATCAGCAGTGGATTCGGGTTCATATAATGGACTGAAATAGGGAGAGTGGAATCAGAGTTCATTCAAATTTTAGATACTTAGGGAATGCTTAGGAAGCATCAGAAGAAAACTAGAACTCTGGTCTGATAGCATGGTGCACAGGTACTCTTGATTAGATTCTGATATCGATTTCTCCATGCCTATTCAACACAAAGGAACTTGCGTTTTGGTAGATTTTACTTGAGATCAGCTGCTATCTTAACCTTGAGAT
>NW_022104341.1:78967875-78971581 GCF_000313985.2 Echinops telfairi
GTGAACTTTTATTTAATGACTGTCTCCCAATAAGCTGTACGCTTCTGAGGGCAGGCACTCTTTCTGTATTACCATTTTAAGGGGGCTCTGGTGGTACAGTGGTTAAAGGGTTAAAGCACTTGTTTGTTAACCAAAGAAATGTGTGGTTGAGACTCACCAGCCACTCACTGAAAGAAAGATGTAGCAGTCTGCTTCCATAGACACTGTAACCTCAGAAACCCGGTGGGCCAGTTCTACTCTGTCCTGTTAGGACCATGTACGAGGAAAGTGCTGTTTACCTTGCTTGCTGGGTACTCTGAACCCATCAAGGATTGTAAACTGAAATAGAGGCTTTGATCTGTAGGAAGGTATTGTGGGATTGGAAGAGCGAGAGAGATGCCAGCCAGCCCTAGAAGCAGAATCTTTGATGTGGTGACAAATGTGATACTCTTCACTTCAGAGCAGTCTGCAAGCATCATCAAGGCTGTACTGACCTTGCTTATTGCGTAATAAAATTCTGCCAATGGGTTCCTTTGGGTCAGAATCAACCGGAGAGCATTGTCTTTTCTTTTTTTATATTTTTCACTCCTTAGCACTGACTGACATGTGGTAGGCATTCGATGCATATATTTGTTGAAAAAATGAATAAAATGAATTAATGAAATATACTTTAGAGAATTCTTTGTCAAAAGTCACAATTTTAGGACACACGTGAGTGATATGAGGAAAAATAGTTATTAATATATAGACAAGTGTATACTTAAATAGGTACAGAGAGAAAAAACACACTGTAGATACAATTGGAAAGCAGGATATACGTTGGAAAAGAAGCAGAACATGGGTACAGGGCTTTGGGGGAATCCTTCATCCTTCCCAGCTTGTGCCCGGGAGCATTAAATGGTTTTGAAAGCATACAAAACAGACTTGACACAAATACCTCAATTTATAAAAGACAGGCATCCATTATTGTGAAGATTCTTTCACTGTCAGCTATTAAATTATTTATCTTTATCTGGTGCTCACAGGTACCTTCTATTATTTTCATCTTTATCCTAAAAAACTAAGGAAAACTTGCTTTCAAGACTGAAAACATTGGAGCTGACAGTTAAGACATCTAAACTAATGGGACATTGTTTAATTTTGCTGTGCCCACGTCTGCACCAGTCAAGTTATGTGCCAGTCAAGTTCATTAAGGAAAACAGCAACCACACTAAGTATTTCAATAAACAAACCAAATCAAAACAACACTCACTGCCCTTGAGTCAATTCTGACTGGTGGTGACCCCGTGGGGCAGGGTAGAACGGGCCCTGTGAACTGCTGAGTCTATAATGCTTTACGGGAGTAGAGCACCTCATTTTTCTCCCAAGGAGCGGCTAGTGGTTTTGAGTTGCTGACTGCAGTTAACGGCCAATGTGTAATCACCACACCACCAGAGTATTTCAACAAAAGGATTTAAGACATGGAAACTGTTACCAGGAGTAAAAGAGTGAAAGCGTCAAAAATAAATGCTGGGCTGAGTTAGAGATAATAATTGCAGAAAGCCTTTACTCCTGATAGCACTGAGGGAACAAAAAAGAGTTATGAGAAGTTAGAGCTTATACAGAGATCCTGTGATATTTGATTCAAATCTCTGAGGAGAGGGCATTACCTGTCTGTGGCTAGTATCACCAAGTTGTGAAGAGGCTGGGTTCAGGAGTGACACATACACACACCCCAAAACTGAAATTGCAGTGATATGAACATGAAAAAGTTGTCCATTCTTCCCTCCTCTTGCCTTTCAATGTCCCTTTACCTATTTGCAGAACCCAATAGGAAGCCAACACAGCAAAGACATCTGGGAAGCACAGTTCACAGAGTCCCCATCTGAGCATTATAGACCAGAATATAGAAGGGTAGATTTAAATAGGAAGATAACAAGTACCTGACACCATTAAGTCCTCTGACTAATTATCATCTATATACACCCTTCTACATATATTTGAACTTATTTGAACATACATGTAGCAAAATATGTCAATGTATGCTTTTATTTTATAAGATGTTACTCTATTTTATAATTACACTATAAAGATGTTCTCACCATCTCTCCCCAAGGGGAAGACACAACGTTCCAATCATTATGGTATCCATCTGAACAGTGTCTTGTACTCACAGAGCCACTTGAATAATATAAAATCTAAAGGTTAATGTAAAGGAACCATTGCCGCCAAGTCCATTCTGCGTCAGCATGACCTAGAAGGCAGGGAAGAGCTGCCTCCGCGGGATTTCCAAAGTGAGAATCTTTCGGAAGCTGACTGTCTTACTTCTCTCCTCAGAGGGGCCAGTAGCTTCAAACTGCTAACTTTTTGAGCTCAGCACTTAACCACTGTGCCACCACAGAAACCACTACCGAAAACTTAGATAAAATATTAAGCATAGAGAGAGAGGGAAAACATATGTCCATACACACACACCCATAACAAAGAGATCTACTTTCTACAATAACTCATGTCTGAATTGGTCACATGACTATAGTGAGCGAGCTTCCTTTTTCAATTAAAAATCCGCATGTCTCTTTTTTCCTCAACAGATAGCTCAGCGTATTATTGTTCTTTACCTGGCAGAGTGACCCAAATCTTTATTTCTGCAGTTTATGCCTCCTTGGTGACCTTTATTGAGTTGGGGTACTTTTCCATTACCTTTTATTACTGGACCGAGAGGTTCTCTAAAGCATCCTAGGGAATCCTCTGCGTTGCTGAAATAATCCTTCTTACTCATATTACAACAACCCAAACCTCTACTAATTATTGGGATCAATCACCTTAACGAGGACAGACCTATGGCAAGATCCTTCATGTGCTCGTTTAGTAGCATGAGGAATCCCAAACGGTCAGAGTGCAGCCTCAACTTACACTTCACGGGAACAGGTTTCCTATATCTCTGTGGGAACCAAGACCTTCGAAACCAGCAGAGCTGAAAATCCCGAGGACAGGGCCCAACATTTATTCTAGTGAATTATCCGGTGCAATTTAAGAGAGCGCAGTTGTGTTTCCAGGCCTTGACTCAAGACATGTGTCTTCTGACTCTGGGAGAAATAGTACTGTGTGCGCCTCAATGGTGAGAAGGGTGCTTAGTACCTTGTAAGATAAAACCTGAAACTTTCAGCTTCTGAGCTGGAAACAGAGTTGATTGTTTACTAGGCCAGGCTGAAAATCTATCGAGACAACTGCTTCTATGAGTATGGGCATGAGCCCATTATTGCTTTATTTGTATAATACAATGAGTTCCTTCATCAGAACCAATGTTATGTGCAATGGCATAAGGTCAATAAGGCATTCTGTAAATCCGTGTATTGTAGTGCCCTCAGAAGCATTCACTCTATAGAAGAAGTATATTCAACACCCTAGCAAGAGTTTATTCTGGTGAGGATCAGTCACTCTGCTGAACCCTTTCATTGTAAAATAGGTCAAATGTAATGAACCTGCCACCAGGTGGCTGGCTGGGGAATTGTATCATATCAGATAATTAGTAGCGGTCTCTACAACTGGCAGGTTAGCTACTCAGGAAAAGTTCATGTTGTAGGTCCCTTATGTAGTCTCTTTCCCTGTAGTCTTCTTTGTATATCAACACATCAAGTAAGGACTTTGAGTGCCTGTTTAAAGAGACTGATTGACGTTCAAACTCTATGTATTTTTTGTCAACCTGGTTATTAAGATCCGCCCTTGTAATAGGTGTTCCTTGGTGACC
>NW_022104341.1:78972467-79010747 GCF_000313985.2 Echinops telfairi
TTCTATTAACCCCACATGTGTTTATCAGCCAGGTTGGCACAATAAACTTTAACTATCTCAACAAAGTTGCACTGCCCCTGAGAGCTTCTGAGACTGTAACTCTTTGTAGAAGTTGAAAGCCATATCTTTCTTCTGAGTGTTTAGTGGTTTTGAACTGCTGACCTTGCAGTTAGCAACCCAGTGTATAACCACTGCATATTCAGAATAAAACCTATACCTCTGGCTACATCAAGGTTTTCCATATTTTTTTTTGTTTTTTAAGATCCACAGAGTTGAATGCCTTGGCATATTCAATAAAGCACAGTAAAAATGTTTCTGTAGTCTCAGCTTTGAGCCACAATCACTTCATTGTACTCATGTGGAAATTGTACATGAATTGAGAGGCAGTTGTACAAACAAGAGAAAATCAGGTTTACGTCAGGAAAGGTGTGTGTCAGGGTGGTACCCTCTCACCATACTTATTCAATCTGTATGCTGAGCAAATCATCAGAAAAGCTGACTTTTGTTGGGAAGAAGGTGACATCAGGATTGGAGGAAGGCCTAGTTGCAACCTACAATACACAGATGACACAACCTAGCTTGCTGAAAGTGAGGAGGACTTTAGCACTTACTGGCGAAGATCAAGGATTGCAGCCTTCAGCGTGAGTTACAACTTAATGTAAAGAAGAAGACCCAAACCCTCACAAGTGGACCAATAGGTCACATCATGTTAAATGGAGAAAAGATTGAAGTTGTCAAAGATTTTGTCTTTCTTGGATCCATGATCAATGTTCATGGAAGAAGCAGTCAGGAGATGAAAATACAAATTGTAAAAGGTGAATCTGCTACACAAGACCACTTTGGAATACTATAAAGCAAGATATTACTTTGAGAACTAAGTTGGGCTTGACCCAAGCCATGGAATTTTCAATTGCCTCCTAGGCATGTGAAAGTTGGACACGGAATAAGAAAGATCAAACAAGAATGGCTGCATTTGCATTGTAGTTCTGGAGAAGGCTGTTGAAAACGACCATGGACTGCTAAAAGGACAAACTGATCTGTCCTGGAAGAAGTGGGCCCAGAGTGCTCCTTAGAGGCAAGGATGCCAAGACTTCATCTTATTTACGTTGGACATGTGCTCGAGAGAGACCAGTCCTTGGAGAAGGCCATCATGCTCAGTAAAGCAGAGGGGCAAAGAAGAGAAAGGTGCCGAACTAGGTGAATTGACGCCGTGACTGCAATGATGGGCTCACGCGTAGGAGCGATTGTGAGAACGGCACAGGACAGACAGTGTTTACTTCCACTGCATAAAGTTGCTGTGAATCACAACCAGCACAGTGGATGGCACTGAACATCATGGCATATGGGATCAGTTGTAAAGCAGACCCTAGCACCTTCCTCCTCAGTCAGTTGGTTAAAAGGCGCTGCCTTGAGGCCACATGCATGGACTGAAGGAGAGGAAGCAATACGGCAGGAAGAGGTGCTGTCAATCAAAGCTACCTATTCGTGCAAGTTATTTGTATCCTCCGGACCAACTAGAACCATATATCTTGTCATTCCATTTTCACTTGTTGGAGAAGTTTAAGCCCAAGATTGTAGCTACATAGGTATTATTACCTTCAGACATGATGAGCAATGATCACATGTTCACTTGATAACCTAACGTCCATTATTCAGTTTATAATAAGGCATACTGCCCGACGCGTAGCTGTTTCTCAAAGGGGGGGGGGGGATTATATTCAGTAGAAGCTTGTTTTTATTCCACAGCTCTGTTTTGTGAATTTTTGTTGGAGTTTGCCTTAGGCTTCACATCCCCAAACTCATCCAAACCCATGGATATCAAGTGATTCCAATTCACAGCAACCCTTTGTAGGGTTTTGG
Source organism: Echinops telfairi (assembly GCF_000313985.2). NCBI lineage: Eukaryota > Metazoa > Chordata > Mammalia > Afrosoricida > Tenrecidae > Echinops > Echinops telfairi. The sequence continues at coordinate 78,974,328 of NW_022104341.1, forward strand.
AGGCTGTGCAATCTCTGGGAGCGGAAACCTCATCTTTCTCTTGTGAAGTCACTGATGTTTTCACACTGCTGACCTCAACAGCGCCCCCTATTTGCCACAGTTGCTCCCAAGTGAGAAAGTCGAAATAGTAAAGCAGTTTGCATTATAACCTTATTTTACTCTGAGTTTCACTGAAAGCTGCCAGCATCACAGGTTAGCCAGTAAATAAGCTTAAACTATGCAAATATAATATGGTTTCCTCTAAAATCTGACAGGCTACTAATATGGACAGAACTCTGTCTCCCCAAAACATGTGTTGTAAACTCTAACCCCTATATTAATAGTTGTAATCCTATTTGGAAATGAAATTTCTTTTTTATGTTAATAAGGCCATTTAATTGCAAAGGACTTCTTTTTTAATAGTTTTATTGGCATACAATTCACATATCATACAATTTAACCGTTCAATCATATTAAGAGTATTATAATATCACCAAAATCAATTTCTGAACATTTTCTTCTTATATTCATTGTTAGCTCCCTATTTCCCCCAAACATTCTCTGACATGCCCCTAATTAATTATACATCCCGTTGCTCTTTCTATAGATTCACCTATCCTGGCGTTCATATACAGAAGATCCTTCAAAACTAAAACAAGAAGCAAACAAAAACCAACAATGACAAAATATAACAGAGAAAAACCTCACTACCAAAGAAAGCTGAGCATATTAAAAACTGAAATAACTTTAAAATGGAATAAAAGGGAGACCAAATGATAAGGTGCTTCATTTAACCTGACCTACATCTTCCATAATTGATTTAATCTTTGTCTGGTAGCCAGATTATTGGCATTCCTGGATTATGGCCAGAGGGGATTCACCAGAGCCTAAATCCATGTGGGGAGCGGACCCTGATCATGGATTTTGGGTTTCCATGGTCATCCACAGCCTTTTGCAAAGTGGGTATTCAGAATTTAAGTTCTGATACAAAACCCTCCTACTGAAGTGGATTTTATTATTTGCAATCCTTGAATCACACAGGCTGGTGTGATTTTTCCATGTGGATTTAGTTGATTCCTTACCTACATAGATGTTTGTTTGAAAACAAGCCTTTAAGACCCCAGACCCTTTTTTTTTTTCTTATAGCCAGACTCCATCAAGTTACTTCACCACACTTTGCTCTAGCACCCCGGTCTTCAGTGATCTATTCATGAGGTCCAGCATCACTTAGATGGTTGCTTGCTTGAAAAAAAGGCTTCAAACATTTAACCACAGATGCTATTCTTTGTGAAAGCTGGGTACCATCTGATTTCTTCATGACATTGTTCTCTAACACCCAGATATTCAGTGATCTCTTTTTGAGGGCAAATATCAAATAGGTCCTGTCATAAGAATTGTTTTTAGATTAGGGCTAAAATTAAGTGGGAGCCCAAAATTGTATTGAAATTCTTAAACCAATCACTTACGATATGAAAGTAGCAGATTAAGTTCAGAAGCAACAGGAGAAAACATGAAACGGGGGGAATTGATGCCACATGCAGTTCCCTGAAGCATCCAGGAAGGAAAGCTGAGTGGTGCAAGGATCCCCCAGAGAAGTTCCCCCAGAACTGCTGCCCTGAACTCAGACTTTTAGTCTCCTGAATCGGGAGAAAATAAACTGTGTTCACTAAAGGGCCCCTAGGTGACATTTTTCAGAGTAGCACTAAGAACCTAAGACACTTGTCCTACTTATATCTAGTGTGGCTAAATAGAAACACCAAAGTTCCTAGCTTTCACAAACAGATTAATTGCCCCACAGATTAGGATGCTGGCTTTCATTCTCTATAGGCTCTGGGGAAAGGTGCTGGTCTAGCGTTTTATCAGCTCCTTGGTGATCTTCATGTGGTGCATGACTATCTTCTCTCATCTCTCGTCACTTTCTTGCTGCATGCTTAATTTGTTTTTAATCTGATAAGTGATTGATTTAAGACACACGCTACACTAATGGTGTCTAATTAATACAAATAGAAACTATAATTATAACTATGTTATAGGGTTAAGATTTACAACATATTGTTGGAGAGACACAAGTCACTACATACTAGAACTGACATAGTGTTGTGTTTCCATACTGTATATTATGGATGACCAAAAGAGCAAACAAATCTATACTGGCAGAACGCTCCTTGGAAATGAGGATGGAGGAAGTCCTGAATGAGATGGATGGTCAAAGTGGTTGCAACCTTGCTCTCAGATAGCAAAGATTGTGAGGATGGTGCAGGGCCTGGCCATGTTCTGTTCTGTTTTTCTTTGGGCCATGTAGTTGCTGTATGTCAGCACTGACTCAACAATACCTAACAATAGCAGTAACAGTTCAGAGTGAGCTCATTTGTCTTTCCTTCTAGGAGGGAGAGATCCCTCAGGCACTTTGAACTGTCACTGAGGTAGTAGGATCCTGGATGTTCATGGGATTTCCCTCTTACTCTGGCACAGGTATCTTTTAGCGTTGTAGGATAAAAGTTGGGCTGCTAACAGCAAGTCTGAGTTCCAACTCACTAACTGCCCCGTGGGATATGGTGAGTCTGTGTTACTGCCCCTGTAAGGAAACCTCACCTATGACCAGGGCTCAACTGAATGGCAGTAGGTTTGTTTTGGTGTGGTTTTCAGGCACTTACATGCATCTTCCGCCTCACACTGATGTGAGTATCTATATACCTATATATTCAAGTATAAGCCGAGTTTTTCAGCACATTTTTAATGCAGTTTTTGTGGTAAAATGAAGGTGCCTTGGCTGATATTCGGATCAACTTATACTCCAGTATGTATGGTAGTAGGATTAACTGTGGAGTCTCATGATGTCCAACATGTATTCAGACTACATTACAATACAAATAGGAGGGTTGAAGTAGCTCTTCCCAAAGATAGCTGTGGTATATTATTCAGGTGAAAGATAAATGCGTCTAGCGGTAATTGAGAATTGATCAAAAGGTGTTTGCCAGATCGGTAATTTATACAAGGTCCTAGGGATGATATTTTTTACCCAAGTTTTTTCTGGGAGTTGAAGCCCTTGATGAGATACCAGTAAGTGTATCAAATCAGGAACTGTGATTGTAGTCACTAATTATTCAAATGTATAGTATCATGTAGTCATCCTCCAAGTTCTTAAATTTACTCGGCAGACCAAATAGGTGAGTTAAATCAGAAAGTGATAGGAACAGCCACATATTCAATTCAATTTTGGTTTATAAATCTCTCCCCTGCCAACCTTTATAAAAATTAAAATTAATAGGGTTCCACATAGATTTGTCAGTCGATGAAATAGAGGATGTTGCATTTCCTGTCACTGTGTTCATGCATCTCCCCTTCAGATCTGGAAGAGAAGGTACGTTGTTATGCACACATTTCAGATCCACTCCCAGAGTTGTAGCCATCACTGTGCAAAAATTTGGCTTTATGTCTTCACAGCTGCCCCCAAGTCCAATTCTGTGCTTATATCAAGGCCTTGCTTTATATGGCCTGCTCCCAAGACAGAACACCCAGGATATCCCATGTCCTGTTCCTGAATAATAGTGGACTTTTCTGGACAGGGAAATGTGGCTTAAGGAATACCTACTGGTCTTTCTGAGCTCTCCTTAGAACTACACACGAGTCTAAGAGACTTCCACCTAACTCTTTCTCTCTACCTTCCCTTCCTCCTTCATTCAAGATCACACCTTGAGTACCTGCACCACATTCTGGCCTCAATCCCAGCCTGCCATAGCCCCCTCCCTATTTTCTTTCACAAGCATTTTCCCTACAAAACACATTTCACCTGTATACCACTTGGATGTGCAACTAGCAGAGTGCCCATGCTAACACACCGGTCTGTGACTTACTGAGATGAGATCTTCTCTAACTCCCACTAGTTTATTCTCTGGCATACATGAAACCAACAAGCGAACCCACAAGAACCCAAATCGCCAACGGGCACTGTTGGCAGAGTACTTTGTTTTTCGCTTGCCCACATCACTTGGCAGATGAGGATGGAAGTCTCTAGGAGGCAGCATGCCATTTCCACTTGCTCTGAATTTCTGACCCTGACGTTTCCGGGGAGTGGAAGTCCTTGGTGAGAGCACTAAAGTGTGTTTGGGAGACTGGGGTGGTCACAGATGTTAAAGGAAGCAGCACTCGGACTGCTTCAATAGCAATACTTCGGAAGTTTGGCGCTGCTACAGCCTCCTACTTTAAGAGTGTGGTGCACAAATGAAGTGTTTTCCGACCTTATTTTAGGTGGGAGAGGCTGTTCTATTTCTTGAGGCAAAGTATAAATAGGCCACTACCTATTCTCTTTAGCCCAACTCACACAGCATTAAAGTGTGTTGAAGTAGCTCCTGGTTTTCTGACAATAGATTGATTGCCATTTTAATTGTGGGTATTGTTAAATTCTTGTTTTAAGTCTTTCATGTACATTTTATTAAGAATTTAAATGAGGTTGCAATAGGGCAACTGTCCACAAAAGCTATTATTTCTAAAGTGAATTAGCCAAAAAAGTCAAATGTATTGTTAATATAATTTCATCTGTGTTTAGTTTTCATTGCCATCTTTCAGATAGTTCGGGATTTTAAAATCACAGCCATCATCAATTATGGATATATGATTTTAAAAAGTGAACCCTTATTAGTCTCATCATACTAATTTAAAAAAGAAAAGCATATGACTATTTCCAAAGCATTGTGCTAAACTTTCATTTTGTTGTAAACATGCCTCCAACACATGCACACATACATATAAACCCCATGTGTGACTATAGGTTGAATTAGGTGCTCAGTTAAGAGAATGGATTAAACGGTGGGGCTTTGGGCCCATCATTAGGGTTCAGAACTTCAGCACTCGGCTACTAGATGAAAGGTTTGTGGTTTGGGTTCACCCAAAGGGCGCTGGAAGAAAGGCCTGATGACAATGCTTCTGCAGGCGAACGGCTATGGAAACCCCATGATGTAGTCTCGCTCTTCACTTTTGGTGGAGCGGTGATGGGGGAGGGAGGGAGCGGGGGACAGAGTCAAAAATAGCTTGAGAGCAATGATTTTTTGTTTTTTCCTTGGGGAGTCAGTTAAGCCATATGAATCTGATAGTATCTACATTAAATGGTATATTGTGTGGGTAACTAAAGTGAAATAAGTACTGTCTTCTAATTGTTCCTGTTGCAGCCCTATTGACTAACAAATAGTTGATGCTAGCCCTCCCCCCATTGTTTCATATGTCCTTTTAATCTACAATTTATTTATTTAATGTTTTGAATAAAAACTCCAAAAAATAACGTGCCAAAAGGTAGGCAAGTCTCACCGATTCCTATCTCGTGGATGACAGGTCTTGTCAGAGAGAGCTTCTGAAAGTTGGCTTCAGGCTGAGCCCTGTTCCTGCGATAGGCTGGCCTCTGGCAAACACGACCTCTGAGCGTGGTTCAAAGCGGGAATTTATGAATTACATTCCAGTTCCACCTAGGAAAGTCATGTAACCTGAGGCAAGCCAATTAACATTTTAGAGCCTTTATATTTTGAGCCTATGCAATGGGATAATAGTAATGACGATGCCTTCCCCTCAGGATTGTTATCAGAGAGATAGGAGATCAGTATACCGAGCGTGATGCCATGTCTGCATCAGAACGCGCATGCACAAAGAAGCCAAAAGTATGACCCAGCTAAGTCTTCATCCTGTCCTTGATCTTGAGTTCTTTTTTATGATATTCATTCACATTTTATTGACAATTTCATACTATTTTACAATGCATTATTACACTACATTGTTTTGAATAACTACATAAGAGAATATCCATGGGCTGCATCTTTATTCCAATCAGGACCATGTCTTTGCAGCTTCCCTGCCTCTTCTACATCCAGCTCAGCTTTCCGCGATGAAAGGAGGCGCATGTGGGGACTTGGCACGTGGAAAACATTGCCTTGAAGGTTCAAGCTCCAAAGGGGCTTAGGAGCTACTGTGTCCAAAGTGTTCCTTTTAAAATGAAGAAACTAGTGTTCAAGAAGCTGAGTGACTAAATCAAGGTCATGCAGGAAGAAAGCACAAATACAATCCTTGAACATCCATTTTGTCTGTATGATGCCTTCTCCAGCCTTAGCAGTCTGTCCAAATGGAAAAACAGTGGGTAGAAAATGGCATTGCTCCTGCCTCATTTCCTAAGGCATGGGAATACGATAGCAAATTTACCCATGTTAGAAGGAACATAGTATTTGCATATAGCTATATCTGCATGGGTCATAATATTGACTGTGCAGACCATAACGAACCACGGATAGCCTTGAGAAGAATGGGAATCCAGAGCACACTTCAATGTGCTCGTGCAGATCCTGTGCACGGATCAGAGGCAGTTCTGCCAACAGATCATGGGAATACTGCACGGTTTAAAATCAGGAAAGGCGTGTGTCAGGGTTGTAGCCTTTCAGGATATTTATAAGCCTGTACGGTGAGAAAATAATTAGAGATACTGGATTATATGAAGAATAACAGGTATCCAGATTGGAGGAAGGGTTATAAACAACCTTTGATATGCAGATGACACAAGTTTGTTTGCTGAAAATGAGGAAAACTTGAAGCACTTGCTGACAAAGATCAGCCTTCATTATAGATTATAAATCAGTATAAAGAAAACAAAAATAAAACCAAAACCCTCACAACTTGACAATAGATACCATCATGATAAGTGGAAAAAAGATTGAAGTCGTCAAGCATTTTGTCTTGCTTGGGTCAAAATCAGTGCTTCTGGAAGCAGCTGTCAAGAGATCAAATGGTGCATTCCGTGGAATAAATCTGCTGCGCGGGCCCTCTTTAAAGTGTTCAGAGGCAAGGCTGTTACTTCGAGGGCTAAGGTGCACCTGACTCAAGCCATGGTATTTTCAGTCACTTCACGAGCATGTGGAAGTTAGACATTGAATCAGGCAATGGAAGAAGAATAGATGCATTTGAATTGTGGTGCTGGCAAAGAATATTGAAAGTACCACGGCTGTTAAAAGGAAAAACTGATCTATCTTGGAAGAAGTAAGTCCAGGATGCTCCTTAGAGACACCTTTACATACTTTAGTCATGTTGTCAAGAAAGGCCAGTCCCTGGAGAAGGACAACATGCTTGATAAAGTAGAGGGGCTGGGAACAAAGAGGACACCCTTAGACAAAATGGATTGGCATGGTGGCTGCAATAGGCTTGAATATAAGAATTGTGAGGCTGGTGCAAGACTGGGCAGTGTTTCATTCTGTGAGTCAGCGCTAACTAGACAGTACTTAACAACAACATCTGTGCATAGGGCTTGCATCAGCCACATACATTTACTTTTGAGGTTTATTTACACACAGTGTAATGAATGGAACTTAAGCATTCAATTCCACATGTTCTGATTATGTACACAAGTAGTGTCACTATGAGTCAAAGTGGACTCAATAGCAATGGATGGGAAGTGATGGATACCTGCAGTGTTAGTCTGGGCAGATTAGAGAAACAAATCCAGGGGGACTCACATGTGTATAAGAAAGAACTTTATATACAAGAGTAATTGAATATTGAGAAAACAGCCCAGCCCAGTCCAGATCAAGTCCATAAATCCAATATTAGCCCATCTGTCTGATACCAATCTATTAAGTCCTCTTCAGAATCATGAAACACATGCAATGATACTGAAGGCAGGAAGATCACAGGACAGTGGATGGGAAGTCTTGTGGATCCAGTGCCATTGTAAGCATCTCAGCACTGGAAAAGGTGGGTCTCCTTGTGATTCCTCCAGCTGGACTCTGGGTGCATTAGTATAACTCCATCAGGCTATTTGTCCATAATGTCTCACGGGGAATGAGGCAAGAGAGATAGAAAGATAATAGATAGATAGATAGATAGATAGATAGATAGATAGATAGATAGATAGATAGACAGACAAGGAGGAAAACAGGAGTTCCCAGAATCCTCAGGAGAAGGCCATGCCCACACAGAGGCCTCATTGCCTCTGATCTGATTAACAGGTTAGACTCCACCACTTCACTCTGAATCCTCAAATTGACACCAGGTTATGTAACTACCACACCTATGTAACAATATCAGTCAAGATTTAGAAGACTTTCATCACCACATGGGGCCATCAGGAATCAGAATCAACTTGATGGCAGCTAGTAACTATAACAATATCCCAGGAAGTTCCCAATGGCTCTTCCATTCACTCTTCAACCTTCTATAGGCAACCTTTCCATCGGTATAGATTAGTTTTGTCTATTCTTGAATGTCATTTAAGTGGACTATGAACACAGCATGGTACTCTTGTCTGTCTGACTTCTTTCAGTCGACCATGTATATTGTTGACACATAAATAATCCATTCTGTATGTGGTGTGTATGTTTACTTAGTAGTCTTCCACAGTATATATATTCCATAGAATATTCAGTATGATTGACAACCTTAATCTAGCACGTTTTGAGTGACCTTGGGTTCGTCACCTAGCCTTTTAAACGCTGGTATTCGCATCTATCAAATGAGTATATCGCAGTCTCTCAAGGCTGTCTCTAGTCTATTAGCACTGCTTCAGAAACATCAGAAGTGCTCACATCAGGCAATTTTAATAACAGATTCTCTGTGCCCTTCTTTCCCTAGAGATCACTGTGCCCAACCCCTATATTTATCACATGAGGAGAAGTCCAAGGGCCTCACTGCTGGGAGTAGCATGTGATGGTTCTGGCTGCCCAGCGATGTGCTTGTTCCACGACTCCACATGGACTGCAGAGAAAGCCCTTTTTAGGCTACTCCAAACGGTATGCAACTGAAAAGTGCTTTCTTTCTGAGGACTGTCAAAAGACCCTCCCGATGAGAACCTAAATAAATAGTTTTCTGAAACCTTTCAGATTTTTTAATAAGTCAAAATACACTTTTCTGACAGCATAATTGCTTTTCATAGTGGGACCTTAAATCTGCACTATAAAAGAATAATGCAACAGTAGATCATTTGTGAAAACTTAATGAAAACGGAGTTAGGGAACCTCAGAGTCACTAGACCTTGAAATTCACTTTCAGAAACTAATTTGCAGTAAATGCATGAGAAACATATTTAGACATGATAAACTTTCAGGCTGGTGCTGGGCAGGTATGGAAGTTTATCTTGATTAACTCTTTTGTTTTAATTAATGCCAAAGAGCAAAGTGTGGCGCTCTAGCCTTCTGCCTGTAGGAGCCAGTTTGCAGAAAGCCTTTAGCTACATCCAGGCAGCGGGGCAGGAGGGCGATGTGGTGGGGAGTTTTGTGAGGCTTTTCAAGGTGCCAGGCCCTCTTCCTTCCTTCATCACGGCGTTGGCCTCGTCGGTTAACCACCAGTGAGTCCACTGCTCACTTAGAGGCCGTTCACTCCATGGTGAAGTGTGCAGACCGTGGACTACCAAGCACAATTCTCAGCTCTGTCCTTCACAAGTTCTATGCCTTTAGGCAGTAATTTACGTGTTTTGTGCCTTCGTTTTCCTGCTGGTCACGTGGGGATCACGGCCATCATCAAAGAGTCGTTTTGAGGGTTAAATGAATTCATACCGGGAGTACGCTCGGAATTTGCCTGGCAGATGCGCAGGGTGTTAGTTATTATTTTTTTGTTTGGGTTTGTTTGTTTGTTTGTTTGTTTGTTTGTTTGTTTGTTTTGATCATCACTGTATGACAGAAATGGAGCCCCAAAATTTTACATTCTTTAAAAAAAATGAACTATAATGATAATAGTATGAGGTCTATATGGTTATCCCCACTTTAGAGATGAGAAAACCGAGCCTCAGAAAAGCTAAACTTTAAAACTCTGCATTGATTAAACAGAAAAGAGCTGACCTATGCCCGTGGTCTCACATGAGGGCTGCCTGAAGTTTAGTTCACAAATATCTGCATAACCCTTTAGGCCAACAAATACCTGAAATGTTGATGGCTAGATCCGAAGAGTTAATTGTTATTTATTCTCATAGCGTCAAATCAGCATGCCTAAAACTTACTATGCCTTAATAATTACATATTTCTTTCGTTCCCATAAATAAACCACCTATTATAGCTCAGCTACAGTCTCTGGGAAGGAACAAGGAGGTTGGCGTTTTGATCTTTAAGTCCCAGGTCCTGCTCCTGAAATGCTGAAGATTTTATTTTCTTCTTTGTATTGTGTGATAAAAAAAATTCTCCTAGGCAGGAAACACAATAGAAGTCCATGTACCCTGACTCAGAGAGTTTAGGAAATCGGTTGGAGCCAGGAGGCCAGCACAAAGTTACTTTTCATGCAACGTAGATTATGGTATTGGTTGTCAGGGCTCTTGGTAAGATGCGAAGAATAAGCCTAAAGTAAGTATGACGAGAGCAGCTTCTTCTACGAAGTTCATACCATGTTTGCAAATAGATTTTCATCTACGGCCTCTTTTGATGTCAGGAAAACTTACCAAGAAGTAACCGTAACTGCTGTTGTTGTAACGTGCCTTTGAATAGGCTCCACATTTAGTGACCCCATGCTTACCAGAACGAAACATTGAACACTCCTGTGCCACTCTCCCAATCCTTGCTACGTGTGAGGCCATGGTTGCAGGCATTTTCAATCCATCTCTTTGAGGATCTTCCTCTTTCTCTCTGACCTTTGACCTTAGCTAGCCCAATGGCCTCCTCCAGTTTGCTGGCCTCTCCTGATGACAGCTTGAGGTAGTGAGGAAAGGTGCCACCACCCTCGCTTCGGAAGAGCACTCTGGCTCTACTCCTTCTGGGAGAGCTGTGTTTGTTCTCCTGGCAGATCATGGTATATTCATGATTCCTCATCAGCACCATCATTCAAAGGTATCAGTTTGTTGTCCAGGGTTTTTTATCATTCATATGAAGTGATTGAAAATACCATGGCATATCTGTTTCACTTTAATTCTCAAAGTCACATCTTGGTCCTTCGACACTTTAAGGAGGACTTTTGCGGCGTATTATCCCAATGCAATGCCGCTTTGATTTCTTGACTGCTACTTCCATCGCATTGCTTGTGGATCCCAGGAAAATGAAATCTTTCACAACTTCAAGACTTTCTGTCTTTATCATAATATTACTTATTAGTTCAGTTGTGAGCATTTTGTGTTCTCTACATTGAGTTGCAATCCATAATGAAGACTGCAATATATAGTGCTTATTAACTAGTGCATAGGTTCCCAAACGTATTTGGCTACTACCATCTTTGCAGAAAACGAAACAAACCAAACAAACAAACAACCCTCAGCACCCCACCCACATCCAGCAATTAAAAACGTCCCTAGGATAGCCCATAATCCAGGATAAAGGATAGGTGTCTGCTTTTGCAGCCATCTGAATCATGATATTACCCCACAATGGGGCAGTACTGCCCACACTGGGAAACTGAACTCATCCCTCTAGCCTGCCTTATTATAAGTAATATATTATAATTATATTAATGAGCCTTCCCCAAGCCCTGGTGATGTATTCTTATTCATATAATCCAGTTTCTCAGATTAACTGCTCAGCATTCAGATTGAATAAGAATGGTAAAAGGGTAGAACCTTGATGAATCCCTTTCTTCTTGCTTTAAACTATGCAGTATCCAGTTGTTATGCCCCAGCAACTGCTTCTCGGTCTGTGCATACGTTCTGCATGCCTGCAATTAAGTGTTCTAGAATTCCCGTTCTTCACATCATTGTCGATAATTTGTTATGATTCACACAGTTGAATGCTTTTGCATAGTCAATAAAGCACAAATAAGCACACTTCTTTGATTCTGTTCTTTCGGCCGTGATAGATCTGGCATCAGAAATGAGACCCCTCTTTCCATGTCCTCTTCTGAATTCAGCTTGCATTTCTGTTAGTTCCCTGTTGATATACTACAGTCATCCTTTTTAGATTATGTTCAGGAAATTGTTACCTGGGGGTGATACTAATCACATTGTTTGATTATTTCTATGTTGTGTTGGAATTCCTTTCTTGGAATGTGCACAAATATGGATCTCTTTCAAGAAGGTGGTCAGGTAGCCCTGTCTTCCAAAATCATGGCACAGTGAACTCTTCCAACACTGCCTCTCTTGTTGAGTCACCTTCGTAGTTAAACCGTCTACTCCTGGAGCTTTGCGTTTTGTGGAGTCCTTCAACGCAGCTTGGCACTTCCTTCCTTCGCACTATCAGTCTGTGATCTATTCTTCCTCCCAACCTTGCCGAACATCGACTAGTCCTTTGTGGCACAGTGACCGTGTATTCCTTCTATCTTCTTTAGATGCCTCCTCCATTATTTAATCTTTCACCTATACGACTTTACAGCATTGCAGTTCGAGGTTTCACATTTCTTCAGTCCCTTCAACTTGAAAACTGCCACGCTTGTTCTTCCCTTTTGGGTTTCTAACTGTGAGCACTTGCATATTTCACTGTGATGTCTTACTTTTCATTCTCAAGCCATCCTGCGAAATATTTTGTCAGCTCCTTTGCTTCATAATTTCTTCCTTCTGATATGGCTTCTTTGCACGCTAGAGAAAGTTTCAGAGTTTCTTCTGATATCCAATTTGATCTATTATCTCCTTCCGGTCCTTTTCATTGATCTTTTGGTTTCATCATATACCATGTCCTTACTGTTTTTCCACAGCTCATTTTGTCTTCCGCCTTCGGTGTTCAATGTCTCAGGCTATTCTTGAGGTGCTCTCACGTTTAGATAGGATGCACTCAGGGCCGTGCTCTGGGTCTAGTGCAGGGCAAGGATAGTATCCAAGCAGTAGCTTATCGGAGAGCAGAATGCAACGTCAGCTTACTTTGGAAGTTTAGTCTACTTAAGCTGGTTCTTCCCTTCTCTGGACTTCAGTGTCCACATTTTCACAAGGAGGAATTTTGATGAAATCACTATTTTGAAGCTTCTCTAGAACAAAGGAACCATTTCTCAATATATATCATATATTGAAAGATGAAGCTAGTAAAAGAAGAACTTGAGGTAGAAGATAGATTCTTTTGAGGGCAGAAAGAGGTTTTATTTGTAATAGCTTGAGTGAATTGTGTTTTTATTGTTCTTTGCTGGGTGGGATAAATAATCAAGTCTTAGACATGCTATAGGGCTGCCAAACCAGGAACTAGTCCCTGAACATGCGCTGAACTAGGAAAGATGCTTCCTGTCTGTTTAGTTATCACTCATTAGGCACCAGTCAATGCATAGATGTATTGCATTTATATGTTCAGCGTGCCTCTGAAAAGATGGGCATTTGTTATTCAGAACTTAAAGGAAAAAAGGGCGAAACATGGAGATAAATAGCTGAGTTCTTTACTGTTTTCAAAGTTATTTCACGTGCATTCATTTCTTCTTTATAAATCTATGAATCGGGTATACATATTTTTATTTTAACTAAAAAGATGAAGAAACCTATAGGTTTTCACAGCGATCTTGCAAAAAGGATTGAGATGAATGAAATAGTCAATTAAATGACACGGAAGGACAGAGAATGTGTTTCAGACAGAGCGGACACCGGAGAAACACGCAAAGCAGCCAAACAACATGAGCAAAGGCATAGAAAGCTGAACATGTATGTTGAAGCTGAGAAATCAGGAATGTCCACTGGGCAATGCTGGCATTAGTTAGTGTGAACCAGAGGCCACACGTAGATCAAACATACGGAAAGTTCTTAGTTGAAAAGAATTGGAGAACATGGAGGGTGGGAGGGAGGGAGGGAGGCAGGCAGAGAAAGAGACCACAAGTTGGGCCTGGTGTTTATTTAATTTTATGCTACAAGATTCTACATTTTCTGGAAAACCAACAAGACACATGTTTGAATTTAGCTCTTTAAATTGCAAAGTGAAGTGCATGGTATTTTGGATTCAGAGTCCAAACATGTGCTTGGTGTTTTCCACACATCTTCTCTGCTCCAATCGAAGCACGTCAAAGTCCTGCTTTCTCTGGCTCTCTTAAAATGCCACAGGAGGATGGTATTGCAGGCTTACGAAAAATCATTGTAATTCACTTTGGGGGGGCGGGGTAGAACACGTGGGGAAGCCAAATAAAGAGGCAGGGTAACCGGGCCCCGGGCCCATCTTTGCCATGGATTCACTGTGTGGTGTTGGCGGACCTTGGAAACCCTGTCGGCCTTAGTTTCCTCCGTCTGTAGGATGAACACTTCAGGTACTTGAGCTGTTAAGTAAAATGAGGAAGGCACAGTTAAGTAATGCTATTCAAAATAGGTCCTGATCCCAACCATTTCTCATGTCCTCTCCCATCGCCACTCTGGCTCCGAGCGTTCATCATCCTCAGTCTATTAAAATAAAACCAAAACCTAACTCACTGCCATCAAGTGGATTTTGACTCAGAGCAACCCTACAGGACAGGGGAGAACGTCCCCTGTGGGTTTCGGAGACGCTCTTTATGGGTGTGGAAAACCTTGCCTGTCTCCCGCTCTGTTAAGAGATTCTTCTACTAATATCACTTTCACTTACACCTCCTAAAGCCTATGCTCCACACAGCTGTCAGATTGCTCCTTTTAAAATGAGGTGGATACTCTCATTTTCCTATTCTCAACCCTTCAGTGACTTCTCACAAACCTAAAATAGAACCCAAAGCTCTGCCGTGGTTTAGAAGGACTCATGTGATCTGGCCCAAGACGTTATCTCAGTTCAGTTCCTACCAGCCGTCACCTCCTCACGCTGCTCCAGTGCCTTGCCATTCTTGCTGTTTCTTGGACCCCTGGGAATGCTTCTTCCTCTGGGTCTACTTGTGCCCTTTAACTAGGGGATTTATGACCCTCGTTTTTAACGTTTTCTCTCTCTCCTCATTCAAATCTGTCAAAGAATAAAACAATATATCAAAGTAGAGAAAAATAAAACGAGAGCGCTAAAGCTGTTACCTGCCGAGCAATAAGTATCCGTGTACGCCAGTGAGTAAAGCTTTCTTGAGTATAAATTAGTTATGTTTTGATAGCGGAGTTTGAGGTTTTCACATCTGTTGCCCCAGAGCGCCTAGAACAGTACCTTACTAAAGTTCAAACAGTTTCTGTTCCCTGCACACATACACTATTTCACACATTCTGCAATGCCCATCCTGTTCCTTCTGCCTGAACTTTTTTCCACCCATTTTCTGCTGGAAGACGGACACTCCATCACAACTGAGTTTTCAAAAGTACCTCGCCCAACAACAAGCCTTCTCTCAACCCTTCTGTGCTGAGTTTGTTATTCGCCCCCACCCTCCTTTTTTAAATCTCAGACTTTAGAAGAGCATTCAACCTGAAATGGGAAGATAGTTTGTTTCATTGCCTATGAAATTAGAAGCATTTTGCTTGAAGTGAATGTGAAGTCCCCAGGTGACACGTACTCGTGTGGTTAATGCCCTGGGCTGCTAACCAAAAGGTTTGAAGTTAGAGTCCACACAAAGATACCCCCCTCTCTCTCCCTCTGGCTCTCTCTCTCTCTCTCTCTCACACACACACACACACACACACACACACACACACACACGCTTGACAATCTACTTCTGAAAACTCTTAGTAGAAACCCCATGGAACACAGTTCTACTTAAACACTCATGGGGTCACCATCTGTCGGTATCAACAGGATGACGACTGTTTATTTGCTTCTTTGTTCTGTTTCGAAAGGAGGTGGTAATGCCATAATCGCTATTGTATCTTTAATGTTTAATATAAAAGATTATATTGTTATTATATAATAAATAGTTGTTTATTGAGTGTTTTAGTTTGTGAATGCATGAGTAAAATCTCCCAGTGAAAAATCCTATGGGGAAAAATCCTACTTTAACACAAGCACAGAGAAGAAGGCGTCATAAGAAAGATGCAGCTCACTGAGTGTGTGTCAATTCAATAGCAACTGTTTTGATTTTTTTAGGCATGTTATCTCATTACATACTTAGAGTGTACTAAACAAAAAAAAAAAGAATTCCTGGTGCTGAAAGACGCTGCTGAAGGGTCTGCAGTGGTGAGGATCAGCAGGATCAGAGTAATGGAGATAGTAAGGACTCAGAGCTTGGCGGCATCTCCTCTCCAGGAAGGAGAGTGAAATCAAAGAGCAGTAATTATCAATAAAGATAATTAATAACTGTGCTAGACAATAAAATCAGTGAATTTTGGAAACAATGCCCAATGAGTTTTCTCCCATTGCATTCCATTGATCAGAAAAATCAGCCAATAATGTAATCTCAGTACATTAAATAACTCAGAGACTGTGTGTGTGTGCGTTCTCCCAGTGAGAGAGCTATTGAAGCACCCTTTTTGAAATGAAACATTTCACAGTGTCTCTTTGCTCAAGACTAGCCCTGTGTTGGACTTGTCCATGTAACGACTTGAGGTTCTCACAAGGAGAGGCCCCTCCCCTTTACTGACCATATGGCCTTACTTGGCCTCTGTTGGAATACGTGGACCATGCAGGAGTTTTAGAAAATTTTTCCGCCTAGTGTATAGCAGGCTAATAAAATGCATGCTGTTGTGTAAGATGCCTTTACACATTCAGCATCCAGGAATGAGTAATGATTATATCCCCCTTCTATTCCTAGCAGGCTTCTAGTGAAAAAATAGGGGGGCGGGCGGGGAGAGCTCTTGCAGCCTTTGCCCAATGTCACTTATTACTGCCATTATAAATTGAAAACATTTTTCTGCCATAAAATTCCCTGTGATGAATGGTACCATAGGCATTGGAGTTTTTTCATCATTTTCTTCTTGATGAGCTGGCAAAATAAAGAGAATAAAACGGGTATATTCTTTTCTTTTGAAGAAATCCAATCTCCACAAATGACCCCCTTAAGACTCTCAATGACTGTTCGTATGGCTTCTGATCTTAAAAAAATCACCCGACATGGGGGCTTGGGTGTGTGTATTATCATGCAGTTAGTTTATTATTGAGCAATAGTCTGTCTGAAAGTGATTTTGAGGATGACTTCATTAGCAGCACTACAGAAAGCTCCCCTTAAGTGATTTGAACAAGGAAATTGAAAGGGAATTGGGGACTTTTATTTAAGACAATGCTATCTTGGGCCCATTTCCCAATGCATCACGCCTCGTTACCTGAGCAAAGACACACACTTGATTGCCCGCATTCTTTCTGTGTGAGTTGGTCTCACATCTGGAGTGGAACAAAGCTCAGGCTTATGTCCATTGCAAACAGTGAGTGTCAGGAACTGTGTTTACTGTATCAAAGCCTTATAGCAATTGTAGAAGAAAAATATGTGCTTTTTATAGATAAGGACACCAAGAGTCAGAGCATTTGAGTATATAGTCTGAGATAATATAGATAGCTAAAAATGAACTTCCTACTCAGGCCTGTTTGGGTCCAAAGCTGTGTTGTTTCCTCTATAGTTTATATATGGTTTATATATATATACATATATCTATATCTATATCTATCTATATATATATATATATATATAGAAAAACCATCACGATGATTGAAGTTCGGAGGATGGGCCAGAGGAGAACTGCCCCATAGGATCCCAAGGCTGTACATCTTTACAGGAAGGAGCTCTAGTGGCACAACAATTAAGCACTTACCCGCTGTGTCTCCCTGGGAGAAAGGGAGGGCAGTCCGTTTCGGGAAAGATTACAGCCCAGGAAACCCCATGGGGCAATTCTAGTCTAAATTGGAATTGCCTCAATGGCAATGGGGGTGTATTTTGTTGTTTCATTTTAGTTTTGTTTTGTTTGTAGTCTTCACCAAGTCAAGCTACCATATCTTTCTCCAACAGCAGAGATGGGAGATTGAAACTTCTACTCTTTCCGTTAGCAGCCAGTGCTTAAACGGGTGTCACTAGTGTCCCTTCACTACAATTTAAGAGTGCTGCCTCTCAGATATGGTACAGTGGGCATCATATTTAACCACTTAAATGGGTTAAGTGATAGAACTAATAATATCATTTTCATATCATTGAATTTTTGTTTTTTGTATGCTCACCGACTCCCACTGAGTCAATTCTGATTCATAGAAACCCTACCAGAGAAGCTCCATAGGGCTTCTGAAACTGTAAATGTTTACAGGACCATTGTTATTCTGAGAAGCTGTGGGTGGGTTTGAACCAGCAACATTGCAGTTGGCAGCTCGATGCTTAACTCACTGTACCACCATATCTTCTTTTTGTATACTTAAGTTTTCAGAAATAGGCTAGGTATGTGTAGACTCTGGGTAGGGGTGGAAATAAGTATTGGGCCATCAATGGCAGAAGCAGAAATGCCTTACTAATACTCCAGCATTGCCTTTATTCCCAGACTGCATTTATTACCTCTCACCTGCAAAGTCAAAGTAAAGCAGTGTCTAATGCTATGTAGGACTGTTGACATGCTTGTCTCTCCACTAGACTGTGAGCTCCTTGCATGCCGAAACTAGATTCATCTCTATAACTCTTCACTGTGTGTGTACTTCATGGATCAGTGGGTAGATAGATGGAGGAATGTGAGGTTGAAAGACAGAGACTTTGAGAAGAATCGAATTTAAGTAGTGGATAGACACAGAAGAGCCAGTGATGGGAATTGAGGTGGAGTTTCCGGCAGAAGGAAGGAAACTGGGAGAAAGGAAGGTCAGCCAACCCAATAGCAGAAGGACTTTTAAGGAAGGGCTGGCCAAAGTGTCCAACTCCAATTAATGTCAAACAAGTCAAAGACTGAAAATAGTTTGCTTTTATGGGATCATTGCCCGACTTTGTAAGGGGATAATGTCAAAGTGGCGCCAGGTTTGGGTCAAGGAGTTGATAAAATGAAGGATAGCATTGGGCTGCTAACTTCCGGGTCAGAAGTTCAACCCCACCAGTTGAAGCTTTCTGCTCCTGTAAAGATGTAGAGCCTTGGGAGCCCACAAGGGTAAGGTTGCTATGAGTTGTAATCAACTCTGTGGCAATGATTTTATGTTGTTTTTGTTTGTTTTTTTTGTTTTGTTTCTGTGCGGGAGTGTGTAGGGGAGAAATGTTCCATTCAAGGGGTGGGGGAGATCTGAAAGAGGAAGGTTTTGTTGAGTTGTGAGACTTGACGGCATGTACAGTTCTTAGAAAGAGCAAACAGCAAGGGGAGGGTGGAAAATGTGAACTATGCTTCCTCTAGGAAGCCTCTCATTGCTGCTTGCTGTACGCAATACTTCCTCGAGTGCTGACGACGAGCCCTCTCCCATTGTCTACTAGGAGCAGGTGTGAACAGTTAGCTAGAGGCTTGTGCTTTCAGTGGTTTTCAGAAGCCACGGTGCTCCCAGGCATTTTTACAGCATCTCCTGAGGGAGTATATTCATGACATCTGTCCCTGAACTTCGGCAAGGTAAAGAATTCTCTTTATACCAAAAATAGATGATCAAGAGACAAATTGACAAAACTATCCTCAGGCAGTTTATCCAATGTCTTTCTTTTGAGATGTCAGCATAAAATAAAAGACAGGTGTGTGTGTGTGTGTGTGTGTGTGTGATTTAATTACCTGACTAATTGTCACATCTCAAAAAGTACTGCTAAAGCTTAGTTTCTGGCCTCAAGCTGCCAGATACTATGTAGTTCCTTAAGGAAGACCAGCATGGAAAGGTATCATGCATGAACAGATGGTGTAACAGAGCAGGCTGAAACCACACTGAGGTGACATTCATCAGCACCACCTCTCTCCCCTTGAGTTCTTTGCTTCTTCCTAGGACAAAACCACTGCCGACAAATAACCATTCCCCAAACATACTTTGCAGGCCTCTGAGTATCTTATATATGCTTTCCTTCTCCTTGAAATTGTTGTCCATCTTTTCAATAGTTCATACACCTCCTTCTACCACTCGTCCATCCACCTCAGAATGACCCAAAAGGACAGAGTAAACCTACCCCTTCGGCTTTCTGAGGCTGTCCATCTTTCAGGGAGCATACAGTCTCATCTTTCTCCTGCCAGTGACCGGTGGACTTGAACTGCTGACCTAAGTGTGCCTAAAATGCTACTTCTCTCATGAAGCCCTCTATGATCCCCTTCCCGCAACATGCCTGACTTTTCCTAAATGTTCCCTGATTTTCACAGAGACTATTGCATGTTACTTCAATAATCGTATCCCCAATTTAAGAATAAATACAATGCTATTCCCTCACTCTTCTCGAAACAAAGTGCCTAACTTAGTGCCCATGTTTTACCACACATGCTTTCTAATTCTGTGTGTGTGTGTGTGTGTTTATACATTTCTACTTTTTAGAGGCATGTGACAGAGGAAAGGACCAGAGCTTTGGCAGTTATCCTGCTTACTAGTTAGAGGATCTTTAACTAGTCAGTGAACATTGTTTATGAAATGGGGGCCTTCATGAATATTTGTAGAAAAAAATATGTGGAAATGAGAAAAACCTATAGAAAGTACTTGTTGTCTGGTACATATTTGACATTCGGTAAAGGCTTCATTTATATCATTAGCATTATTCATGTATCTGTGACCTCATTTGTTGCAGTAACCCTGTGGTATTCAAAGAATGGGCATTTTTACTCCTATTTGTCAATGGGTGCAGCTAAGATTATGGACTGGCAAACACATTCTTAATCTCCCAAACCTTACAGGGTCAATCAGGGTCAGGCACACAGATTTTGAGAAACCAAGGAGAGACCACTGCTCAGAGACCAGCCATGTGGATAAGGCCCATCCTCAGGGACAACCAGATGGCAGGACCTGCTTGGGTGTGGAAGCAGGACAAACTGGAAGTTAAGAGTTGGCTCTAATGCAGAGGTCCCAGGTGTGAAGTGTGTACCTGTCCCCCATAACCTCTGCGGCACCACAGCTTCATCACAAAACCCGAGACTTACCCCACCTGTCACCTTCCCCAACTCTGTGACAGTATGTGATTCATGTGGAGTCCTTTTCACTACCATAGCCCTCAAGATGTGAACATTCATGTTTGTTGATTGACTTATTTCTTACAGAAGTTGCCATAAAGTAAATACACAACGAGTGCTCATGAGTGACTCACTACATCAAACAAAGGAAACAACTTATAGGACAGGACTTTGTAAACCGTGAAATGCTACTTATAGATGAGTGATTATCAGCAGTGAACATTACTAAGTCATCCAGTAAACTCCTTTGGACACTAATCCATTGCTGATTCCTCAGTAGTTCGGCATGCTGTGCAGGAAATGGCTACACGGTGAGCCATAGCAGCAGCGGCTAAGTCAGAAGGGATGCTATGAGGTCGTTTATTTCCCCTTCACTGAAAAGCTCTGGTAAGAACCCATCTTTCATGCCACCTGAACCCCCCATGGGAGCTCCCCTGGAACATCATACAGAATACTTGGCTCGCATGGGAGCCATTATCCTGTATGAGATGACAGGTCTGGAAAAAAATGACATGATTTGCACACATTCCCAGCTGTCATAGAAGCTGCTGCCTTAATGGATTAATTAGCTCTCTGTGTTTCGGTGCTTGTATTGGTGGCTGGGCTACTCAGCTGATCATAGGCTTCTGGGAACATTCAAAGAGGTAAAGTACAGGTCTATGATAATAGTAGCATTGGTTATTATGGATTAATACCTTTCTGTAGGCCTGAGATTGTTTTATCTTTACAGTAACCTCCTAGGGTACACACTATTACTTATTCTCTTCACTTTATAAGAGGAAACAGTGGCAGAATCAAAACTCAAGCCTAGGATGCTTAACTCCAGGGTCAGTAAATGGAATCAGTGATTGCATCCCCAATGCACAAATAACGAAACAGAGGCTCAGAAAATGGTACATGACTGTCTCATGGTCGTGCAGTGTATGAATGCACCTGCCTGAACCTACGCTTGCCCCACTCTATTATGTCGCATATCACCCCTGGCAAGTGAAAACAGCTCTGTACATGAGCAAGGTAGCAGGAAAGATAGACTCCAACTTCTGGGAGCCAGGAAGCACTCCACTCCCAAAAAACTGGAGCACTGGATGGGATCTCAGCCATAAAATCAAGCCAGGTCCTAATTGCTCCAGTGATACACGCAACAACAAACAATAGTCTGACTCGGCATTTCTTTCTCAGAGCCATTCTTTATAGTCTATTCCCTCCCCCAACTGATGGCCTATCCCCTCTTTAATTCCTGACAAAAAATGCCTAGGGACGTGTTTAATTCTTGAGTGCCTGTTATTTGAAGAACACCTTTTTTGTCGTGTAACTTGTTGTAACCATCTAAAGAGCACTATGAAAGAGATTGACGCTTTTAGTTCCTTTTAAAAATATGAAAGAGAACAACGTGCCCCAAATCACACAGTGTCTAAGTATCTGGGTTGTGATTTTAAACCAGGCCTAATATCTTCCATGTCTTAGGTTGCTTTCTGGGGTGGTATTATAACTGTAGCTCTTGTTACCGACTGCACATTGGAATATTTAGAGAGGTTTGAAAATATATGTACCAGTTGCCCATCTCTCCCATTATTGAACCTATATCTATGCCCAGACATTAATATTTGTTCAGTGTCCCAGATTATTGTCATGTATTGTCAGAGTTGAGGATCACTGGTTGTGAAAGGGCTAGGGTTTCTCTGGTGAACCTGGCTATGACCACTCTCGTGAATCTCAGGGGACTCCTGTTCTTTAGTAAAGTAGGGTGTGGAGCAGAGACCTGGGCATTGTTTACTTATGAATAAATTCTGTACTTTGTGATTACTGTTTTTGTGGTCTCTCATTAGCTGGTTTATTTGTTTGCCTTTTCCTGTGATTCATGCTGGCTGTTTAGCCCTAAACCTGCCAGTTATCAATTCCTTCCCTCTTGCTGATGGCAGCTCCGTGCATTGATACCAGGGCCAACTGGGGTGAATGCCCTAGTTTCTTCTTCCGCAAACCCCCCCCCCAATCCTAGAACCCTCGGCTCTAAGTTTACTGTAGCCTGTAGCCTATCATTTGAGGACTAGACATTTGAAGTGAACAAATGGCTCTCCCTTGCTTTCCTTTGCTCCCTCTCAGAGAGAACAACCATCCTTTTACGTTTCTACTTCTTGGTCTTCTGTCTGCGAGAAAGAGGGATGTTGTGAAAATCAATTGCTGGGTCAAGGAGAAAGTATTGATTCAGCTAACTGCTGATGCTCCAAGTGAGTCTGAAGGTGAGAGAGAAAAATGACTGGCATTTCAGGGACTGACTCGGTCGGTCGCTCCCAGGATTTATGGTTGAGAAATAATGTCCTGAGAATCTTCCCTCCCCTCCAATTTTTGTGGATTCTTGGCTACCAATTTGCTATTAACCATTCATACTCTTACATGGACCCTTGCTCTGCTGCAGTGCATTAGGCATGCTTCCAGTGGTACACATATTATATTGCCTGTGTGTGCATGTGTGTGTGCGCGTGCACACACACACACACACACACACACACCAGATTGGGAGTCCCTGAGGGCAGCAACCAGAAGTAGGTTTTGCTATCTCTGTCATCATATCCCATATCAGGTCCTGGCATGGTACTGATGTTATTAACTATTCAGAAAAATCCAAACCCACTGCAATCACGTTGATTTTGACTCCTAGCGACCCTATGTAGGGTTTCCAATACTGTAACTCTTTCTGGAAGCAGACAGTCTCATCTCTCTCCCTCAGAACAGTCAATAGGTTTGGAGACCTGACCTTGTGCTTGCTAGCTCACCCCCTAACTCACAGTGCTGCCAGGGCTCCTTTCCGTGAGTAGAGGCAAACAGGTGGTTAAGCACATCACCAAATGTTTTCACAGCTATTATTTAGTATGTGACCCAAAGCACCACTAGAAGATAGTGCTCAAGAATTCATATCTACATTTGACAGCAGAAGCAACTGGTGGGTTTCAGCCTGACTCTGTAGCAAAATAAATAAATGTATCAAAAAGGACGCAATCACAAGAGTGGTCTATATCAACAGTCTCCATAATGAAGACATAAAACCATCAGCTTTTAACATAATTAAACACCGCATTCTTCCCTTTGACTCTAGAACACTATTTTCTCTTAGTTTCCCTTCTTCTAGATCTCCTTTTGATATTTACCTTTCACTTACTTGACCTCTAGACAGTCAAATGCCTTTGATATTGGTCTTCGGATCTTCTCACGTATTAGTCTGGGTCATAACCAACTATGGACAGCCTTGGAAAGAATGGGAACTCCAGAGCACGTCATTGTGCTCATAGGGAACCTGTACACGGATCAAGAGGCAGCTGTGCCAGCAAAACAAGGGAATACCGCATGGTTTAAAATCAAGAAAGGTGTGAGCCCGGGTTGTATCATCTCACCATATGTATTCAATTTGTATGCTGAAAAAATAATCAAAGAAGCTGGGTTATATTAAAAATAATAAGGTATCAGGATTGGAGAAAGGCTGATTAACAACCTTTGATATGCAGATGACACAACCTTGCTTGCTGAAAGTGAGGAGGACTTGAAGCACTTGCTGATGAAGATCAAGGATTGCAACCTTCAATATAGATTATAAATCAATGTAAAGAAACCAAAATCCTCACAACTCAACCACTAGATAACATCATGATAAATGGAGAAAAAATTGAAGTTGCCAAGAATTTTATCTTGCTGATCCACAGTCAGTGCTCATGGAAGCACTAGTCAGGAGATCAAATGACACAATGCATTGGGTTGATCTGCTGCATAAGTCATCTTTCGTGTGTTGGAAAGCAAGGGTGTTATTTGGGGAACTAAGGTGGGTCTGACCCAAGCCTTGGTATTTTAAATCATCTCATATACGTGGAAAGTTGGACATTGAATCAGGAATACCAAAGAAGAATGGATGCATTTGAATTATGGTGCTATTGAAGAATATTGAAAATACCGTGACCTGCCAAAGGAACAAACAAATCTGTCTTGGAAGAAGTACAGCCAGAATTTTCATTAGAGCCTCAGGGGTGGCAAGAAGATGGTCTCACGTACTTTGGTCATGTTATCAGGAGAGATTAGTCCCTGGAGAAGGATATCGTGCTTGGTAAAATACAGCATCCGTGAAAAAGAGGAAGGCCCTTATCAATATTGATTGGCACAATGTCTGTTACAATGGGCTCAAACATAAGAACAATTTTGAGGATGGTGAAGGACAAGCCAGTGTTTAATTTTGTTGTACATGGGTCACTATAAGTTGGAACTGACTCTGAGATATAACAACATTATATTCTTGATGAGTTCATCTAGTCTCATGGCTTAAAATACTATATATCAACTATTGACTCCTATAGTTATATCTCTAGTAAAATCTCTCCTCTGAACTTCCAGTTGCCTACAGAACACCTTATCTTCAGTTAGTAATAAGAACCCAAAGTATATGCCCAAAACCAACTCATAATTTCCATTCCTCAAAAAAATTGCAAGTTTCCTCATTTCTGTAAATAATAACACCACCCTGAAAATTTAAAATCTTTGATTTTTCTCTTTTTCAATTAACAGCCACCATCAATGTATCTTGTTGACTCTGTAATCAAAATATATACAGAATCTGGCCACTTCTTATCATTTTCACCTCTGCCTTGTCTCAAATTATCATTATGCCTGACCCATACTGTAGCCTCTTAACTGGTGGCCCTGATACGGTCATAGTCGTTCCTCATTCCCAACCTCACCCCCCCCACCACCACCACCACCAACACCCAGGGTGATGCTTCTGAATTTAAAGTCAAATTGTGTTACTTATGTCATCAAAACCCTCAGTGATTTTTAAGGTCACTTAGAGAAAAGAAGTCGTTGAAATGCCCTAGAAGACCTTCACAAAGACTGAATTCACTGCCACTGAGTTGGTTCTACTGAGGTAATCCAAATGTTTATGGGCTGAAAGGTGGGCAGTTTGAATCCACCCAGAAGTACCTGAGAACACAGGCATAGTAATCTGCTTCTGAATGGTCACAACCTTGGAAGCAATTCCACCTCAGCTCGATGGCAACAAATAACACCAACACCGGGCCCTACCTAATCTGTTTTATACTTCTCTCCTCTTTGACCCCATCTTTATTATCATTTCTTTTCACTATTCTGCTTCAAGCTTACTTGCTTCCTTGCTCTTTAATAAACTCAACAATCATACTCTTGGTTCCTACCTAGAATATTTCCGTTTCCTTAAAAAACAAGTCACTGAATAAAAAAATACAATCTTGAGTATCTTCTAGCTGAATTTCTAGAACATTTCAAGAATAGAATTGACTCATTGAACACCAGTATCAGAAAACCTGATGCGCTGTGGGATGACATCAAGAACATCATACATAACGACCGAAAAATGTCATTAAAAAGACAAGAAAGAAAGAAAAGACAAAGTGGATGTCAGAAAAAAACTGAACCTTGACTTTGATTCTAGAGTAGCTAAAGTAAATGGAAGACATTATGGAGCCAAAGACATGGACAGAAAGTTTCAAAGGAGAGCTCAAGAAGACAAAGTAAAGTATTACACTGTGTGGGAAAACTTAGAGTTAGATAATCAAAAAAGAAAAATGAATTCAGCACATCTTAAGCTAAAAGAACTGAATAAAAATATCCAGTCCTCAAGTTACAACGCTAAAAGACTCTATGGACTAAATATTAACCCATGCAGGAAGCACCAAAGGAAAAGGCAAGATATACAGAATCACTGTACCAAAAAGAATTAGTCAATATTATCCACTTCAGATGGTAGATGATGCTGAAGGAAGAAGTCCAAGCTGCACTGAAGACATTAGTAAGAGTCAAGGCTCCCAGAATTGACCAAATTCCAATAGAAATGTTTCAACAAGCTAATAAAGCATTGAAAACACTCATTCTTCTGGACCAAGAAATTTTGAAGACCACCTGACTGAAATAGACCCTTATTTTTACCCATTCTAAAGAAAGGTGACCCAACAGAATGATCATATTATAAAACAATATCATTGATATCACATCCAAGTACAATTTTGCTGAAGATTGTCCAATAATGATTGCAGTACTACGTTGACAAGGACTTACCAGAGATTCAAGCTGATGTCCGGTGGGTCTTGGCTGAAAGCTGAGACTATCAGAAAGATGCTTACTAGTGTTTTATTAACTGTGCCATGGCATCTGAGTGTGTGGGTCACAACAAATGATGTATAGCCTTGAGAAGAAGGGGAATTCCCGAATACCTCATTGTATTCATACAGAATCTGTACATGGATCAAGAGGCAGTTCAAATAGAACTTTGTGGTGTAAAATCAGGAAAAGCATATATCAGAGTTGTATCTTCTTATCATAGTCATTCAAACTGTATGCTGTGAAAATAATCAGAGAAATTGGACTATATGAAGAAAAGCAAGGCATGATGTTTTGGAAGAAGACTTTCTGCAGAGAGCACAACCTTGCTTGCTGAAAGTGAGGAGGACTTGAAACACTTTCTGATGAACATCAAAGATTTCATCCTTCAATATGGATTACAACTCAATGTAAAGAAAACCAAAGTCCTCAGAACTGAACCTGTAGGTAACATCATGATAAACCAAGCCTAGGGCCATCCTGCCATCAAGTAGAAGGAGACTTATAGTGACCCTATAGGACAGAGTAGAACTGCCGCTGGGGGGGGGGGGGGGGGGGGGGGGGAAGGGGGAAGGGGAGGTCCCCTGAGATTGTAACTCTTTGGGGGAATAGAAAGCCAGATCTTTCTCCAGAGGTGGCTAGTGGTTTCCATCACTAATATAAGGCCAGCAGTTGGAAACCACATAACCACTGTCCCATCAGGGCTCCATCACCATGACTAACGGAAAGGAGATTGAAGTTGTCAAGGAGTTTGTCTTGCTTGGATCCACAATCAAGGCTGATGGAAGCAACAGTCAAGAGATTCAGCTATACATTGCCTTGGGTAAATCTTTTCCACAAGACTTCTTTAAAGTGTTGCAGATCAAGGATGATACTTTGAGCACTGTGTGGTGCCTGAACCAAGCCCTCGTGTGTTCAATCACCTCATGTGCATGTGAAAGTTAGACATTGGTAAGAAAGACTGAAGGCTATTGAAAGTACCATGTACTGCCAAAAAAGCAAACAAATTTGTCTTGGAAAAAGTATGGTCAGAATGCCCCTTAGAAGCAGTGACTTTGTCCCATGTACTTTGAACATGTTGTCAGGAGAGACCAGTTCCTGGAAAAGGACATCACGCTTGGTAAAGTGAAGGGGCGGTGAAAAACGAACATGCTTGACAAGATGGACGGACACAGTGGCTGCAACAATGGCCTCAAATCTAACAACAATTATGAGGCTGGTGTAGGACTGGGCAGTGTTTTGTTCTGTTGTATAGGGGGGTCAATATGAGTCAAAAACAACTCAACAGCACCTAAAAACAACAACAACATAACCACAAATTATAAAAGCATTATGTAAAAGGAGAAATATTTACTACAGGTTGGCAATTATAATATTATATGATTTTATGTGCATTTTTGAAGCATGCTAACTGATTTCGATTTTGCTTATAGGTACACACATGAGGGTTCTTCAAAAAGTTCACAGAAAATGTGTATTATGAAGAATATGTGTATAGTGGATTTCCAATTTTTTTTCACTAAAATAAAGATGTATTAACTTGTCATAACATACCTGAGCAATATCTAGGTTAAAGCATTAATAAGAGAAAGATATAAATTTGAAAGGAGCCTCTATCAGAGATACCAGGAATTCTGTTAAATTCAAGCAAGAACATACATCAAATTTATTGTGAAGCTTGGGTTGGAGGAATGGTGAAACCTTCAAATTTTTATAAAAATCTAGGGAGACAATTCCCTTAAAGGAAGCAAGTTTACACATGGTTAGCTCCTTTAAACAGGGGCCAGATGGTGTTGAAGATGAAGCCTACATTCCCATCTATTAGTAAGGAAATAATCCTGTTTGTGCGCTAGTTGAAGAGGACCAAGGATTCCCAGTAAGAACAATAAGTCAGTAACACAGACCTCTCATTTGGGTCAGATTACACAATTTGTAATGAAAAATTAAATTCCAATAAACTTTCTGGTAGATAAATGTCAACCCTATGCAACCAGATCAACTTCAGACAAGAGCAGAAATTTCCATGGAAATTTTAAGCATGTGGGATCAAGATGACCTTGGAAGAATTCTAACAGGAGATAAAAATATGGCTTTATCAGTATGATCAGGAAGACAACGCACAATCACAGCATTGCTGCTAAAGGGGGGAAGTGGTCAGATCAAAGCAAAGCAGACTGATCAAGAGCAAAGATCATGCCAACAGTTTTGGGGGATGCTCAAGGTGACTTTCTGGAGGTCCAAAGCATAACATCTGCTTATTACAAATGTTTTGAGACAGTTACAAGATTTAGCAGAAAAATGCCTGGGAACGCTTCACCAGAGGGTCATCTCCATCACAGTACAACTCCTCCTTCCTCTCATCAAACAAGGACCATTTTTACCTTGCAGTCTTAAGTTGACCCCTTCTGATTTCTTTTTATTTTCTAATCTTAAAAAATAATTAAGGCCATCCATCTTTCTTCAGTTAATAAGGTAAAATAACTACACTGACATGACTAAATTTTTAGGACGCTCAGGTTTTTCTGAAGGACTGCATGGCTAATATTATTGATTACCAAAGTGTCTTGGACTTGATGGAGGGCATGTTGAGAAATAAAGTTTACATTTTTTAATTTTCATCTTTTAACTTAATTTTTAAATGAATTTTTGAAATCCCTTCATATGTAATAATAGCAAGAACATGTGTGGGAATGAAGACCATGGATTTTCATTATATTGTTTACGTCTGTAATGGATGGAAGAGGAGGTATTTTTAATAAGGTATACATGAGGCTTAAACTCATTCTTGTAACTTTTCATTTCTTTTAAAATATGAAACAATATTACAAAATGTTAAAAATGGTCAGAGTGGTATCCTATTCATTATGCTAGCACCTGTCCTTTTTTCGTGTATTTGGACCACTTAAAGATTTCACATTTAAAAGTGAAAATTATGAAAGTATGAAAATTAATTAGGCATCAGTCTAATATGGAAAGAAGGGCATACATCTTCCCATCAGTCCCTTGGGGATGATACTATTGTTGAGTTTACTACACTTTTCATGATTTTTTTTCCTGCTAAAGTAGTCAAGATAATTATTTGAAAGCAAAGACCATATCATATTTATGTCTATACCTGAAGCTCCTAATCAGGATCCAGAACAGAGTTAGTTAAGTAAATATTAAGTAAATATTACTAAATATTGTTGAATTAATGAATCAGTCCAATTTTCCTGAAAATGATGGCAAATCTCTTTTTCTTCCCTTGCACTGACTTTCCTCTGAATTTCCTCCCTCAACCTCTCTGCTCTTTCAATACAAGCAGCCCCAGTTATTTTTGAACCAGGAATTAATGAAAAAATATGAGAGAACCTTTAAATTATTTCTATAAGAAAATGGCTTTTGTAAGTGGAAGTCATTAACTGGTTGTAATGTAACATTTAATATATAGTGACTATCTGAACCAAAGCAATCTTGTCTGTTGCTTTTTGTATCCAGAGATTTGACTATATTAAATTTATGTCTTCTGTCTTTCCAAGAAATAGAGTTGGATCATCTTGATATCAAAGTAAGCAGTTGGTCTGTAATATACTGGCCAGATGTCACAGATAGACAAGAAATTGAAAATGTAGGCTGCTTTCCACCCACCCTAATTCCAAAGCCTACTTCTGCCAGCATTGTCTGTTGTGCCTTTTTCAAAAGCTTCCCTGGAAGATAGTTCACAGCAGGAAGATGAGAGCAAAGGACAGCCTGTAAATAGAAGAGTGATATGTGTGAATGCTACAGCAAATTCCCTCCCTAGGTGCCAGGTACCAGCTTTCCATTCATCTGCTCATCTGCTTTAGCATTACTCTGGGAAGGAGGTCAAGAGAAATATCAAAGAAAGATTGAGATCCAAAGTTCAATTGTAGTATTACCCATGCAGCACGACTAATAAGCAAATTATAACAATAATTTTATAAATTTTATAACATGGTTTAAAAATGGATAAATGGCTCCCATATCCCTAATGAAGATTGTCTTAGTTTACTAATGTTGCCATAACAGAAATACTGTAAGTTGTATGAACACATATTTATTTTCTCGGAGTTTAGAGTCTAGAAGTCAAAATGATGGGTAATAAAGCAATTGGTTTTCCTCCCCTAAGTAGTGTGCCTCTGGACTCAACATGGTAGTGCCCCCTGCCCACTGAGTACTATCTGTACTCACTTCCATAACGGGAAGTTTATGCTTCTACCGAGAGGTCTTGGTCCACTCTGGGGGGGAGTCAGCCTCAGCTTTTCCTTGCTCCATGTGCCATTCATCTCTTCCTTATCTGTGTTTCCTTCTCTCTTTCCAGCCTTCTCTTTTTCTTTAAAAAATATGAGGGGGTACCCCCCCCCAATAAAAGTAGTATTCATTTTTCTCAGTAGGAGAGCATCCAGCAACTTGCTATGAGTTAGTGCACCCAGTGCCATCACCTGGGAAGGTTCTTGCTGGTCACAGTAAATTGTTTCATAAAAGTAGTTCTGCCCAAACCTTGTTTTTTGTGATGGCCGATTTAAGAGAACATCATACAACTGTGAAATGTGTTTCCTGCTCGGGAAAAATGCCACAGAAACTGCTGCGATGTTGACCACAGCTCACAAGGACAGCACAAGGGGAAAAACTCAAGTATATGAGTGGTTTTCTTGTTTCAAAAAAGGTGAAAAGTCAATTGATGACAAACCTTGGACTGGATGTCTATCAACTTCCTGAATGGATGAAAATGCCAACTCATATTTCCTTCCACCAGGTCAAACTGTTAATCAAGCTTTCTATTTAGAGGTTCTGAAAAGAGTTCATAACAGTTTGCAACAAAAAAGGCCTTATTTGTGGCAGATGGGGTCTAGGTTTTGCCACCACAACAATGCACCTGCTCATGATGCCATCTCAGCGCACCAGTTTCTGGCAAAAACCAGCATACCTCTCTTGCCCCACACACCTTATTCACCTGACCTCGCTCCATGTGACTTCTTTTTGTTTTTGCAAATGCAGAGGGACACGAAAGAACAGTGATTTGGTGATGTGGAAGAGGTGAAGAAAAAACAAGGGAAGTTCTGTCACCTATCCGAACAGATGAGTTTGAAAAATGTTTCCAAGAATGGAATGGAATATTGGACAGATGCATTAAGTGTAATGGAGCATACTTTGAAGATTATAAGGTTGTTTTGTAAAAAATGTAAATACATAGCTTTGAAAAGAAAATCAGGGTTTTATTTTGGTGGAGGGAGGGGCATTTACCCCCTTATAGTTAAGGCACACTCCTTAATAGCTCTGTCCCCCTACACATAACGCTTATATACTTCAAGCTTTATTCTTCTGACTTTTAAAATGTAATAGTAACAGATACGAGTGTTGAATATTGTCTGGGACTAATGTGATTGGGTGGAAGTGAGGGGGAGTCAATGAGAGATGTGGCCTTTTGTGGAACCAGAGAGACCTTGGGAAACAGCATAAGTTCATATCACACCCACAGTAAATTAGGCTTCCGTTTGTTATGTTACCCAAATATTTAGAGCAGTAATAAAGAAAGGGAGCATATATTAGAGCCACACTAATAATAATAATATCTTAGATTTTTATGCATCACATTTCCATGTATTACCATATATATACTCGAATATAAGCCGACCCAAATATCAGCCTAGGCACCTAATTTTACCACAAAAACTACATTAAAAATGTACTAAAGTACTCGGCTTATAAACAAATATATACTATATCTCAGATTTTGACAATTATTAAGGCACATTGGGAAAAAGCCTAAAATGTGGAATTGGAGAACCCTACCCTTCCCTGACTGCATACTCTTGGATAGGTCACTTACCTTCTCTGAGCCCCAGCGCAGTACTTGCCGCAGTAAAAGTGCAATAGCATTTAACAAATGTTTGTGTAATGTAACAATGCATACATCTCAGAGCTTTTTTAAAATCAAATTTACCTATGTGTAGGAACGTATCTATATTTCTCTGGTAAATTATAGTGTTAGACTGTCTTCCATTTGTTTTTGTGGTTGGGTGCTGTGAAGTCCCTTCCAGCTCATAGTGACCCCATGCACCAGTCAATGCAACACTGCCTCCTCCTGAATATGCTCATAATTGTTATTCTCCCTCTTTTTTGCTGACCTTCTACTTACCAAGCTTGATGCTCTTTGCTAGGGACTGGTTTCTCCTGATAAGATAACTAAATATATGAGATGAAGTCTCACCATCTTTGACTCTAAGGAGCATTCTGGCTGTACTTCTTCCAAGAAGATTTATTTGTCCTTCTGTCAGGACAAATGGTACTTTCAATATTCTTTATCAACTCCAAAATATCCTACAGTCTTCCTTATTCATTATCCAATTTTCACATGCGTAGGAGGTAATTCAAAATACTGCTGCTTGAGTCAGGTGCCCTTTCAACTATGATGTGGTTTATTTCTTATAGACTCTCATCTGGGATGAAGAAATATGATGTAGAGAGTTATTTTGTTAAGATCCTGTTAAGTTCAGTTATGCTGGTGTTCAGAGCTGGTCTCTGGTTTCAAAGAGCAAAAGGGGGAGTAATGGAAAATGAAAATTGAAGTGTAACACATAGAACTAGTTATATAAGTCAATACAAATATAAAGGGAAGGTGTAGCTCAATGGTCTCTACTAATCTTGAGCCTATAAGCACACTGCTATGGGAAGCAAGGCCAATTGTTTTATTACGCGTCATTTGTCCACTGAAGATCCTCAGTCTGCCTTTCCATGTTTCTGTTTGCAATCAAACTTCTTTATGATGGATTCACAATTGATGTGAGGCCTGATTCTCAACTCACTTCATTTAATCAGTTTACCTCTGACTTAGACTGGGTTTAGGCAAATGTCAACTATGTTGTTCCTGTGTTGAGCCAAATCTCAATTAGCAGCCTGTCTTTCTGCAAGGTATCTATAGCATTTCTTCCCTGGGAACCTAAATAGTATGTGGGGGCTTTTTGGTACCCATACAGTATTATTAGTAACACATCCTTAGCACTCAGGATCAAATGGATGGAAGTCTGTCCAACTGAAGGAAGAAAGTAAATTTACCTTCCCTAAGCATCTGCAGGATCCCAGATCCTGCACTAGACACATCTAACCCTCAATGGGTATTCATCATTTTTCCTGAAAGCCCAACCCCTTTTAACATGATTCTTTATAAGTGCCCCTATTTCAACGTGTTGCTGTTGTTCTTGTTAGGTACCATCCAGTCAGTTCTGACTCATAGCGACCCCCGTACAGAACAAAATGCTGCCCAGCGCTGTGCCATTCTTACAATGTGCCCATCTTTGCATATCCTGTGTCAATTCAACGTGTCTACAGTCTTCCTCTTTTTTTCACTGCCTCTCTGCTTTACCAAGAATGATGACAATTTCTATGAACTTGTTTATCCTGGTAACATATCAAAGCTATATGAGATGAAGTCTCGCCATCCTTGCCTTAAAATAAAAGCACTCTGGCTGTACTTCTTCCAGCACAGATTCATTGGTTCTTTTGCCACCAAGGTACTTTCAGTGTTCTTCACCAGCACCAGAATTCAAATGAATCCATTCTGCTTCGGCCCTCCTTATTCAGGTTCCGACTTTCACATGTATATGAGGTCATTAAAAAGACCGTGGCTTGGGTCAGGTGTACATAGACCTCAAAATAACCTCCTTGCTTTTCAGCACTGTGAAGAGTTCTTGTGCAACAGATTTACCCCAAAGAGAGTGTCATTTGATTTCTTCACTGCTGCTTCCATGAGCATCGATTGTGTCCATGCGAGACAAAATACGTAACTATTTCAGTCATTGCTTAATTTATTATAATGCTACCCTTGGTCCAGTTGTAAGAAATTGGGGTTTCTTTATATTGAATTGTAATTCATATTGAAGACTTCAGTCCTTAGCCTTCATGAGCAAGTACTTGTCACTTTCAGCAAGGAATATTGTGTCATCTTTTTGAACGTTATTAAGTCTTCCTTCATACCTTATGCTAGTTCTTGATATAATGCAATATATCTGACTATTTTCTCGATGTATAGATTGAATAAGCATGATGAGAGGATGCAGCCCTGAGACACACGTTTTCTTACTTTAAACCAGAAAGTATTATTGTGTTATATTTGAACAACTGCCTCTTGACACATGTATAAATTCTGCATGAGCACAATTGGGTTTTCTTAAATTCCCATTTTTCTCAAGGCTATCCATAATTTCTTATGATCCACACAGTTAAATGCCTTGGCATAGTCAATAAAACACAAGTAAACATCTTTCTGACATTCTCCACTTTCAGCCAAGATCCATCTGACTTCATTAATGATATCCCTTGCTCCATGTCCTCTTCTGAATCCAACCTGAATTTCTGTCAGCTCCCTGTCAATGTACTGATGCAGCCCTTGTTGATTGTCTTCAGCAAAATGTTAGTTTCATGTGACATGAGTGATATTCTATAATTTGAGCATTTTGGTGTGTCACCTGTCTTGAGACAGGCAAAAATATGAATCTCTTCAGTCAGTTGACCTAGTAGCTAGTTTCCAAATTGCTTTACATAGATGAGTTAGTTCTTCTGGTGGTTCATCAGATTGTTGAAACATTTCACTTATTGATTCCTAGAGCCTTGGTTTTGGCTAATGCCTTCAATGCAGCTTCGATTCTGTCCTTCAGCACCATTGATTCTTGATCATATGCTTCCCTACTTCCCCTAGTGTCTTCTGTAGCTAAGTCACCAACATATGATTTAGGTTTACCAGTCAGGAGCGTCCACACACTAAATCAGTTCTAAGGAGAAACTGTGAAGCCCTAGCATAGAAGCAAAGTTGGGTTATTGGCTAAGCAATGCCAATAGTGCTGGCAGCATATTATTTGGAATAAATTTAATTTGTGGCAACATCCATACCCTTTATTCATTCTCTAAGAGGATTTCAGTGATGACTCTTTTTAATTAAATTTTCTTTCTTGCTCCCAAATTCTATCACATCACTGTGTTTCACTTCCTTTATGTTAGATACAATTATCTGATACTGTAATTCTCATTTATTTGGTTGCTTCATAGTTTTTCACCTTACAACAAAATATAAGTTCAATAAGGGCACATCCTTCCCTCCCCTCCCCCCAGCCAAGCACCTGTGTCTGGCAATTAGTAGATGCTCAATAAATGAATGAACAAACAGGTAACAAGTGCTGTTTCCACAAAGTAGTTTTATGTGCAAAGCTATTTACTTACTTCAGTGAAACTAAAACAATTTTCTTAATTTCCCTTTAACAATTGTATCTTTAATAATGGCCTTTGACATTAATTTTGAAGCTACACAATAGAAAGAACTGGGACTTTGAAATTAGATAAAGCCTACTTTTAAATCTCTTACCTGCCCCACTTTACCAGTTATATCATTTTGGGAAAGTTATCTAGCTTCTCTGAGCATTTGTTTTCTTCCTTTTAAAATAGA
The DNA here is from genome assembly GCF_000313985.2 of Echinops telfairi. Taxonomy (NCBI): domain Eukaryota; kingdom Metazoa; phylum Chordata; class Mammalia; order Afrosoricida; family Tenrecidae; genus Echinops; species Echinops telfairi. Next base: position 79,010,546 of record NW_022104341.1, read on the forward strand.
GATAATAATGCCCTTTTAGACAGGAGGAAAGTCAAGGGAAATAGAGGAACGAGTTGAGAGGCAAAGGACATTTATAGAGGTCTAGATAAAGATGTATACATATGCAAATATATTTATATATGAGGATAGGGAAATGTGCCTATATTTATAGAGTTAGTATTAAGGTAGCAGAAGGACATTGGGCCTACACTCAAGTACTCCC
>NW_022104341.1:79011706-79030764 GCF_000313985.2 Echinops telfairi
TCGGACAGGGCAAGATATGACAAAATAATAATTTATAAATTATCAAGGGCTCATGAGGGAGGAGGGATCTGGGAGGGAGGGGAAAAATGAGGACCCAATGCCGGGGGCTTAAGTGGAGAGTAAATATTTTGAGAATGATGAGGGCAATGAATGTACAAAGGTGCTTTACATAATTGATGTGTGCATGGATTGTGATAAGAGTTGTATGAGCCCCTAATAAAATGATTAAAAAAAGTTTTGAAAGTTTTAAAAAAAGAATGCCCTTTTACACTTGAAGGGATGAACACACTGTGTTAGCTTGTTCCACTTGTCTAATAGTTCTGGTTATTGATGCTGACAAAGTTTGAGTAACAATAAGTGGAACAATAAGTGGCTTATAACCCAAAGCAGACCCTTGTATCAGCTGTCAAGTCAGTTCCTGTCTCATAAGTTGACTCTTTAGGACAGAGTAGAACTGCCCCACAGGATTTCCAAGGCTGTACATCTTAAAAGTATACTAACACATCTTTCTTCTTGCCAATAGCTGATGGGCTCAAACTGACACCCGTTTGATTATCAGGCATGCATGTAACCACTGGACACCATGACTCTATAAAAAATAACTTACCATCTTTATAACAGTTTTATTGGCATATAATTCACATATCATGTAATTCAATAGTTCAATCATATGAAAAATAAATTGTACAATTATCACCACAATGAGTTTTAGAATATGTTCTTTTTTCCTGTACTCGGTGTTATTACCCCCCCATTCCTCCACAGCCTCCCCTGCCATACCCGTGAGAAACAATTAACCTAGTCAAAGTCTCTGTAGACTTACCTATCCTGGATTTCATATACAGAAAAACACACTCCCAAAGCTAAGAACAATAACAAAGTAAAATAGAGAAAGACCGCAATTGAAAACAAAGGCGAAAATATTTTAAAACTAGGGAAAAATTTAAATTGTTCAAAAGGGAGATGAAGTGATACTGTATTAAATTTTTAATCTAAGTGCATCTCCAGTAATCCACCTCCCAGTGCACTCTGCATGATCCCACGGTCCTTCCCATTCCTCGTCCATGGTCAGAGCGGTCACTGGAGGCTTCATCCAAGTGCAGGAGTGTTTCCCCTTCACTTTTTTAAAAAAGTTAAACAACTTTAAAATGGGTCAAAAGGGAGATCAAATGGTGATTATTACTCTTTAATCTGACCAGATCTACCATAATCAACTGGACAATGCTCTCTGTCTGATAACAAGGCTATTTGCATTCTATGACTACAGTCAGAGGAGATTCACCAGAGAATTAATTTATGTGTGGACACTGCAAATGGATATTGGGCTTCTACTGTCATCCATAGCCTTCTGCAAACCACGTGTTCACAATTTAAGCTCTGATAACTCCCTCCTTCAGATTTGGATTTTATTATTTAAAATTTTGGGATCACACAGGCTGGTGCGCTTCGTCCCTGTGGACTTATTGACACCCTCATGTACATGGCTGCTTGTTTTAAGACAAGACTTTAAGACCCCCACACACTATCCTAATAGCAAGTTACCGTCTAGGTTTCTTCTCCACGCTTTGATATAGCAAGCACCCATGTCTCCAGTGTTCTCTTCCTGAGGGCAGGCAGTAAGCAGGGCCATATCATAAGAACTAATTATTCTTAGATTGGGTCTAGAATTAAGTATAAGCCCCAAATCCAGCCCTATATCTTTGATTTATATTTGTCTCTGGTTCATCTTGAAGACATCAGTCATATTTATGTTTTATATAAAACATGTTTAATCATTCCCCTAGGGCATCATTACCATATCTTTTTTCATAAGTGACTTGGACAATAAAGAAAACTGGCTTTCCTCAGCGCTCTCTTCACATGTGACCAGTATAGTCACCTCTTCACAGTCACCGTCTCACCAGAGAAAACATTTTTCACAGACACTGAATTAATGTAGCACACAAGGTCACAAGCTAATCAAATGTAGGCATGTGGAAACACTGTACACTTCCTATGGGTGGGACTTTATGTGACTTCTAGAGCTATGCTCAGAGCTCTGCAGAGTGCCAAGGGCGCAAAAGATGTGACATAAATATTAACTTCGGTTGCTTTTGCTGTCCTTGCTGGTCCAGAAGATCGGTCCTTGCTCTGAAGCAACGAAGTAAGAGAGAAGAGAGCTAAGGCTAGTTTCCGATCTAAAACAAACATCTTTCCTCACTTGGCCAACTTGCTTCCCCTCGCTGGGCCTCAGATGCTCTAGGTCTCTAGATTAGCGGTAACATTCCTTCAGATTTTACATGGCATGGCTTTTGCTTAGATATTTATGTCTGGAGTTTTGAGGTTCCAGTGAAAAAACTCTTGGACTGTATATGGCTTTTTTAAGTACCAAGAATTAATTCCAGAAACATAACTGAGGCATGCTGGCTGAGAGGAGACACACGGGAGAGCGGGCAGGACTCCAGAGCAAGAGCAAAATAAAAGCAAATGAAAGCGAGAACGTTGTAAAATCGCCCCCAGAGGACAAAAGATGTGGGCCGAGAGACCAGAAGGGAACTGCGAACCTCTGAGATGGGCCCGCATGGATCTGCGCTGAACTCACGCCGCTCCAGCTGGCTGCTCTCGAAGGCCTAACGTCTCTCGTATGCACTAACTGTTAACACAGCATTCTGAAACCAGATCCACACACAATGTTTGTGTCAGCCCTTGGAGGCCTTGGCACTCTGCAGAGCGCCGAGCACACAGCTAGAAATCACATGAAGGCCCACCCATAGGAAGTTACAGCCTTTCCACAGGCTTGCTTTTGATTAGCTTGTGTGTGAGGTCATCTCTCTATTTCTCAGCTTTCTCATGTAGGAAAACGAGAACAAAAAGATTACCTATTTTTAAGGTTGTTGCATGTAATAAGCATGTAAATATATGTGTTGCTAACACATTGATAGAATATGCAGAATTCAGAGTGTTTTCATAAAAGTAGCTTAACTTTTCTCTTCTACAAATGCTGCAAATTATCCAGAGGGCAGGTCCTACCTTGGCCCTGGATGAAAATCCTCCTTTTAGCTAAAAGAGGCATGAAAGAACCCAATCACTTTAATGGCAAACATGTCCTCAATGTAGTAACTAAAAATGTCTAATACCAGACAATGTTCAAACTCTTCTCCCCATACCTCTGTGCCCCTCAGCTCTCTATGGCCGGCAAGCACCAGTTCAGGTCTGCCTCCAGCAAGCAGCTTGCATAGCAGGTTGGGAGTATTCACTCGTTTCTTCCCACGAGCTCACTGGGGTCGAAGTGGGAGAGAGAAAGAAGGGGAAAGAGCTGAAGGCTTTCACTGGCCTCGCGTGCTTCTACGCTGGCTTCTGCCTCCCCAGCCCCGGGTGTCTACATCTGACTCTTTCTCTGGGGGATGCTTTCATAGAATTTTTGAAAGCATTTCTGTTTGGAGGATGGATTCTGTTCCTCCCCAGGGTGCTGCCCCCGAAGCCTATGTTTTTCTGATGATTCTTTGTACACATGGACTCCATGTATGATTCCAGTTGGCACCAACATGATTCTTTTGCCACGAGCCTGTGCCTACTCATCACTCTCTTGCCATGGCACACACCAGGGTCAGTGGATAATCTCAATGCCCTCCATCTGATCCAGGCTCTGGCTCACTAGCTGTCTCGGGAAGGAGTTGGAATAAACTGGGCTGCTGTGTGGAACTAGCATGGGCTGTGCTGCCAGTGGCCCCATTGACGTGCCTCTCCCTACACTAAGGCAAAGGCAGAAGTACCCTTCTCCCCTTCTTTGGGAAGGTGGCATGGTCCAAATTCAAACCCCATTGCCGTGGAGCCCATCCAACTCATCGTGATACTTCGGGACGAAGTATCACTTCCCCACAGGGTTTCCAAGGTTGTAAACGTTCAGAAGGGGACTGCCACACCTTTCTTCCTTGTGTGGAGGATTTGGTTAGCAGACAAGTGCTTAACCACCACGGCTCCTTGTGGCACAACCAGCCATTGAAAAGGCCCTGTATAAGGCCTCTTTTGCTTTCAACCTGTTTTGCCTTTATACTCTTGGAGAGAATGGGGAGTCGAGGAACTTGTAACCAGTCTCCAAATACATGCTGGGAAATTCTGTATAAATTCTGACATTTTTACATAATATAGCACCCATTGCTCCCTGATGCCTCCGATGAAACCCCCATTTAGCACTCTGTAACCCAGAACAAGGGCTTCATACATGTCACTATCATCATGCAGGTTTCTCTTTGTGCTGCCCTGTCATCTATCCACACAGTGCTTTGCACATACTAGGTGACGAAGAAAGCCTCGTGGAGGCAAAAGCTGCCATCACCATGCCTCAAGAAAGTCAGGGTGGCCTCCATTCGCTCTTTCAGCCCCGCTTGATTCTCCAAAATGAGTGTAATCCAAAAAATGCAAGACAATGAAAAAGAGACAATGCGCATTTCAGAAAATAGTGGAGGCTGAATTAGAGCAGCTGTTTATTGGGCCCATTAGCAGGGAAGGAGAATGTGACAGATCTCAGGGAACAGCAGAAAGGCTGGGGTTTGGGGAAGAAAACTGTAAACAGATGAAAAGCGGATGAATCCATGAAAGGCGGCCAACGATCTGCAGGGTGAGTGGCAGTGCTCCGGGGCAGCTGCAGCAGGCAGACTGTCACCGGGACTCAGAGCAAGAAAGATGAGGCCAAAGCTAGGGGGAAGGCCAAGGAAGCACAAGCAAAGAGAGGGCAGGCTGGCTTGATTTACACTGTGCTGACCGAGCACAACACAAGAATGCAGAGAGCTGGACGCCTGGGTTAGTGCCAGGAGACCCTTGTTCTATCCCCATCTCCGACACTGCTTTGCTGGGTCCCTTTTGTCTTTTTTAAGTTCTTCTTTCTACATTTCTAAATGAGAAGACACAATCCATGCTTCTTTAAGGACCTGTTTCCTATCCTTTGTGCACAATTATTCTGTTTGGGTGCGATGATGCTAAGAGATGTGCTCTTGTTCCAGCTTGGTACGCTTGCAGGAGGAGCGCGATGGTGCCGTGCTTAAACACCTGACTCCTAATGGCAAGGGCATTGATTTGAACCCACCGGTAGCTCTGTGGAGCAAACAGTGGCTATCTGTTTCTGTGAATATTACAGCCTTGGAAATCCTGTGGAGTAGTTCTATGTTCTGTGAACAGGGGAGGGGAGGTGACAGAGCTATGAACTGGAATAGACTCCACAGCAGTGGGTTTGAGACATTTTATGTTTTGTGTTTATAGTGTCTTATTCAACAGGTCTGGATTGATCAAGTCTCCTTCTTAAAAAAGAAATGAGAAAAAAGACAGAAACCATTGGAAGGAGAATCAGTCAGTTGAATCAGTCATTCATACTGAAATTACTCAATCAAAAAGTTCCTATTAACCTGCCTCAGAAGTCAGTTACTGAGCAGTCCAGCCGAGGGGTGTCCTGGGAGGCAGTTTGGGAATTGGTAACATCTGGTATGTAGGAAATAGGTTCAAGGAATTAAGACAGTAGGAAATTGCAGATAGCATTCATTTATTCTCTCATACAGGGAGCTCTAAAGGTTTAGTTGAGGTTAGTATAGGGCTTTGTCTAGCATGGATCCGCAATCAATGTCCTTAGAAGCAGCAGTCAAGAGATCAAATGACACATTGCTATGAATAAATCTGCTGCACAAGACCTCTTTATTTTATTTTATTTTCATTAAAAGATCATTTTATTGCGGGCTTTTACAACTCTTATAACAATCCATACATCAATTGTATCAGGCATATTTCTACATATGTTGCCATCATTCTTTTCTAGACATTTACTTTCTATTGAGCCCTTGGTATCAGCTCCTCTTCTTCCCCTCCCACCCCATGGTGACCCCTTGATAGATTATAAATGATTATTATTTTTCATATTTCACACTGACACAGTCTCCCTTCCCCCATGGTTTCTGTTGTTCTTCCCCCTGGCAGGGTGTGTGTGTGGTTATGTGTCTGTCATTGTGAGGTGGTCCCCCATCCTCCCTTCCTCTCCCCCCTGTCCCCTACCCTTCTGGTTTTGCTGTTCCCACTCCTGTTCCTGAATTCCATGTGTTGTGAGCTCTTGTCTCTTATCTGTACCTGTGTGCGTGCTCTGGACGAGACCTCTTTAAAGTGTTGAAAAGCAAGGATATTACTTCGAGGACTAAGGTGTGCCTGACCCAAGCCGTGGTCTTTCCAACCACCTCATCGGCATGTGGAAGGTGGACATTGGATAAGGAAGACTGAAGAAGAACCGATGCGTTTGAATTGTGGTGCTGGTGAGAATATTGAAAGTGCAAAGGAGAGCCAAAAGAACAAATAAACTCTTTCTTGGAAGAAGGATAGCCAGAATGCTCTTTAAAGGCAAGACTGAGAGATTTCCTCTCACGTACTGCAGACGTGTTGTCAGAAGAGTCCAGTCCCTGGAGGAGGACATCATGCTTGGTAAAAAGAAGGACATCTAAAACAGAGGACGGCCCTGAAGGAGATGGAACGAAACAGTGGTTACAACAGTGGGTTCAAACAGAAGCACAATTATGAGGATGGCACGGGACCAGGCAGTGTTTCATTCTGCTGTAAAAGTTGGAACTGTCTCGATGGGCACCTATCAACCACCGTGGAGAAGAAGGCTAAGGGGTAATGCAGCCGGGAACCTTTAGTCTCAGAGGGATTATGGATTTTAATGTGATGGAAGAAAGATAAAACGCTAAAAGTGAGATTAAAGAGAGTTCATTGTATTTTCCTGTTCTCCTAATCTCACCTTTTGTTCATTCTGTAAATATTTATTGAGATCTTACTATACATACGGCAGAATCCTAGAATGAAATTCTTGGACAAGAAAAGAGGTCTTACCCATTGTGGAGCCTTCAGCCTAGCAGAGTATGCAGACATTCAACCAGGAAGTCATAGTTAATTATTTAGCAGTGTGATGAAGAATAGGGTGCTAGGAAACCTTGGCCTGCCTGAGCGCATCAGTAGACCTTTTCTGAGTAATTTTTGAGCTGGCCTGTGAAGAATGGGTGTGAATTCACAGGACTGGGGTGGGGACAAAGGGCAGGGTAGATGCTGAAAAGGACGGGGGCTGCAGACTTCAGAAAGAAGGAAGGGAGCGCAGGAAGATAAAGGAACTGCAAAGGAGACCAGAAAGACGCCATAGCCCTTGGGAGAGGAAACATGCGCGAAGTGAGGTGCAGAATCCTTTCCAAATGTCTCAAGGGTGTACTTGGAGCCCATTGTTGGCTTGTTCCCTCCTTTGCCTTGCTCACATGGGAGATTTTCCCTAGAGGCGACTTCTTCCAAGACGGCCCAGGATTTCTCTGCCCTGAGGATTTAAGTCCTCCTTCCTCTGTGCCTCGGCTGTCCCTCTCTGTTCCTTGTAATGGTTACATTTTCTAAGTCTGTCCTTGTAGACAGGAACTAGGTGTCACTTATCTGTGTCCATGAAGCCTGGCACCAAGTGCTTGTGGAAGGGAACCCACATTATAAACATAAGGGGTGATCATGTTTTCCTTCCTGACACAAAACGCAGAGCTAAACAAGCTCTCAGACATTAAATTGTCTACCCACCTTATTTTATCAATAAAACAGAGAACCAAACAATGTCAAGGTCTTGTGCCTGATATACGGCCAAGCCAAAGTCAGAATACAATTCAGCAGGATAATAGTCTATCGCTTTTTCTCTGACTTGTTGATCAAGCTATAATTAAATGATGTGAACATCTATAAAACTGATGTTGAATGTGTCTATTTTTGCATTTATTCAGCAAGTTTTCACAGGATGCCAATGGTTTTAGGGCCTCCGTCTGAGGCTAGCACACTGGCAAAAGAGTAGGGACAGAACATAGAGTGTTCTTTTCACAGTATGGTCAGCATGAGAAAGCAGGCATGGTTAAAAAATATCAGACAACTGTAATGAGGAGGTTAAACAAATTCTGGGATGCGGAGAATGAGAAAGGTACTGAGAGAGGTAGAGGTTGCGCTAAATATAGAGAAGAGAATGGTATTAGTTTATGGATAGAAAAGCATGCCCAAAAATGCACAGGAAGGATGGAGCTTGACATAGGAAGTGGGGTAGATAATAATATGTGTTGAGTACGTACGATGTGCCGGGCACCTCCTGTAACAGTAATACACCCTTGTTTATTGACTCATTTACTTGTTACAATCCCCGTTTTCCATTACTCAGATGAAGAAATTGAGGCAGAAAGGTTAAGTAACTTTTCAAGATCACATAGATATCTAGGGTGTATATAAGGGGTCTGTGCCTGGCAGACTGGACCCAGAACCCTTGCTCTAGTAAACTGGCTGTTTAAGAAAAAACAAAAACCTTTTATTATATTATATTTTATTGTGAATTAGGTGGGGATTTACATTTCACATCATTAACATTGTCTTTTACAGGGACTAATGGTCTGTGTGATACATTTGGGTGCCTGGGAATATAGAGTTGAACCAGATTCTGAGTGTGTGTGTGTGTGTGTGTGTGTGTGTGTGTGTATCCTCATAACAGGGCTAAGATCTCTCCTATAGATATTCTAATTTCATGCTCAGACTGTGGAATATGCTATATTCTCATTTTTGCAATGTGAATCAGAGAACTGTAGCAATTCTAGCATGCTTACACTTTAGTGAAGGTGCATACATGCCCTGAACAGATGCTTGGACAGATGCACCTGAAAATAAATTGTATATACCAGTGCTTGTACTGGAGTATGACAGGGGACCCACCCCACCCCCCACAAAAATAGAATTTTGTTTCAAAGCTATGTATTTAATTTTTTTTAAAAACCAAACAACCTTATTACCTTCAAAGTACTCTTCATTATACTTAGCACATTTGTCAAATCTGCGATTCCATTCTTGCAAACATTTTTCAAACTCATCTCGTTTTTTACTTCACCTCTTCTACGTTGTCAAATCCCTGTCCTTTCATGTTCCTCTGCATTTGTGAAAACAAAAAGAAGTTGTATGGTGTGAAATCAGATGAGTAAGGTGCTGGGGCAAGAGAGGCATGCTGGTTTTTGCCCAACACTGACACACTGAGATGACTACGTGAGCAGGTACATTGTCCTGGTGGCAAAACTAGTCCCCCATCTGCCACAAATCAGGCCTTTTTTGTCACCCAGTGTTATGCTATCTTCTCAGAACCTCTCAATAGAAAGCTTGATTAAAAGTCTGACCTGGTAGACGGAACTCCAAACGCATTATGAGTTGACATTTTCATCCATTCGAGAAGTTGACGAGGTTTGTCATCAATGGACATTTTATCTTTTTGAAATGAGAAAACCGCTTGTACACTTGTGTTTTCCCATAGCGCTGCCCTTGTACGCTGTGACCAACATCACAGCAGCTTCTGCTGCATTTTTCCCAAGCAGGAAACAAAATTTTACGGCCTCGTGTCCTTCTTTTTGAGTGAAATTTGAGTGAAATTGCTTGGACAAAAAAATTCACTGACCAGAGAAACCCTTCCCAGGTTATGCCGCTGGGTGCACTAACTCAGAGCGAGTTTCTGGATGCTTGCCTAGTGGGAATAAATGTGTACTACGGAAGCTCCTCTCTGCTTAGCGCAACTCTGTTTGGAGGGTTACCCCTTCATATGCCTGGGAATACAGTATGGCCCCAGGATCTTATTGTGGGATAGAATTGTGTTCAGACCCTGGTCGTTCTACTTCCCAACTGTGTCATAAAGCCTCTCTGGGCCTCAATTTTCTCACCTATATAATGTAGATAACAATCTCTCTGCTTCAGTGTCATTATGAGAATAATACAAAATGTAAAGCTTTTGTACATTGGTGGGAGCGCTGATTGTTATTACCAAAACCCACAATTTTATATATTTTTGTTATATATTTTATTGTTACCAGGGTTCTAATTCTCCTGTGGGCTATGAAGAGCCTCAATAATGTGGTAGCAACCCAGGGAGTCTGCAGGTTCTCTTCAATCTTGAGGCAGGAAAGTACCGAATAAAGAGGGTTATCATAATGCAATAATCGTAGAGCCATGACAGCAGTCATTGAAGATGCCTAGAGCACTTGGCTGCTAAGCAAAATGCTAGTAGTTCAAATCTGCTAGCCACTGGGTGGGAGAAAGATGTAGTTGTCTGTTTCCATAAAGATCTCCAGCCGTGGAAACTCTGTGGGCTTCTACTCTATCGTACGTGCTGTGGGTAGGAATCAATTCAACAGAAATGAACTCTTGTCTGTTTGTTGGGCACTTGATTGGCCTGTTTTAGTCCTGGGTGTCTATGCCATAGGAAGGGACTAGTGATGCCTCCTGTGAGAGACCCTATCAAGGCACAGCCATGCACCTTCTCTCCATTTCTCTTGCTTATAAAAATTAATGTTTTCTTGTGGTCTGAACAAGCCACATGACAGGCTTGAATCAGATTTTTAAAATACTAAACTAAACCCACTGTTGTTAAGTACAATATGACTCACTGAAACCCTAACAGACAGAGTAGACTACCACGAGGCTCCCCAGGCTGTAAATATTTACGAAAGCAGACTTGCACATAGTTTCCCCACAGAACTGCAGGTAGGTTTGAATTGCTGACCTTTCATTGAGCAACCAAGCGCATAATCGTTGCTTCTTGGATCAGATGTTCAGACCCTCATACTTTGGATGAGACAAACATATGGCAGTCTGCTCATGTAAAGATTACAGCCTTGGAAACGCTGTGCAGTCGGTCGATTATGCTTTATGGGTGTCCTAGGAGTTTGAACTGACTTTATAGCAATGTATGTGGTTTTCCTGACACAGAAATGGCTCCTCTTCCTCGAACACGTGGTAAAATGATTTACACTTTGTAGTGGAAAGAAATAAAATCAATGATGCCATATTATTTTCATGTGACACTCTCTTCCCTGACACTGTTTCTCGTGTCTGTAACACTTGGAGTTGCTTATCTTGGTATGAATACATTTCTGAACTTTTCCCAGGAGCAATTTTGGATAACCAGAAGGAAAAAGGATAAAAGAGCATTAGACTCCCCCGGAAGTGCTGGACAAGGATCATTAAAATAAAAAAAACACACACAATTCTTGAATCAAGCTGAAGAAGGGACATTGTAGAATGGGTTTTAGAGTGGTAGGTACAGTATACCTAGGGTCCTAAGTTTGACTTTATACGTTATTACCTCAATCATTTCATATTAGTGCTCTTCTCTAGGCCTCAAGGTCCATATTTGTTGTGGGGGTTACATAATCTGCTACACCTTGTGGAGGGGTGGAGTCTAGCCTGCCAATCAGGACACAACTTGATGACCTCATTTGGAGGCACCACAGAGATAAATAGCTCACTAAAAGCAAGACACAGGCTCACTCCCTGCGAGATATTCCTGCGAAAAACACACATGGAGCTACCCTAGACCTCTAGAGCTGAAGGAGTCACGTGGAGACCCCTGCCAGTGCTGGATGCTTCCACTGCTACTGGATCCACAAGGCTTTCCACCCACTGGCCTGTGATCTTCCTGCATTCAGCATCATTGAATGTGTTGTGTGAATCTGAAGAGGAATTTATAGATTGGTATTGGATATATGGGCTAATAGCAAACTTGGACTTGATCTGGACTGGGCTGGGATGTTTTTTCAATATTCAATTGCTGTTGTATATAAAGAGCTTTCTTATATACATATGAGTGTCTATGAATTTGTTTATCTAGTCTATCCAGACTAATACACTTGTGAAATGTGACAGTTAACTATAGCTATTATGAAACTGCCTATGAAGCTAGAGATAAAGTCTGAAATCTTTACATTCTTACTTAGACCTTGCCCTGCTATTGCTTAGCTATAGTAAATCTTTAAATGGTATATGAGTGGATGGATCAATAATGAATTTATTAATGGATGGATGAAGGAGGGAGAGAAGCAAGACAAACTGTAGAAAAGGCAGAAGGAAAACATCTACCTAGCTTTCACATACTAAGGTTCTGTCTTGACATCTATACAAAAAGCCTAGAAAGTTACTATTCTCCCATTTATTTTTCCCATATGGGAAATTACACTGAAAGAGGGTAAGTAATTTGCTCAAGGTCATACAGTATATAGAAAGCGATGGAACTGGGATTTAAATGAGTTGACTATGACCCCTAATTGTTTTTCTCACTACTGTTCAAGACTCTAACCTCATAAAAAAAACCTTTTATTGAGTACAGACTATTTTCTTGATCTTTGATTTATATGATAGAAATACATCATTGAATAGGGGCACAAATCTACATGTCAGGGGAAGACTTTATAGTGTAGGGAGTAGAGCTGATATTTGTTGAGTATCTATTTACATGTTCTATAATTTTTGCCAAATGGATATCATTTGATCCTCATAAAATGGTTTGATTGTAGGGCAAAGAGATAAATGACTCTGTGAGGCCTATTTCCTCCCCTCCCCCTCCTGCTCTCTGGTGATCAGACCAGCATGTTGCTGCCCTAGCTAGTTCTCTGCCTCAACCTGTGTGCTACATTACCTGTGGGCAAAGCCAACCCGTGGATCATGTGTTGCTAGAGCGTGAGGCTCCTTTGAAACCTGCTTTGTCACACTGCTGGTGTGTACATCGCTTGAGCTTGAGGCTGATGGATCCTGTTGCCTTGCATTGTTTGAGTTCAAAATCCCATCTGGGTCTGCTTCACTAAACTCCTGAGCTACTGACTCTTGCTGGCCCACCCTGCTGTTTGCTGCCTATGGGCAGACTCTGTCTGCCTTGCTGGAAGGGAGGACTCTACTGTCTGCTTCCTTGACCTTGGTCCTGGCAGACCAGGTGAGTTGAAGGACTTTCAGTATATTTACTGTTCCATGGAAGTGAGTTGAACTGAGCTCTCTGTACTTCTGTGTGGAGCAGTTAGCTGTTATATTCCTTCTTGCTGTATAAGTCTATCTATCTATCTATCTATCTATCTATCTATCTATCTATCTATCTATCTATCTATCTATCTATCTATCTATCATCTAATCATAAGTGTCCTGGTTTTGTTTCTCTAAAGAATTCTGCCTAACACAAATAACATGAATAAATCTGATAGTTTGGGTTTCAGTATCCAGATAGTACAATGAGGGCTCATGAGCATTAGTAACTGCATTTCTATAGGCCTGTGCCCCTACCAGTCCTAGAAAGAAATTTTGTCTTTTACCCTACCCTGCTTCTTCAGATAGTTCTAAGAGTCCCCAAGGAGGCTTACATGTGCCTACACACTGGTCCTGTTATCACTTGCTACCATAGGAGTTGAAGCGGGGCTTCATAGCTCCAGGACCCTGTTTACTTGGGAACTGCTTCCAAGGACTTATTATATTTACCATTGCCATTATCTTCAGACATGGGAATCTGAGATCTATTGAAATGAAGTGGCAATCTTTTATTTCATTTCTAAAAATTAAATCAGCAGAGGACAATGTTCCAGAGGAGTGAGAGGTACATGTGCCCTTGTCCTTATGCTCACTTCAGTAGCAATCCACCGCAAACAGCTTGGACTCCAAATTGTTGCTGGATCTTGTGATTCATCTTTTTTTAATTCACACAGAGATCTGTCCATTTAGGACATGTGCCTAAGATGCCGGCGTATCGGATATTGCCTGTACTGGGAACTACTAATGTGCTCTGATGTCCAGGGACCATAGATACTTCACCCTGCTGGACCCTTCCTTCACTTCGGTCTTTCTGAGGTCTTCTATTAATCCTTCTTCTATTAAAACTTCCTACAGCCTCCTTTCCTCGTTTTTCTCCTCCTGACTACCCCATTCCGCTTCCACTTTGCCAAATGCCTGTGTATTTATTGGAGCCCATAGAAATGATTCCAGTTTTAAGACGCGGTAGACTTTTGTTGTTGTTGTTTGCTTGGTGCCGTTGAGTCTGCTATAATTCCTGGTGACCCTTGTGCAACAAAACAAACCATTGCCAGGTCCTGAGCCAGCCTGCCCATCTTTGCTGTGTTTGAGCTCACTGTTACGTCGATTGTGAGCCTGCTTCCTCTTCGCTGACAGCCTCGCCCGCTTTACCTAGCATAATATCCTTCGCCAGGCTTGATTGCATCCTGAAAACATGGTCAAAGTACGTGAGATGAAGTCTTGCCATGCTCAATTCTAAGGGACATTCAAACTGTGCTTCTGTAGGCATCCGTAGCTCATTGGCATGGACTTGAGCTGACTGATCACGACCGTAGAGGGCGGACTGGAACTGCTCCGTGGTGTTTTTAAGGCTTGACAGTTTGACGAGGAAGGCACTCAACACTGGATAGACACAGCGGCTGCAACAAGGAGCTCAACCATGAAGACAGTCGTGAGAATGGCACGGGGCTGGGCTCTGTGTAGCTCTCTTTTTCATAGGCTTCCCATGACTTGAAACTGACTCCATGGCAACGAATAACAGCCACAAAGCTTTGTGGAAGAAGGGAGCCTACCCTTTCTCATGAGAAGCAGCTGCTCAGTTTAAAACACAGTCATTATGGGTAATGACCCAGTGCTCAGCCCACAGCATCATTAGGGTTCCATGGCAGGGCATGTGGTACTTAGTATTCTTCACCACCACCAACTCCTCTTTATCTAAAACTTTTCTTTGCATGATTATGTGATGACTAGAAATACCATGCCTTGCACCAGGCATACCTTAGTCTTCAAAGTGACATCTTTGTGTGTTTTTTTAAATATTGTTTATATCTTTTGCAACAGATTTGCCCAATGCAATACATCCTTTGATTTCTTGACTGCTTCTTCGATAGTGAATACAAGTCAAATGAAATCCTTAGCAGCCATAGTTTGTCAGCTTATCGTGATGTTGCTTATTGGTTCACTTGGGAAGATTGTTTGTTTTCTTTACATTGATTGATTTTTACCACCAAAAAAATTCTAGTATAGTTATGATTTAATTTGCATCTTCTGATTTGCTACGATGGAGGGACAATTGAGTCCCAGTTTTGTAATAACTAATAATCAGGGTCCCGGTGACCATTTGCGCTGCATTCTGTTCCGATCGCGTAGCCGCTACACAGTCATTGATGTGACCAATGTCGGCGGGCCGCGGGTGGATGCTTCAGAGCTTCTTCTTCAAAGCTCGGTCCTGCCAAGCCTCTCTCGCCTGTCACAGAGGTGCGGTTTTATGCCCACTGCATGACCTCTACTAATTCATGTAAATTAACCTCCTTCTCTCTAAACTACTTGGGGGCACCAAAAGGTACTTCCTACTCAGACAATGAAAGGATCTTGCCCTAGTCTCTTCACTGCTGCTTACTATTATTTATAACTACTCTTTGTCATTTGACTGGGGGTCTGCTATCCCCATTCCATGTGACTCATGGGGGCATTATAATCAGCAAGGGGGCTGCTTAGAAAACTGTAGGGTGCGTAGGGCAGGGCTGTACAACCTCAGCACTGTGGATATTTCAGGCCATAAAATTCTGGGGTGAGAAGAGCTTCCCTGTGCTCTGTAGAGTGGTTAGCAGTTTCATGCCCTCTCACTAGCTGCCAGCAATACCCAGTACCCCAAATTGTGGCAAGCAAAATCTCTACAGATACTGTCCAGTATGACGTGGAGCTTACATTTGTGTCTGAGAGATTATCTTCTATCGTGGTTGCTATTGTTGAACTCAGAAAGGAGCCAGATGCTTCCCTGTAGACCGAGAGCAGACTTGCAGAGCAGAATGGTGTCCCGTCTGGCCTACAAGGAGAGAGCAGGGCAAACTCATCAGGTGCACATTTTGTTTTCCAAGCTGGCCTGCGTTGCTGAGGCATTCTGTTGGGTAATGGTTAGGAAGACAGTTGAATGGTAGAGAGTTTGTGGTTGATTGTGAGCTCCAAAGATCCAATCAACACCCAGTCTAATCTGTATAGAGCCCCTGCCTCTCCTCCCCCTCCTGGAGGCCCCATTCTTGAGCTTTTAATTTGTTTTCACAGCGGTTTGAACAAATTGAATTTGTTAATTAAAGTGGTAAAATGAAATGCTGAGCATTATTGACTAGATGCTAATGCCATTAAGGGGACTGAAGGAGAGGGACCCAGGCTGTCGATCGCAGCACAAATCAGATCAGCAGAGGCCACAGTCCAGCCTGTGCCTGAAGGCTGGGGGACAGACCTGCTTACGTGCCAGGTGACTTCCTCTTTATCATGGAGGGTCTGTATCCCCAAGACATCATTTCAGCAAATAGTTAACTCCTTGGTGCTAGGACTTACTATGTAATGAGGATATAATGGTGATTCACACAAAATCATATACACAGGATTCTCATCTTCTGATGGGAGAAAATGCATGATAGAGATGCCACTCTAACATACCATAAACACTTATGAGTTTGGTTTCTAGAGATAAAATGTCTAAGGTTCAGATGCAGCTCTGCCACTGACAGACAAGCTACAAACTTAATTTCTTTTCTCATAAAATGGAGCTTGTAATAATAACGCCTGCTTCATCAGACTTCAGTAAGGATTGATATAATCCAGGTAAAGTACTTAACACTTCACTCTGCAGCGTAAGGAGAGTTCATGCACAGCCAATGGATACTTCTTACAAGTACCAGGACCAATGGCGGGCCAGTCCATTCAGATTCATGCACTGATTAACGCCTTATTATGACAAGGGAAGTACAAAGATGTGGAGGGCCGCTAAAGAATGGGGGCAAGATCTGGTATAGGAGAATTTATTAAGGAATATTTGAATTGTAAGAGGCCCCAATGGCACTGTTGGGTAAATGTTGAACTGCCAATTGCAAAGTTGCTGGTTCAAATCCACTACCTGCTTTACGGAAAAAAATATGAAGCTTTCTGATCCTGTAAAGATTTAGAAACCTCACAAACAAACAAACAAAAACATATTGCTGAGAACAAGGGGTTCAGAGCAGAGGCCTAAAACCCATCTATAGACAATGGGACATCCCTCACAGAAGGGTCACAAAACAGGGATGAGTCAACCAGGGTGCAGTATAGCACTGATGAAACACATACTATTCCTCTGGCTCTTTGAGGTTCTCTCACCCCCACCCCCACCCCTCACCCTAATCGTCACCCCAGTCCTGCCTTTCAGTTCTGGTTAGACTGGAGCATGTACAGTTCCAGGTAGATAAACCCCTCAGGAACAGAAATGGGAGTAGCGATACAAGGAAGGTAGGGGAAATATGGGGGAAGGAGGACAGGAAGGGAGAACCAATCACAGTGATCGCCGCATAACTCCACCCCTCCCCCAGGGGGGACCAGCAACAGAAACCATGGGGGAAGGGTGACAGCAGTTGGCATAAGATATAAAAATAATAATAATTTATAATTTATCAAGGAATCACAAGGGGGAAAATGGGAGGAAGGGTAAAAAAGCTGATCCCAAGGGCTCAAGTCAAAAGTAAATGTTTAGAAAATAATGATGGCAACTTATGTACAAATATGCTTGATGGAATTGATGTATGGATTGTTATAATAGCTATAAGAGCCCCAATGGAATGATGTTAAATGCATATATATTTATAGCCTCAGAAATCCTAAAAGGTTTGCTATGAATCAGAATTGACTCAGTGACCGTAGGGATTTGAGATGTCGTAGTAGATCTTTGGCATTCAAGGTGAAGAAGCGGGAGAGGATCTTAAGGAGAGAGGAAGAATGTATGCAAAGTCCTAGATTGGGTTAGTTGCCATTGGGTCTATTCCAGCTCCTAGTGACCCAATGCACAGCTACAGACGACACCCTATCCGGTCCTGTGCCACCCACACAGTCTTCTTAGCTTTGAGCACATTGTTGCAGGCACTGTGCCCATCCATCTCGCCAAGGGTCTTCCTCTTTTTGCCACTCTCTAATAAAGCAAACATGATGTCCTTCGCCAGGGACTGGTCTCTCCTGGTGAGACAGTCACACCATTGTTGCCTCTAAGGATCGCTCGAGCTCTACGTCTTCCAAGATAGATGGGTTTGTTCTTTTGGCAGTCCATGGTGTTTTCAATAGTCTTTGCTAGCACCAGAATTAAAATGCATCTGTTCTTCTCTGGTCTTCCTTATTCAATGTCCAACTTTCACATGCATATAAGGAGATTGAGAATGCCATGACACGAGCCAGGTACACCTCGGTCCTCAAAGTAACATCCTTACTTTGCAACACTTTTAAGAGGTCATGTGCATCAGATTCACCTGATGCAATGTGTCTTTTAATCTCTTGACGGCTACTTCGATGAAAATTGACTGTGAATCCAAGCAAGATGAAATCCTCAACAACTTCAATATTTTCTCCATTTATCATGATGCAATTTACTGGTCCAGACACGATGATTTTGAACTTCTTAACATTGAGTTGTAGTCAGAGGATGCAACACTTGATCTTCATAAGCATTTCAAACCCTCCTCACTTTCCAAGAAAGGCCGTGTCATCTCTGTATCACAGGTTGTCAGTAAGCCTTCCTCCAACCCTGATGCCACACCCTTCTTCCTGTAATCCAGCTCTCTGATGATCTGCGCAGCACACAGAGTGAAGAGATGGTGAGAGGCTGCAACCCTGGCACACGCCATTCCTGCAGCGTTATGTATGTACCCAGTGCCCTTTCTTGTTTTGTTTTGTGTTTTTATACTCCTGAATCAATCTGTGGGGAAAGTCAGAGGGTTTTATCTGAATGGCTCTTAAGGTCATTCTCACCTCAAGGCTCCACAGTTTCTGGATCCTCAACTCAGAATGCATCCTTTCCCTTCTCTCTGCTGACCCTTCTCAATCTCAGCTGAAATATCACCTTCTCAGAGAAGCCACCCAGCTCCTAGCTTAAAACAGGACACGCTCTTCTCTGATAGAACCCTGTTCTTCTTTTCTTTCAAGCCCTTATTATGATTTATTATTATATGTGTTAACTACTTGTTTACTTTTTAAATTTCCCTGTTTCTACTAGGCTGCAACATTATGATTTAAGAGCACATTTTTTTTTCTTCACTGAATACAGTACACAGCACAGCACAAGACATGATGTATATAAGGCATTAATATTTATTGAATGGATGAACAAAGGATGCTAAATTAAGCAGATTAGATATAAGTGCTTGGTTTTTATAGCCCAATCATTTGGGTCAATAATATACACATATGAGTACATCAGTAAGAAATGGGAAGAGAAACTCATTTTTGTATTCTTGCTG
>NW_022104341.1:79031912-79033602 GCF_000313985.2 Echinops telfairi
ATCCCTCTGTGGGTTCCTGAGACTGTCCCTGGTGACAGGAGTAGAAAGCCCAGTCTTTCTCCCAGGGAGCTGCTGGTGGTTTCCAACTGCCGCCTATGCAGATCACAGCCCAACCATCACCACTACACTACCAGTTAATAATAAATCTCATTGATTCAGCTAAGCATCACCTCCTCTCCTGATGCTCTGACTTCAAGACCTGCTCAAACACTGCCCTTCTCTACTTGTGGCAACTTGAACAAAATGCTTTCCACGCTGCGGAAAATACTCTCATCTGCACGATGGCCTTGTGCCTTCTGCAGGCAATCATATCTTACAGACTGTATGCTAGCAGTCAGATGCTTAGATTTGAGTCCTAGCTATGTTATTAGCTCACTTCTAGGCCTCCAAAATACCGTATTCTAACTCTGGCCAGACTTCGTCTTACAGGCTTTGGACATGTTACCAAGAGAGACTCGTTCCTGGAGAAGGGCATCATGCTTTGTAAGGCAGAGGGGCAGTGAAAAAGAGGAAGGCCCTCAGGGAGATGGATGGGCACAGACGCTGCAATGAGCTCACGCATAGGAACCATGGTGAGAGTGTGGCAGGATTGGATGGTGCTTCCTTCTTTGGGGTATTGGGTCGCTATGGGTAGGAACAGACCTGATGGAACCTAACAGCCACAAACCTCCAAGCTTTGCTTTATCCAGATGTAGAGGCAGGATGTTGGACCCTATGTTGTTCATACCCCCTCCAAGGGTGATACTTTATCTGTTCAGAAACACAGAGCTCGGTTGTGGTTGATGTCGCTTGGTGCCAGGAAGTCTGTTCTGACTCCTAGCAACCCTATGTACAACAGAACTGAGCATTGCGCCATCTTGTCTCATCCCCACAATTACTGTGATTTTTGAGTCCGTTGTTGCAGGCACTGTCAATCCATTTTACTTAGGATACTTTTAACTCTTCTATTTAATAAGCATATTATCCTTTTTCAGGTAGCGGTCCTGCATGATAACATGTCCAAAGTACGTGAGATAAAGTCTTACCAACATTCCTTCTAAGGAACATTATGGCGGTATAGTTATTCATTTTTCTAGAAGTTTACAGTATAACCAATATTTTTCACCTAGACCAAAATTCAAATTAATCCATTCTTCTTTTGTTTTCCTTATTTATTGTCCAGCTTTTCCATTCATATTAGGTGATTGAAAATACGATAGCGTAGGTCAGGGAAAACTTAATTCTGAAAATTACATATTTGCTTTCTGATGATTCGGAGACTCTTTTGCAACACACTTGCCCAATGTAACATGCCATTTGATTTCTCAACCGCTGCTTCCATGGGCATGCAATGCAGATCCAAACTGAACTGAAATCCTTAGCAACTTCAAACTTTCCTCCGTTTGTGAGGTTGTCTACTGGTCCAGTTAGAATTTTTTTTACATTGAACTATGATCCATAGTAAACCACTTGTCTGTCAGTTTGTCATACTGTGGGGGCTTATGTGTTGCTCTGATGCTGGAAGTTATGTCACTGGTATTCAAATGCCACCAGGGTGACCCAAAGTGAACAAATTTCAGGGAAGCTTCCAGACTAGGAACAGACAATGAAGAAGGACTACACTCTCCACTTCTAAAGGAAAAACAACTGAAAACCTTATGCATATCTTTGAAGCATTTTCAAATACTGAAAGCCCAAACAAAGGAAGCAG
>NW_022104341.1:79034684-79035400 GCF_000313985.2 Echinops telfairi
AGAAGACCTGATGAACTCTGGGAGGACATCAAGACTGTCATTCATGAAGAAGCAAACGGTCATTGAAAAGACAGAACAGATCAGAGTGGATGTCAGAAAAGATCCTGAAACTTGCTCTTAATCCTAGAGTAGCTGAGACAAAAGGAAGAAAGAGGAACTTCAAGAAATGAATAGAAAACGTCAAAAGGCAGCTTAAGAAGACAAAGCTAAATAGTATAATGAACTGTGCAAGGACCTAGAAAGAGAAAACCAAAAGAGAAGATGCTCAGCATATCTGAAACTGAACAAGCTCAAGAAAAAGTTCAAGCCTGGGATTACCCTATGGAAAGATTCTTTAGGGAAAATAGTGAATGATTCACGGAGCATCAAGAGAATATATAAAGAATACAGAGTCACTGTACAGAAAAGCACAAGTGACATTCCACGTTTCTGGGGGTAGCATATGAGCAAGAACCAATGGTGCTGAAGGCAGAAGTTCAAACTGCACTGGATGTGTTAGGCAATTATTTGGAAGGCAGCTACCTGGCCCACTGATTGGAGGAGATCCATATGTGTGTCCATTCCAAAGAAAGAGAGCCAACAGAATGCTCAAAGCAGCAGCACCTTGACAGGGAACTGCCAGTAGTTTAGGATGGATTCAGAAGAGGATTTAGGACAGGGGTTATCAGTGCTGATGTCAGACGCAGGTAGGCTTCACACAGATAATACCAGAAAGA
>NW_022104341.1:79036407-79038221 GCF_000313985.2 Echinops telfairi
TGCGTGTCTTGTTCTGTTTTGCATAGGGTTGGAGCCGATTTGGTTGTACCTAATAACAACAACAAAATCCATAGTAAAACCTGTGGTCTTTCACCTTCAGTAATGCTTCAAGTTCTCATTTACAGATGCAGGATTGTGTCTGTTGCATATTGCAGATTGTTAATGAGTCTTCTTCCAGTTCTGATGCCCCATTTGTGGGAGAAAGGGCCAGCCCCCACAACGAATCACGGGTTCAGTAAGTGCAATTGTACGGTGGAGATATATAGAGATTATAGTAAAGTTATAGAGCATGATAGAGATAGGAGAGAGAGTAAAATAAGGAAGTCAGACACATTTCATGGTAATATACTCACCTCCTGGATGGCCATAATCTTACCAGCCAGGTCCACGCACAGCATGAGCCGATGTGAGGGGGGGCAGAGACCCCCTTTATTGTTAAGCAAGGCTTAGATCTACTTAGGGGACATGATTACAGATAACCACACATGTCACAGGAAGGGGTTGTACAATAGGCAATACAAGCAATAGGAGGGGGAGATACAATGGGCATAGGCATAACAAGAAGGGGATGAGCTGGGTGTACACATGATAGGAAGGGGTGGAACTAGAGGTATGTATGTGACAAGATAGGTGGATCCTAGACTCAATATGGCAGCCTAATCTTGGCCACCCTTGGGTGGGCTTGACCTCCCTGGGATCTCCTTCAGGAAAACAATTTACTACTCTCCTTATCAGAAGGGAGTGGGCCCTACTTGTTGTGGGATAAACAGTGATGACTGCTTGCTCTGGATGGCTGATAGCCCTTAGGGAGAATAACCACTGACCTACTTCTGTTGAACTCCAAGTGTATAGTCATTCACCACATGTAGCAAGCAGCTAAGTTTGGCATATATTTGGGGGAGACAACTTGGGAGAAATCTTTCTGTTTCCCCTCACCATTTATCGTCATATAGTCCATCTTTTTGGATCATTTGCTTAGAATAGAGATTAAATAAACACAGTGAAAGGATGTAATCCTGACACATACCTTTCTGAATTTAAACTAAAAAATACACCTTGCTCTGTTCAAATGACTGTCTGTTGGTCTATGTACCAATTTTGCATGAGCACAATTAAGTGTTCAGGAATTCGAACTCTGTGCAAACGTATCTATAATTTGCTATGATAAACACAGTGGAAGGCCTTTGCATACTCAAAAAAACACAGCTAAACTTTTTCCCCAATATTCCCTGCTTTCAGCCAAGATACATTTGATGTCAGCAGTGATGTCCCTTGTTCCACATTGGCAACTTGAATTTCTGACAGCTCCCTTTTGATATACAACTGTGACCATTTTTTAACTATCTTCCAAAAAATATTTACTTGCATGAGACATCAGTAATTGATACATTATACTGGAGCACCTTTCTTTAGAATGAGCATAGATATGGATCTTGTCTACCCAATTAGTCAGGAAGCTGTCTTCCAAGTTTCTTGGCGTAAAGTGAGTGCTGCCAGCATTACATCTTTTCATTGAGACACCTCATTTAGTATTAAGTCAATTCATAAATTCTCACTTTTCTCCAATGCTTTCAGTGTAGTTTGGACTTCTTTCTTCAATATCATCAATTTTTGATGGTATGCTACCTCCTAAAATGATTGTCCATAGACAATTCTTGTTGGAACATTGACCCTGTGCATTCCTTTCAACTTCTTTTGATTCATCTTGCATCATTCAACATTTATACATAGAAACCTTTAATATTGCAACCCAAGGCTGAGATTTTTTTCCTTTGGTTATTTTGGTTTTCTGACTCTATATCTTTGAGCATTTA
>NW_022104341.1:79038597-79049264 GCF_000313985.2 Echinops telfairi
GTCTGACTGATAATATTGAATTTCTCCATCATTTCTTTCCACAGATGTAGTTGATTCCATTCCTGTGCATTTCATCTCTTGAGGTATATATACATAGCAGCCATTTATGTATCTGAGAAAAGGTATTGAAGTGAATAAAACTTGTCCTTACAAAATTATATCGTGTGATAACCTTCAGCATCCATATTTTCTTTTGATCCCTCTTCCTTCCAACATCTCAGTGTTCATATCGAATCACCAGTAATTATCAATCGATTGTGATTACATGTTTGATCCATTTCAAACTGCAGAATTTTGTAAGGTTCTTCAATTTCTCTATCTTTGGCAGTAATGGTTGCTACCTAAATTTGAATAATAGTCATATTAACCAGTCTTGCTTATAGTTGACTGACAGCGTTATACTTTAAATCAGATCTTGAAATGCTCTTTTTGGCTGTGAATGTGATGTCATCCCTTTTCCTGCTGCAATTTTCTATGCCTGAAACAGAAGATCGTGTGATCTTTCAATTCAAAATGACAGCATCGGTTTTCTTCTCATCCGTAGACTATGTTAGTTGCTGGTTATATTGTTAAGGGAGATTCCCACTTACTAATGATTTTTCACTGATTGAGTGGAGTTCACCAGCTTTTGGGTGACTTTTCTGAGGAGCTGTGGGAAAGTCACTTATCCTGAGACTGATTTTCCTCTCTGTAATAAAGAGTATTTTGTGGATTTAGCATGTCTTTGTAAAAATAAAATAAGATGCAAAAAGGAAGAAGCTCCTTCCAAGCAAACTGTCAAATGCCCTTCCACTGTTATTCATATTCATAGCCAAGGAAGTGCCATAGCCAAATTGGAGGTGACCACTTGGATCTCAGGGAAT
The DNA here is from genome assembly GCF_000313985.2 of Echinops telfairi. Classification (NCBI taxonomy): domain Eukaryota; kingdom Metazoa; phylum Chordata; class Mammalia; order Afrosoricida; family Tenrecidae; genus Echinops; species Echinops telfairi. The sequence continues at coordinate 79,039,461 of NW_022104341.1, forward strand.
ACTTAGGCCCTCTTTGAGGATCCCAAGTTGCTTCAGTGTTAGAATCATACACCAGAGTATGAATCTTCTGAGTTGTGTGACACAAGGGGACTATTAAGACCCCTTGATCCTGCTACTCACCACTCCTCCCACAAACCTACCTCCACCTGGATTTCATGGGGTTTTGAGCTCAAATAGATGCCTGGGAAGCTTAGTCTGTGGGTTGTCATCATAGAGCATGACTTCTCAAAAGAGCTCAGTGTGTAATAGAGGGAAGATACTGAACAACTACAGAAGGCAAATGCTCTTGTTTCACAGAAGAGAGGTTTGTAGATTTCTTCCACTTTCTACAAGGCCAGAGAACTGGGTTTAGCTGGGATTTCAAGAGCTCAACAAGTTATACCTCTGCTCCCTATCCAACATCAGAATCAAATGAGATATGAGTCAGGATTCGGGCAAATTACCAGCTTCAAAAGCCAGATTGGAGAGCATGGCTTGAGTGAGTGATAAAAAAAACAAATATTGAACCTAAACTCTTCCTTCCCAGTCAGAGGCTATAAATGTGTACTCTCTGTAGGCAAGAAGAAACCAGAGAGAGAGAGAGAGCAAGCTGAGCTTCAATGTTCTAGTCCCTCCCTCATCCTTAGGATTGGATAAATGACTCCCGCTCTTCTGATGCTACTCCAGTCTGGGAAATAGTAGGACAAGCGGAGAGCAGGGTTGCTCTTGTAGGCCTATCCCTGTATTGAAACACATCCATATCTCGGTGGTGATATCCAGTTTACAGCTGTATAGTCAGATCTAAAGTTCATAGCCTCAGAGAGACATTGGAAATTTTTAAGCAGGGCAATGACAGTGAAATGTATGGGATATAAATGGAAGATGGACATGCATCCAAAGTTCAGTGGCTCTTAATACAATTTCATGGCTTCATAACTGCTGTTGCCAAAACCGATTAATTAAATAACGTTGACCACCTTGAACTCCAATGAATAAATTGAAAAAATGACGTGGTAGATTAGCTTCTGGAAGAAAAGTGGGGGGAATAGTGCTAGATAAGGACACTTTCATGGGGAACTCGTTGTTATTGCTGTTGGTAGCTGCCCCTGAGTGAGCTCTGACCATTAGCTGCTATGTGTACAATAGAACGAAGCCCTGCCTGGTCCCACGCCTCCCTCACAACTGCCACCCTGAGCCCGTGTTGGAACCATCTCATGGAGGGGCTCCGTCTTCAGTCACTAACCTTTACTTTACTAAGCATGGTGCCCTTTTCCGGAGACGGGTCTTTCCTGATAACATGCCCAAAGTATGTAGGACACAGCCTCAAGACCCTCGCTGACTATTTCTTCAGAGACAGATATGCCGGATTTTCTGGCAGTCCCAGGTGCTTTAAACATTCTTTGGCAACACCAAAGTTCGACTGCATGGATCCTTCTCCGAGCCTATTCATTGGATAGCTTTCACATGCATCTGAAGCAACTGAAAATCCCCTGGCTTGGGTCAGCTGCGCCTTCATCTTCCAAGGGACACCACTGCCCTTTAGCCCTTAGTGGGAGTCATAAAGATTAATGTTGTAAGTAAGAGTTGAGCTGAAATAAACTGACATTGATCATTCTGAGTAGGACCATCATAGCGCTTACTTTGTGGGGATGACAAATTCACGAACAATGCTGAAGTAGTAGAGATGGCTAATATAAGAGAAGACAGGTTCAAGAACTTGAAAAACCTTTGAACCAGGCCCTGGAGGAAGCAAAGGAAATCAAAGTTGTAGTGATCATAGAGAAAAAGGATGAGGTTTAGAACTAAGTTTTGGATCATGGGTATGGAGAAGGGAATGAAGGGTTCTTTAGAGACAGGTTAAGGAACTTTGGTGGTATAATGGTCTAAGCATTGCGCTGCTAACCACAAGGCCGGCAGTTCAAACCCATCAGCCACTCTGAGGGAAAAAGATGAGGTTGCCCCTATAGAGATTTATAGTTATAGAAATCCTACAAAACAGTTCTATTCTGTCCTATAAGGTCCCTCTGAGTCAGAATTGATTGGATGCTGTATTAGTCTAGGTACTTTGGAGAAACAAATCCACAGCGACTCATGTATAAGAGAGAGTTTTATGTAAAGAAAATGTGCATCACGAAAACATCCCAACCCAATGCTGCCCAAGCCCACAAGTCCAACATTAAGCCATTAACCCAATACCATTCCACAAAGTCCTCCACCTCACAAAACAGAGGCAATGATGCCAACTGCAGGAGGAAAGCTGAGGCAGTGAACGAACAAGCATCTCAGCACTAGCAGGGGTCTCCACACGGCTGCTCCAGCACCCAGGGCTGCATCGGGATAGGTCCATGTGGCTTCTTCTTGGGGATGTCCTGTAGGAAGTCAATCTTGCAAGCTGAAGCAGGGAACTGCTAAGGCAGCTGCACCCTGGTGCGAACATCACAAAGCAAGAGTCCCAAGAACTAGAAAGGTGAGGCTCACCACCCATTTATCCCTCCGCCTTTCAATTAGCCCCACATGTGATTATTGGCCAGGCTGGCACAATTAACTAACTCAGATGCTTTCATCTGGTTTGGTTTAGTTTGGAGATTGTTTATGGGGATGAATGTGACTGACATGTGTGCCTTCAGGAACCAGGTGGCTGGTGATGTACTTGGGAAGGGACACTGGAAGAAGATCGTGTTTGGGGGAAAGATGAGAATCGTTCATTTTAAGCCATTTTTAGTGGGAGATCTCGGTGGTGATATCCAGTTTACAGCTGTATAGTCAGATCTGAAGCTCAGGGGGCAAAACCAGATTTCTTCTTATGCCTAAAGTGAGCTCTTAAAAGTTATCTTTTAAAATTCACTGAGAGTGAAAAGTGGTGCCATTCATAATTATCTTAGGAGACCAGACACACATTGGGAGGTGTGATTCCTTACCTTGCTCCCCTGACCACTTCCTCTGGACATGCTCTGCTGGCTTACTGTTGTTGCCCCCTACAGAGGCCCTGCGCTACCTCTCCTGAGGAGTGATGCCTCAGGTAACATGATGGCTAGGGGTCCTTAACCGCCCCGCCCCCCCCACACTCCTTTTCAGAAAGTTAAATCTCTCAGTCCCTACACACATACATTACTGAATTGTTCAGGCTAGGGCCTCCTGGGAGATCAACCTATCTCAATCTTTTACCATTAGATAAACATTAGGGAAAAGAAAGGGAATTAAACCTTTCTGAGCTCCCCAGGGGCACTTACAAAATAAGCTACCTCGTCAAAACAGCATTTAACTAAATGGGTGAACAACATCAATGAGGCAACCTGGGGAGAGTGGCAAGGGCTCCTGCTGAGAAAGCAGCAAGGGGAACCAAGGAGATGCAAATCAGTCTTCAGGCTTTAGGACTACAGAACACAGAATTTAATCAAGGGAAGGCAATCCCCGGCTAGCAAGGCCAACCGCTTCCTTGAGGGCAAGGCCAAGCAGGGCTGATTGCAACAAAATTTTAATTGTTAACAGGTATGGCACTTTACAGTTTCCAAAGCGGTTTCCCATCTGGCATTTTATTTTGATCTTAAAGTCGAGAGGGAAATGGGGAAGAAATTACTATCCTCATTTAATGATACCGAAAACTAAAGGTAAAAAGGTCACCTCATACAGAACTGCCTCTTTCTGGCAAATAGGGCTGGCTGGCTGTGGGAATGGGACGCATGGGGAACGGAACGGAGAGCAAGGTTGTTCCGTGTGTTCCCACAGAGTCAGGTGGATAGAAGGTTGCACTTTTATGGAAGGAAAAAAATCTACTATTCAATAATATATGTAAAACAACTTAATGCAATGGAATTGATGCTGACTCATAGCAACCCTATAGGATAGGGTAGAACTGCCCCTGTGGGTTTCTGTGACTAACTCTTTACAGGGTAGAAAACCCAATCTTCCTCCCTTGAGGCAGCTGGTGGTTTTGAACTGCAGAACTTGCAGTTAGTAGTGCAGTGCATAATGGGGCTGCCTTAGAAGGTAGTGAGCTCTCTGTGTCTGGATGAGCTTACACAAAAATGGAGTGTTAGTTCTCCTTTAGAAACAATGAAAGTTGACAAAGTTGAGCTATATAGTCTTTGATATTTTCTAGTGTTTATTAAACATCTATTATGTTTTTTTAAACATCTATTATTGTGACAAATGCATGTATCTTTATTACATATTCAGAACAGCCATGGCATTATGATTAACTGCATTTTATAGAAGGGATTACTAGATCTCAGAAAGGGTAATGGATTTTTATACTGATTTTTTGATACTAATTCAGATTTTTTCTTGAAAGCAAAGAAAATAATAAAATTCTTTGTCTAAATAATAGAAGAAACAGTTTAAATCTATTTGTCGGTTAGGATAGATCAGTTTTGTACTCTGAAGGTCTTGTGTGTATGTTTCTCTAGACTGCAACCAAACAGCTTTTTAATTTTTTTCCCCCTTTTTGATGCAGAGGGTGAAAAGGGTTATGGAGAATTTTTTTAATTACCTGAAGATTTTCCCTCCGAGACAAACACTTAGTTGAAAGGTTCACAGCAGAAAACAGCAGAAAGATAACTTTGAAGTGTCATTTCCTGCCCCAGCTAAGAAATCCTACAGTTCTAGAAGGGTCACTCCATACCATGATTGACCCAGACTTTCTGAAAGACTCTTATGCCAATTTACAAGATGCTTCATCCTTTAACTTGCACTCAGGCTAACTTCTGTATATGGTTACCCTGGCAACTGTGTAATTGCAGAAAACAATGCCTTTCCCTGGTTTCGTTTCTAGCAAGTATGCAACAAGAAAAACTTTTGTCCTCTTGACATTAAAAGAGGATATGTGGTCTTTTGATAGCTGAATAAATGTTCAGCACTGTTATCCCCGTTCTTAAAAATTCCATAACAGCACCTTTTCTTTTCTAAACATTCCCTTTTCATCAATTCCATGGAAAATTAAAATTTCACTAAATGAATACATTTCTAAGGGTAAGAAACATTTTTAAAGATTCAAAAATACTATTTTCTTATTCAACCCTAAGCTCTGTGAAATTACTAGAGTTCAATTTAACTTGAAGAGTACCCCACCTCAACCCAGGGAAGACATACCTTATCATCCTCCACACCTATCTTTCAACAATATCCCAGAGTACCCAAGAAGCAAGTAATCAGGAATGAAGCAGACAGCCTAAGCGAGAGGCTGGCAGCATTCCCACTGCAAACCGCATAAGCCTGGAGTGCCGGACCTCGGAGTAGAAGAAACAGACTCACTGGCCTCACTGGGCACTCAGCATTCCCAAGCTTCCTTTGAATCCACTCTCATATTCTGTCTTGGGGAATGTGGGCTTGCTTATATACAAAGAGAAGAATATTAGAATGAAGTCAGGAAGAAAGCTAAGGTCCTTTAATTCACGTATTTATTCATTCAACCCGTGAACAAATGGACAAACACCATATATACTCGAGTATAGCCGATCTGAATATCAGCCGAGGCACCTAATTTTACCACAAAAAGTCATATAAAGGAAATTGCAGCAGCATAAGAGATAGAATAGGGTGAAAGCCTTTTCAGATGGAGTGCTGTGTGTGTGTGTGTGTGTGTGTGTCCACCACTTGTCTGTCAGTTGTTTCACTGTGGTAGCTTGGTGGCAGTGTGTTGTGTGTTGCTGAAAGCTATGTCACTTAAGGGGGAAATCAAGCCTTAAATTGCAATATAAAAGATTTGATTTGGGAATATTGGATGGTACAGGAATCAGCAAAAGAAGAAGGAAAGAATACAAAGAGTTACTATACAGAAAAGAACGAATCAACATTTCACCATTTCAGAAGGTAGCATATGAGCAAGAACAGATGGTACTGAAGGAAGAAGTACAGCTTGCATTGAAAGCATTAGCTATAAAACAAGGCTCCAGGAATTGATGTAATACCAATTGAGAATTCTTCAACAAGATGAAGTACTAGAAGCCGACAATAAGCTGATGAAATGCTCCTATGCCAGGAAATTTGTAAGGCAGTTACTTGACCAACTGACTTGAAAACATCTATATTTGTGCCTCTTCTAAAGAAAGATGACCCATCAGAAAGCTCAAATTTTTGAGCAATATAATTGATATCACATGAAAATAAAATTTTACTGAAGATCATCCAACAATGGCTGCAGCAGTGCATTAGAAGGGAGATCCCAGAAGTTCAGGTCAGATTTAGAAGAGAACCCGGAACAAGGTATATTATTTCTCATGTCAGATGGATCTTGACTCAAAGCAGAAAATACCAGAAAGATGTTTACTTGTGTTTCATTGACCATGCAAAGGCATCTCATTGTGTAAATAATTATAAACTATAGATAACCTTGAGAAGAATGTGAATTCCAGAATACTTCACTGTGCTCATGTGGAACCTGTGCATGGGTCAAGATGCAGTTCTGTGAACAGAACAATTGCCTGGTTTAAAATCAGGAAAAGTGTGCATCAGGGTTTCATCCTCTCACCATACTTATTCAAACTGTATGCTGGGCAAATCATCAGAGAAGCTGGATAATATGGAGAAGAACTTAGCTCCGGGATTGAAGGAAGCCTTATTAACAACCTGTGATACGTAGCTGACACAACTTTGCTTGCTGAAGGAGAGGAGGACTGGAAGCACTTGCTGACGAGGATCAAGAATTACAGCCTTTAGGGTGCCCAATGAACAGTGGCCTGAAACTACCATAAACTTATTACGTCAATGCCCATCATGTTTCATTATGATATGTATTAATCTGGCAGAGATAGCTCTGCTGCTGTGAATGAATATTACTGGGAGATTTTCACTATTGCAAACCCCTGTTGTTTGTGTAAATAGTATCCAGTCACTTAAGCGTTTCATCTGTACAAGTTAACAATTTGTATATTGTGGTTCATAGCTGACCTACACTTGTGTATTATTTCCATTTCTCAGCAGTGTTTTAAATGCTGTACCATTGGCTAAACTAATGACACTATCCATGCATAGTGGTTACAAACTGGGCAACTATCCACAAGGTCAGCACTTCCAAACTACCAGCCAGCTCTGCAGGGGAAGGATGAGGTTTTCTACTCCTGTGACAATGTGCAGGTTTGGAGACTCACAGGGGTAGTGCTGTGCTCTATAGGCTTGCTATAAGTCTGTATTGACTTGATGGCTGTGGAAGTGATGCCCCAGGGGGATTATTGATAATGTCCTCGTACATAAAATGACAATGATGTCTCTGAGGTGAACCAGAGACCACAAACCATAGATGTATGGATAGATAAAGGCTTGCACTTTATTCTGGTCCAAATCTAAGAGCAATTAGTTCTTATGACAGGGCCCAGCTCAATACACGACATCATGAAGGACACTGAAGATATGTATGCTACATCAAAGTGTGGAGAATAAACGAGATGGGAACTGGCTATCAGAAAGAACAGCATCTTAAAGGCTTATTTTCAAAAAAGCAACCATATAAGTGAGACTTCAACTAAGTCCACGTGGAAGAAGCACACCAGCCTCTGTGATCCCAGGATTGTAAATAATATAATCTAAATCTAAAGGAGTGATTGGCATCAGAGCTTAAATTTTGAATACCTGATTTGCAGAAGGCAATGGATGACAGTGGAAGCCCAAAATCCATTTGCAGCGTTCACACATGGATTAAGCTTCTCGTGAATCTCCTCTGACTATAGTCGAAGGATGCAAATAGCCTTGCTATTGGACAGAGCCATTGTAAAGTGTATTATGGCAGACATAGTTAGGGCAAAAATGTCATATTTTATCATTTCATCTTCATTTTGACCACTTACATTGATTTCAGGGGTTTTTGTTTTATTTTAAGGAAGAGGGAAATGCATGTTGATTAATACAGCCCAGGTATAGGAATAGCCTTACTAACATTCAGAATGCATTAGAGAGTGGATCATTGCAGTGAGGGTAAAATCTAGCACCCTCTCTTTTGGTCTCCCTTGTGATCCATTTAAATTTGATCTAGTTTTCAATACTTTCTCTTTTCTTTTAGATTATAAAGTTTTCATCCATTTTACTTTGTTCTTCTTGTTATTTTCATTTGTTTTAAAGTGTTTTTCTCTGTATGAAATCCAGGATAGGTAAATCTACAGAGACAGTAACTGGATTAATGATTTCTTGGTGGGTATAGCAAGGGAGGTTAGAGGAAATGCGGAGTTGATAATGATGAGTACTAAGATGGATTGTGCTGATGATTGTACAACTCTTCTTGATGTGATTGAACTATTGAGCTGTATTATATGTAAATTATATGCCAACAAAACTATTGGGGAAAAAACTACAGCCTTTAGTATGGATGACAACTAACTATAAAGAAAACCCAAATCCAACAGGTAGCATCTCAATAAACAGAGAAAATATTGAAGTTGTTATGGAGTTCATCTTGCTTGGGTCCATAGTCAGTGCTCCTGCAAGTAGCAGTCAAGAGATCAAAAGGTGCATTAGGTAAATATGCTATACAAAACCTCTTTAAAGTGATGGAAAGAAAGAGTCTTACTTTGAGGACTGAGGGGCACCGGGATGAGCTATGTGTTTTCAATAGCTTCCTATGCATATGAAAGTCACACATTAAATAAAGAAGACTGAAAAAGAATCAACGCATTTGAATTATGGTGCTGGCAAAGAAAACTGAATATACCTTGGGCTGTCAAAAGAACAAACAAATCTATCTTGGAAGAAGTACAGCCAGAGTGCATCTTAAAGGCCAGGGTGAAGAGACTGGGTCTCATGTCCTTCGGATAAGTTATTGGGAGAGGACAATCACTGCAGAAGAACATCATGCTTGGTAAAGTGGAGGAAGACACGGAGAGATAGATTAACACAATGGCTGCAATGATGGGTTAAAACAAGAACTGATCACAATGATCGACATCTGGCCCCCGTCCCAGGGGGATGGACAGCAGAAAAGTGGTGAAATGAGACAGTGGTTGGTGTAAGACATGGGGGGGAAAATGAATAATTTATAAATTATCATGGGGACATGGGGAAAGAAGGGTGGGGGAAGGAGAGAGAAAATGAGGAGCTGATGCCAGGGGCTCAAGTAGAAAAAACATGTTTTGAAAAGGATGATGACAACATATATACAGATGCGTTTGACACAATGGATATATGTATGGATTGTGATAAGAACTATAAGAGCCCCCAATAAAATTTTAAAAATTAAAAAATCAATGGCCCGTCACATTGTCTGCTGATCCCAGGAGTCATCAATGACCTTCCATCTATCCTGCTAACCTTAAATTCATACTCTTCTGCAGCCACTGGCCTATGGTGTCTGTGATGGGCCATTGACTCAAGTCCAAAGAACCAGTGATTGATGAGCCAGATGCAGGACCCAGGGCCAGCAAAAAGCAAGCAATCTTTTCCACAGCACCAACTTATATATGCAGTAGGCCACAACCCCAAGAAAATGTCCTTTCAATTGCATCAGGGCTGTGTCCTGAGTAAGGGCATTGAATTCTACTGTAATCTTTTTACCACTGATGGGCTGTTCACTTTAGATCTTATTATGGAGTTGATTATATCATGCTAGATCACATAATGGAGGCTTACAAAGCCTTAGTTGCCAAACCACTGAGAATCCCAGCCCAGCCAAGGTGACATGAAATCTAACTAATACAGATGTCTGAGTACATGGTATTTGACCTGAGAACAGAGAGTACATGGTATTTGATCTGAGAACAGAATTAAGTAAGGAAGTGAGAGGATACATGAGGAAGCATATTTCTTTCTTTCTTTTTTTTTTTTTAACATTTTATTAGGGGCTCATACAACTGTTATCCCAATCCATACACACATCAATTGTGTAAAGCGCATTTGTACATCGTT
>NW_022104341.1:79050112-79051055 GCF_000313985.2 Echinops telfairi
TCAAGAAAAGAGACCAACTGGAGCAATGGCATAGACCATAGCTGGGCACCATCAGCTTTCTTCACCACATTTGCTTATTCACCCGCTTTGTGGAAGCATATTTCTGTAGATTTAGTAGCTCATCTTATCTGTATAATCTCCTCTGCAAAGAGAATATTACCATTATTATTAAGGAGGCATTTTCCTGGCCACCAAATTTAACATATTGCACCATGCTTACTTTATATACATCTTTAAATATGACACTCACAGATTTTATGTTGGAGTTTTTGCTTAAGATTTTAGACAAACATATCCAAGCTCATCATACATTGGTCTCTGCCTCTCTATAGAACATACTGATTCCCATGGAAACATTCAGCAAAAGATTCAAGTATTGCAATGACTTGTAGGTTTTCTGAACCTCAGTTTAATTATCTGTAAAAAAAAAAATACACTTAACCAAGTCTACTGCATAAGGTCATTGTGAAGATTAAGTTTGATTGTGTATATAAATACTTAGAAAGGGCTCAGCTCATTATGAACCTTCAGCACATAATAGCTATTGTTATTATTGTTGATATCCAAGGTTTGCCATGAAACTCTACTCATTCCTGAGTAAGTCACTTAACCTCTGGCACAATACTTAGCCAATGGCAAACATTTAATATGTTTTTATTAAGTAAATAATTTCATGAATGAATACATGACTATATTAAACTCCATAGCCTGCAGTTTCTGTTTTATAGAGTGAAGGCATCAGATTCAAAATGACAATATATTTACAGAATGCTATATATAAAACCTGTGGTAGTTTTATAATCATTTGTCAATTTGAAGATTAAGAGTGAAGGGGGGGAGTCTAGTCTGTCAATAGGATCACAGTCAATGAGGCCTCTGTGTGGGCATGGCCTTCTCCTGAGAATTCTGGGAACTGCTATATTTTCCTCCTTGGAGACATTTC
>NW_022104341.1:79051155-79054235 GCF_000313985.2 Echinops telfairi
CTCTCTCTCTCTCTGCTGACTCCCTGGGAGACATTGCGGAGACATTACAGCTGACAAGACACATGGAACCATGCTAGTGCCCTGAGCAGGAGAAGCCACAGAGACCTGCCCTGATGCACCTAGAGCTCTGGAGCAGGAGAAGCCACGTAGTGACCCCTGCCAGTGCTGAGATGTTACAACACCACTGGATCCAAAGACTTTCTACCCACTGGCCTGTGATTGTCCTGCACTTGGCGGCATCATTGCATGTGTTTTGTGAATCTGAAGAGGGTTTTATAGATTGGTATCAGACATATGGGCTAATATCGAACTTAAGGGCTTGAACAGGACTGGGTTGGGATGCTTTCCTTATGCACAATTACCCTTTATATAAAACTCTCTCTTACACACATATCAGTGTCCATGAATTTGTTTCTCTAGTCTACCCAGACTAGCACATAGCCCCTTTCAAACAGGATCCATTTTAATCAGGACCACTATCATATTGGCATTTACCCATCTAACTTCTTCTTTTACAGATGAGTATAAAGTTCAGAGATAGAAAAGGGTCTGCCTAAGGTCTTAGCTCTATTACACTTCATCCTAAAGTTACTGTGAATTTTTAGCTCATACCAAGATTTAACATATTTAATGTATGTTCACTCTCCAGCTTGCTAGTATGCTTCTAAGCTGTGAACAAATCGTATTGAAAATATACAGAACTATAAACATGGAAACTTTAGTGACCTAATAGCAAGCAGTCTAGCAATAAAAACAAAAAAAAAATCCTATTTGTCAGTATGGAAGAAAGATGAAAGAGAAGGGTTGGAACTGTCTTTGGGGAATAAAGAAGTGGGGATTCTTCTCCAGATGGCAGAGTGTGCCAAGCAGAAGCCTGGTTGTGAATTGAGAGGCATCTTCAACTAAGCCTTTAATCCTTTACACATGTCTAGCCTTTTCAAGTTTACCAAACACCTTCCTGCGTGTGATCATACTTGAGCCCAAGTGCAACAAACTAGGTAATGGGGGATAAAGAGATTGATCTGGCTAAAGGGAGACTTCAGAGAGCATCCAGGCGTCTAGTTCTAGTGTCATGGGATTGGTGAGTCCAGAATTTCAGTTATAGGCATCGCATTTCAGTTGGACAGGAGACAAATCGTCCCTGTGGAATTGGCACACATCTGGCAGGATTGACCGGGAAAGCTGTGCCTAGACCCAAGGAACCAAAGCCACACTTGATCTTTTGTTTGCTTGTTTTTTTGAAGTGACTTATGGCAGCAAAATAAAAGTACAAGTTCATTATCAGGTCTAACTTATAGAAAGAAGAAAACGAGGTATGAGGTTAGAAGTCTGGAGCTTCTCTAGGGAATGGAAATTCAGAAATGAAACAAAGCAAGTGGTTCCAAGATAGCCAGTAAAGAAGTGAACATTTTGGAGTGTCACTTTTCAACACCCACGATTCTAAGCCATGTAGCATTAACTTAATATATAGTAGTTAGAAGCTATAAAGTCTGATCCAAGTGAAAAGTCTTCCCATAGAATATAACAGAAGGATCTGATATGGTTCTGAATTCAGGAGTGACACCATTGAGGAAGTAATTTTGAGGTGAGACTTAAGGATCCATGGATTAACCAAAAGGAGCAAGAGGGAAATGGATCAAGAAAAGAGACCAACTGGAGCAATGGCATAGACCAGGCAGGGATGCAAGATGTTTTCAAACCGAAAGGATACAAGTGAGAATCAAGCAAGAAACTATTTTAAAAGGTATATGGATCTTCTATGCAGGGTCTCCTGGATCATGGCATACATTTGTATCATTTTCTAAGAACACTGAGATGCCAGAGTAGGGAGAAAAGATCCAAGTTTTCTATTCAAAGGCTATTCCTGTTGTGTCAAGAATGGATTGGAGGTATGAGTCCGGAGTGTTCAGGGATCAGAAAAGATCATTTAGAGAAGCTGTGTAGTATCAGAAACACACCGGGCAGATGGTCAAGTATAGGACAAGAATCTAGGACTGGAGGAGGGTGCTGCTGAAGGTGTGAACAAAGTCAATCTCAAAAAGCTGGGCATTCAGAACAGGGTTCTTGTCATAGAAAGATCGATTATGGGCTAGGCCCTAATCTGAGGAATAACGAACAGAAATGTCACATAGTGACCTACCAGGATTTGGAGGAATACAAATAATGTAGTCCAGCAATTCCATATACCATGCTCGGTGTGTAATGCCATTTACATTCCCACAGACACTGTTTAAGGAAGAACTACCGTATTCCAAATTTACAGGAGAGGAAACTGATCTTTGCGAGGTTAAGTGACTTGGTCTAGAGCAAGTAAAAATGGTAGAGCCAGAATTTGTGTTAAAACCACCGAATTCGAAGTCTAGTGCTCCCTCACTCTATTACTCTCTACGACTCTGTTTTAAAAGCATCATCAAGTTTGAAGAAATAGTAAACCTAAGGGGAAAAGAGACCTGTGGAAACAGCTGATTCTGTAACTTGGCTAAATTGCCATGGAATTCCAAACAGAATTTTATTACATTTTTTGTGTGCCAGGGGTCTAAATTGAGCCCTGAGTCCACCTGACCCAACCAGCTCCTTCCAGGAATTCATATTAAAATTGGGGTGAGAGCCCAGAACAGTCAGATTCTGTCTCCAAGGCACCTGTGCCAAGATTCTGGTTGAAATTTTTAATTGAGTTCAAACCTCTGTAAATGGGGGTGCACGAATCCAAATGTTGATTAAGGTTTTATTCTAGGTGCTAGCTCCAGAGGGGGGGGGCTGATTAGTCCTCCTCACCCAATACCCTGCAGCCTGTGGGGGCTGCCAATAGGTATCAATACCAAGAAAAAAGATGGCATCCTTATCTCACTTATTAAAGCGCTTCTTTTTTTAAAAAAATCATTTTATTGGGGTTCTTACAGCTCTTATTACAATCCATCCATCCACTGTGTCAAGCACATCTATACATATGTTGCCATCATCATTTTCAAAACATTTTCTTTCTACTTGAGCCCTTGGAATCAGCTCCTTAATTTTACCCTCCCTCTCCCACCCTCCCTCCCTCACAAACCCTTGATAATTTGCAAATTGTCTCCCTTCAC
>NW_022104341.1:79055024-79063989 GCF_000313985.2 Echinops telfairi
GTTCTTTCCTCTATTTCCCTTTACTTTCCCCTTGTCCCACTATCATGTTCAGCCTTCATTCAGGTTTTGATAATTCCTCTCACCTACATTGCTCTTGATCAAGCCCCACCAGGCATCCTATGCCCTGATCCCCATCAACTTTAGATCACTTGTTCCCTTGTCCCTAGGTTTGTTGGTAGCCTCCTTTCCCCCACCTCCCCTTTTCCAGGGTCCCCCTGGAACCATCAGTCTTGTTGTTTTCTTTTTCAGATTATTTATCCCTCCTATCTTATCTAGATAGACATGCAGAGACAATAATAAGCACAAAAATGAGACAAGACAAAGCAAAACAAAACAAGAACAAAAAAGGAAAGCCTATAAATAGTTCCAGAACTGTTTGTTGACCTGGAGGAATGTTTTCTGGTCCAATCTGGTGGGGTGCCATCCCATGGTGGGGTGTCATCCCCTGACCCCAAAGTCTATTTTTGGTAGTCCTTGGGAACTCCATTTGCTCCCCTTGCTGCTCTGTTGCACACCTTTAGTGTTTTTCCCTGGTGTGATGGGGTCGGAAAGGGCACAATTCCTGCAGTGTCTCCAGTGTTGTCCCCCATAGCGCTATGGGTCAGTGAGGGACTTTGTCTCCTGGTAGGTCCAGCCCTACCATCCTCTCTGTGTTTTGGCTGCTCTGAGCAGGAATATCGTCCTCAAGGCTTGGTGGTGGGCCAGGATGTGTTCCACTCTCTCTTCCTCCCCCTTCATTTGCTCCTGTGTGATCTTATCAGACATGTCTCTCTCCCTGAGCTGTGCCTTCAGTGCTGTCCTCTGAAATGCATTCTCCTCTGGGTTGCAAGGGCGGCAGGGCGGGGGCGGTTCCGAGTAGTTAGGACTGGTGCAACCCCACAGACCTCTCTGTTGGTTCCCTGCTTTGAAGTTCTTAAAGCTCTCCTTACTCACACTCACTGCTGTGGAGTCAGATCCAATGCATAGAGACCCAATAAGAACAGGGTTGAACTGCCCAGTGGATTTTCGAGACTCCAACTCTTTACAGGAGTAGAAAGCTTCATTTGTCGTCCTCTGGGCAGCTGGTGGTAGCTTAACACATAACCAGTAAGTCACTAAGTCTCCATGAAAGTTCTTAGCCCAGATAAATCGATGGCTTTCATGTCATGTTGATGAGTTCCTCAAACTACATATTTCAAAACTCTCTAATTAAAGACAATTTGAATTTTTAGACATTATCAAATTGATAAACCATCTGAGGTGGCATCCCTGCCCTCAGGTTTGGAGGCACGTCATGAGTCATATGAGAAATTCATATTAGGCACTCTCAGTGGCCAACGGAGGACATAGGGGTGTCTGGAGAGAGACTATTGCTTTCAGGAGAAGACCATGGACTTTAGGCAGAATTAGATGTACGTTTTAGGATGGAACCGCCTGAGACACTTGGGTGGCTCTGTTGTGTTTGACCACAAATCCTGTGTCAGTTCTGAGGAAAGTGCCAGTTTTTGAGCACAATGTTTGACACATTTGTTCAGAGTCAGTTCATTCTTTTTCTGTTCTCCTTGCCCATTCAGACTGACCTCCTTTTCCTTGGCTCCTGACCTCCCCCTTCAGTGTCCCTGTCTTTCATGCTCTCGCTGGAGTTTTCACTGAAATGCACGCACCCACACTAGGCTAAAAGGGGAACCCTGCTCCATCCTTTCCTAATCCATGTGGCCTCTGCATGGAAGCCATTGACCTACCTCCCATTTTGAAGGTCAAGTTCCTGCTGCTCATTAGTGGAGCAATGCATGATGAGGTAGGCAAAACCAGAAGCCAAGCCAAACTCAATGTCATCCAGTCAATTATGACTCAGAGTGACCCTGTAAAAGAGGAGAACTGCCCCAGTGAGTTTCTGTAACTATGTATGCACCCACTGAGCAACTGGTGATTTGACCTGCTGACCTTAGCAGCCCCATGTCCTAAGAAAAGGGGTCTGAAAGTCCCAGTGTTATCTCAGCCATTGCCCCTACTCTAGGACTCTTGTCTCTATTTCTGCTATACCCTAAGAACTACCATTATTAAAATAATTGCTATTACTACTGTAATTGCCATGACTATTACTACTGCTATGACTATTAACACTTTTATTGCTATTGCTGATACTCTTGTTGCTACCACTTCTAGAAGAACACTATGATAATTTTTTCTGGTATGATACTACTGAGATTCTACTGTTGACATCATGATTGCTACCATGACTACAAGGACTGCTAGCAGACGCTTACCAAGAGCTTGATATATGAGGGGGTAACAACAACAGCACTTTTTTTTTTAAAACTATGTATTTACGTTTTTTTGCAAAACGGTCTTTTGACCTTCAAAGCTGGTGGTTTCAAACTGCTGAACTTGTGGTTAGCAATCCGACCTGTGAGTCACTTCATTAGTAGGGCTTCTGTTGCCAGCCTAGAGGCTTCCAGTCAACTACAGCACTTGATGAGTGAGAGGACTGAGGTACCCCGAGGTTAAAGTTTAGGGCTGCCACCACTGACAATCAGGGAAAGGATACAAGCACCTACGCTGATCTCTGTCCTGTGGGTAGTGCAAACGCTTAACCCCCTCAGCTGCTCACCAAAGGGTGAGAGATTTGAATCTACTCAAAGGTACCTCAGCAAAAGCCCTGGCCAGCTGCGTCTGGAAAAGTAGCCGTTGACAACCTGGTACGGTACAGGTCTCTTCTGTAGACCAGGAGCTGACAACTGGCTTTGTTTTACTTTGTTATTTTCTATCTGAATTCCATCCCTGTGCTGTGCTGGTTCCAGTGAAGCCATTTGTCAGAAGATTGGGGTCTTCCAGAACACCAGACTAAGACTTCAAGAAGACATGTGTTCCAGCTTCTTGTCTCTGCGTAGCAAATGAACTCAGCTCCCCAAGCAGAGGATTAACCCTCAAGGGTTGGAAATCATCCCTGGTCATGCACAGAGGTCAACTCTCCTGTGTCTGCATCTTAGTTACTGTCCCAATGGCCTTCCTCTTCCTAACGCCGTGCGTCCCTTTACATAGGATGTTTCGGCTTTGACTAGACCATTGTGACCGAACGAAAACCTCCCTCTTTGAAAAGAAACATCTTGGAAGTCCCTTGCTGCTCACTTTCTGAAGGTGTCCAAGTTTGCCTTCCTCATTCATCTAACCACAGGAGATCATTATCCAGTGACAGGGTTTGTTTCCACTCTCATTAACTCATGATGAGAATGTCTCTTTGAATGGGGGCGGGGGTCTTTAAAGGTTGGTTGGAGGCAGTTTATATCCTGCCAGACCTCAGAAAACAACTATGTTGTTACAGCTTCCCAATGGGTTAAAGCTCATAGTCTGCTGTTCCTGTAAGTGGAAGCCTGTTTTGTTCTTTGTGGCTAGTTAGCATCTCTCTCTCTCTCTCTCTCTCTCTCTCTCTCTCTCTCTCTCTCTCTCTCTCTCTCTCTCTCTCACACACACACACATACACACACACACACAAAGACAATAATTTTAACATCTACAAGAGAATAATAGAACAATCACACCAGCTGTCATATCTAAGGGCCTACTGTGGGCAGACTCTTGAGGAGTCCTGGTTGCATAGTGGTTACATGTTGGACTGGGGTCTGCTGCAAGATCAGCAGTTCAAAACCACTAGCCACTCTGAGAGAAAGTCAGGGCTTTCTACTCCCAGAAAGAGTACAGTCTTGGAAACTCACAGGGGCAGTTCTACCCACTCCTATATCAGTTTCCTTTTCTTTGATCATTTCTTTGATTTCGTTTGGGGGAGCAGATTATGTCCAATATTGTGGTTGAGCGGGGCAGCCAACCCTGGCGTGAGAGATGGAACACATGTGTTTTTGTTGCATCAGTCAGTCAGCTCTTCCATCTCCTTGGGCTGCAGCGATTAGTGTAGGACATGGACATGACCACGGTTTGGGCCAATGAGAGCTAGCACGCGTCAGAGTTGAGGGAGGAGTTACCCAGACAGAGTCCCTCTCTTTTGTTAGCCTAGGTTTTGTGATCATGTGAACTGATCTCCCCTTTGGATTCTGGAGTGCCTGGTATAAATGATAAGCTGTGAGGTCCAGTGCAGGGTCTCTGTGGACCAGACCTAAAAGTAGGACGGGGAAATTATATTTCATTAGCCTCGTGCTAGAATGTATTTTTTGGTTATCAGCAAAGATAGGAAACATTTGTCTTTAAAGAGGACTTTTCTTGAGGATAATTGGGTTTTAGATGTCCATAGATGTATGGACACAAATATATAATTGCAAAAACACTGGGGCTGGGATATGTGGCCAAATGCAGGGTTCATTAAATGCCAGATGTAACTGACTATAATGAAGTTAAAAGTAAATTAGACTTGAAGGTGTATATTTAATCATGGATGCTGAGCACACAATGCAATGATATTAAAATATTCAAACATTAAATCAGTGCAATGCTGGAACTGTATGTTCTCCACCTCAACGAAAACATCAAATACTTGCCCAGACCTTCTAGTTCAAACACCATAAATCTTGGAGAGCTGAAATGCAAATAGGCAAGATTATTTTTATAGTGTGGTGCACTTCTTCCAGGCCGCTGGCTAGTCTCGGCCCAGAGAGTCATCCTTGACTCACTCCCAGATGGTCCGTGACTGCTGGGTTCTTTTGCGGCCAGGCGGCATTCCTCTAAGACTTTCTAGGCAGTCCCAGTCCCACCCTGCAGGGAGCCCCCACCAGCGTTTTTAACATCCCTGCGGCCCAGTGGAAAGAGTTCTAGATTTAGCCTCCCATCACATGCGTCCAATTTGCATTTCAGTCATCCATTCACTGAGAAGCCTTCGGCACTTGACTTCCTCTCGCAGACCCTCCATTTATTCATCTGTAAGAGGAAGACGTTAGAAACCCACTCTTTGGAGTCTGGAATATCTTTACATACTCCTGTTAGAATAATCCTTGTACACTTTCAATGCACATTTTTTCTCCTAACGGATCAAAATTTTGTAAACACGAATAATAAAACATCAAAGAAATATATCACCTTAAAAAAATAACCACCATTAATACATTGAGCATTTTCTTCCTATTTTAACATTATTGCATATGCATCTCTGTAGTTAAGAACAATGATGCATCTGCACTTTTATGCCATTTATCATTGTACTGTGATGATTTCCCCACATCTTTAGAGTTATTTGTGAACATTTAAAATAATCAAATAATATTCTTTTGGAATGATGTACCATACCTTATTAACATCTGTGTTTATAGTTTATATGGTTCAAAATTATGATAATTTAAAATAACATGGCAATGAATTATAGCATTATTTTACAGTTATATACTTGAATCTCCCTTCTGCTTATAAGGAACAATTAATTCTTATTCATCAGTGTAAGTCTAGTGCCTAACATAGGGTGAGCTCCCTAAAGATGTCTGTTTGTCAATGAGTAAGTGAATGACTGAGCAGGTTTCAATAAATTGCCCTTTCTTCCATGCCACTTCTTTCTTAGGAAGGTGGGGTCATTCTCCAGCAGACAGGCAGAGATAGGCTAGTGGTGAGTTCTCTTCCAGGGCAACCAGTTAACATTCCCCTCTATTTCTCTCAGATGAATTCCTTCCCTGAAACTGAAGGGCCAATGAGCCTTTTTATTGGATTGCAATCATCAGAGGCATTATTAGCTTTGCTCAATTTTGCCTTTCCTATGACCCACCTCAGGGTGCATGTCAAATGAGAAAAGCCTTAATAAATAAATGTTAATTATCTAATTAAATGGAGACACACTAGGGCAGTAGTAAGGAGAGGAGCCAACGGGGCCACCTTAGTTTCAGCAGAGAAGTGCAGATATTAACACTCCTTTACACTAGGTAGACTTTGACTTTCAAAGATTCCCCAAGAACATAGTAAACTTAAAAATGTTAATACTAGTCATTTCCATCCATTGAGCTTTTCAAGAATGTGCTAGCTAAGCGTGTCTCATATATTGTTTTATTGAAAGTTTAAAACAAATCTGGGAAGAAGACTTCCACTTGACTGATCGGTAACTGAGTTGAAGGTTACTTGAGTATAATCATCAGGATATTTGAGCTACATTGTATTAAGTGACAGTTGTCTCTGCAAACAATAATATAAAGATAATCAGAGTACCTGGTTGATAAACTCATTGCAAGAATTAAACTATATATATAATGTAGGTACTGCAGGAGCCCTGGTGCTGTAGTGGTTATGTATTGGGCTGGGCTGGTAGCCTGGTCAGCACTTCAAAACCACTAGTAGCTCCTCACAAGAAAAACTGGACTTTCTACTCCCATAAACAGTCCAGTCACTGAAACTCACGGGGGGTGGGGGGGGGTTGCCGAGAGTCAGCATTGACTCCATAGCAGTGAGTTTGAATTTTTGGAGTTAGTATACAGCAAGAACTCAATAAATGCTATTCTGAATACTCATATTGTTATACTATGCATACTATTAATATTATTGTAATCACAATTACCTTAAAGGTTATGGTGGCAATGGTCTGAGAATCCTATGATATATAAGAAATAGTGTTGGATTTCCAAGAATTTCTGATCTAATTTTTCTGATAACCATGAAGGAAATGATAAAAGAGATTTGAATCAGAACTGTAGAATTTTAAAAAGCTTTTCTACTACAACCCACTACTCACATTATGTATCGATGCTACTGTCATTAAATAATTTATGTCTGGCTTCCCCACTAAAGTGAGCCCCTCAGGGCGCGATTTCTTGTGAATCTTCTTTGTCCAGCACAGGCCAGCCCCAGACTCATCCTGAGTCCATGTGCTGTTTTCCACCAATGGCCCTGTGTTGGGCCCCCGAAGGCCATCCATCTTCCTGACTCCCCAGGTCCCACTCAGGACCATGATTCCAATGTTTTGTCCCTTTTGCTGTGTTCCATTCCACCCCCACCCCATCCCTCATTATGATTCTGCAGTGAGTGATTCCCTCTGTCATCTCACCGTAAATTGATGACTCGGGCCTGCTGATGCACTGAGCCACATGGCTAATACATCAGCTAAATGGATGCCGCAAACACCACCTGCTCTTTCAGGCAAATGGCACTTAGGAAAATGGAATGCGTAATCAATAGAATTAAGCCTTAAGCAGAGCTCCACACCGTGTCCCAGTGCAAGGCCTTGGCAAGCAAACGGTAGAAGGTGTGTGTGTGTGTGTGTGTGTGTGTGTGTGTGTGTGTGTGTGTGTGTGTTTCAAGCCTTCTTTCAGAGTACATGTCTTGGCATTTGTTCAGCCAGCTCTGCTGCCACTACCACAGTCAGTGTGCTCTTCCAATGATGCCATCTCCTCTCGAGGTCCGGCCTCAGTATCATGGTCACTTGGATTTCGTGTGCCAGCTATAAGAGACCTGGGCTCTGGAATGGGGGCTACTTTCTGATATGCCTAACTAATCACAAGCATTAGATGCACCCCAAATAGCAAGAAGTTTATATCCAGGCAGGTATGATTTGACCTTAGACAAGGTACTCAACCTTTCTGTACATTGATTTCTTCATCCCATGAAATGACAGCACTTACACCTGAGAGGGTTGTTTTGCAGATTATGTACGTGAATATCATACGGGACGATGTTTTATAAAGCATAAAACCACACGCAGGTTCTCACTTCTGTCATCATTATTATTCCAAGCGTTGGCTAGGAGCATCAATCCCCTCTATTTTCCCTGCGGAAACCATTTGACTGAGGAAGTGGGGTTTCAGTTGTGACTAATAAGTATCAACCTGATTTGATTTAACTCTTTATAGGAGTGGGAAGATTTACAAAATAGAACCCTGGAGCTAGGAGGAAATCGAGGCCTCAAAATGAGAGGGATTTGACCTTCCATGAAGAATATGCCCATCCTTCCTTCCCATGGTGCCTACGTCACCACCCTCTCAGTGATTCCTCTCCCAAACCCATGTTCCTTCTAAGAGGCAAAATTTCCCCTAAAACAGGGATTACATGTAGGTTCAAGGGACCCCCCTTCTACTCAAAGCTCTTATAACACTTCCTTAGCCACTCACCTTGCCTTTACCTTGTAAGGACGAGTGAGATCTCTTATGTTCATAGGACAGTTGTTCTCAACTGAAGGTGACCCTTTACCACTACAGGATGTTTGGAATGAGGTGTCTTTAGACTGCAATGGGGGGAAACCAGAGATGCTGCTAGGCATTCTGCATTGCACAGGGTAGCCCCTACAGCAAAGAATTATCTCGTTCAAAATGTCAGTAGTACTGAGGTTGAGAAATCCTGATTTAATCCATTTAGAGGGGTCTGTCTGTCTTTTTTTCTACATGTGAATTAGTGGTCTGGTCTATGGGCTTGAATGATGCCTTACTGTAATTCTCTCAGTAAATTCAGCATAGTAGAATCTCCATCAACATCACTGGATTTTGGAATGAGCCCATGGGGACAGAGGTAACTGGGTACATGAATCAAGCATCACATACAGGGCACGAGCACTGGACTCTGAGTCAAGAGATCCAAACTGTGCTCAGGGCTTCAGCACCAGCACCAGAATAACAGTAAACATTAAACTAGGTTAGTGATTTTCTCACTGTAATCTATAGATTACACCTCTCACTCCGTGTGTCTATTTAATGTAATTTCTTGTGGAGGCTTCCACCATTTTAAAGTTTGTACATTCCAGAGATTGTTTAACCCCAAAGACACTCTTAGATTAAAATTCCTCTGGAGACGACTCAGAGAAGGACCTGGAGAAAGTTTCTCTTTAAAAGCAGCTCTAAACATGTCGGTGTTGTTGCAGTTTCCAGTTGATTTTCTCCAAACCCGAGGTGAGGACAGTGACTTACCAGTTTCCTTCTAGTTGTGGGGACACCAAGGTCCTTGATCTTCTTGTCCCTTTGAAGCCAGTAATGTCTGCCATCAGGTGTCTGAGTAGCCCGAGATGACTTTTGAGGGAGACCCATTCCCTTGATGCTTTCTCTGGTCACTCAGAAGGGCCTAAAGCAGTTGTCATCAGGAAGTG
>NW_022104341.1:79064089-79073603 GCF_000313985.2 Echinops telfairi
AGCCCGAGATGACTTTTGAGGGAGACCCATTCCCTTGATGCTTTCTCTGGTCACTCAGAAGGGCCTAAAGCAGTTGTCATCAGGAAGTGGTCCCAGGGCATAACTGAACTCGGGAGTTTGCATATGCTGATAACTAGCCAATGCAGGATAGGGACTACCTAAACCCTGGCTCAGTGAGACTGTGAGGCAGCTGCTGGGGTCCGGTGGGGGAGGGGAGTGCCTAATTCATGTCCACAGCAGCAGACCAGGGATATACAGCTCCGTGCACTGAGAGGAGATGAGAACTAGAAGGAAAGACCACCCCCCAAAAGTGAGAGGAAATGTAGTGTTACTGATGAGGGCAATAGAGCTGCCGTTTGGAGACAGGAGGAAAGGAGGAGCCAGTGCTGGGGAAACAGGAACACTTCAACAGCCCTTGCTAATAGAAAATGAGTTCAATCAAAAGAGCAGTGGGGAAAGGTCCCGGTTCTTGTCCTGGATCTCTTACTACCCCGATAGAGGACCTTGGGTAACACGTGTCCTTCCTGGGTCTCACTTTACTCATCTAAGAAATAAAGTTGATAAAAATGTCCTTGGCAAGGTTATTGAAAGAACATTTGCCCGGTGATTGTGCAGTTCAGGAGTTGCACAATCAACAGACATAATTAGTATGATCAGTGTTAGCAAGTTGTCTAGGTTTGTAGTAGTAGGATCCAGTAAGTAGCTGAATATAATTGTCGGTGTTAGGTGAATGACTTCGGCCTAAGGCCAACTACTTGGCACAGAAATGACTGTTTACTCCAGTCATTCCTTTGCTTATATGAGTCACAAGGAAATCTCATGGGAAAATGAGATTTAGCGAGGGCCAGTAACTTACTCCCAATCCCACACAAGTCAGAAAGGGAATCAGAATTCATCTCTGCTGATGCTGGGTCAGAATTCCCACCATATGCATAGTTCTAAGCATATGAAAAACCCTGCGTTCAAGTTGAGTGACACACCAAGTTCCCTGCACTCTACATAGCATTGAAAGTAGAAATACCATCCCACCGAATCTTAACATTATCCTAGGTAGGAGAATAACAGAAAGCAAATGAACTAAAATAGTCACATAAGCCAACAATAAAGAATGGAGCAAACCTTTCCCAGGCTCCATGTGTAGGATGTAGCTCTTAGGAGGGAATGAGAACCTGAGTTCCCCACCCGAGACTGAGTAGGCCTGCTTAACTGTAGACCCTGTCAGCATGACCGGCAGTCCAATAAGACAGTGCCCCACTGAGTCCTTAGCTCCTTAGGTGGAGGCCAGTGTCTGCATTGCTGCTTGTCTCCCAGGCCCAGCTGCTGGAAACGCCAGCTGTTTGCTGAGAGCTCCTTTCCTTTGGACTCAGCATGGACCCACAGGGGAGTCTGCTCCTTTGTCCCTGCAACCTGAAGGTCACAGAATGCAAAGCAGGCGCTGTGGCCTAGTGCCTGTAAAGAGCGTCAGACACTGGAGGTTAGGGAATGGTTTATATCTTCCTCCACCCTTTTAACTCTCCCCTAGAGGTGACCCCTCGTGGAAATAGTGTGCTAAGCAATGCCTGAGCTCTGCAAATCTGGGACTGACGCATGTGGGCTAGCTGGATGATCTTGGGGGAGCCAATTTCTCTTCTCTGAGCCCTAATTTTCACGTTGGTAAAATGAAATTAATAGAACCTATGTAATAAATTCTTTGTGATGATTCACATCTGTGAGAAGATAGAAAAAAATGCCTAGCTCTGTATCGTGCAAATAAGAAGCATCAGCAAATCTTACTTGATCTCCCTATTTATGAAACATGGTTTTCTTTTGAACAAAAAGAACTGTGTATCAGTCAGGATTCATTCATGGGATTTTGTGAGATTTGCATGGAAATATCTGGAGAATTTAACTGTTGCTGGATAAGTGGTATGCTTATAGAGGGATCATTAATAATGGACATTATCACAAGATGTTTGATTGTTCATCCTGAACTCACAGGGTTAACTGTTTCATCAGCCTACATATTTATTCTTGCCTAACTTGCATTTCACTCTGGAAAATCAAATCGCCTAATGAGTTACACACTCATTTTATTTAGTCCTTAAAAAAAAAAAAAGGAAATAGTACATTATAATTCAAAGTTCAACATGAGACCTCTTGTTCATTAATAACAAGTAGGCTTGAGTTATGCTAGCTAATATTGATAAAATATGAAATGTATAGGACTGCCTATTGGGTTTCCCCCTCACTCCCCCCACTCGACTGTTAGTTTGTCTTACTGTGGTGACTTGCATATTGCTGTGATGGTGGAAGCTATGCCACCAATATTCCAAGTATCAGCAGGAACATCTATAAGAACAGGTTTGAGTACATCAGTAGAGATTCCAGACTAGCCAGACTAAGATGAAGGAGCTGGTATTCTACTTCTTTAAAAAATTGGCTTGGCCAAAAAAAATCTGTCTAGGAAAAAGGACAGCCACCATACTCCTTAGAAGCAAGGATGACAAGGCTTTGTCTCACTGATTTTGAACTTGTTATCTGGTGAGGCCCCTCCCTGAAGAGGGACATCATACTGGAGAAAGCAGAAAGTCAGTAAGCGAGGAGGAAGACCCCTCACCAAACCAGATGGACACAATGACGGACATACTGGGCTCCAGTGTGGAATGATGGGGATGATGCGGAAAGCTGGCAACGCTGCCTTCTGCGGTGGATGGGATCCCTGTGTGTTGGACCCAAGGAGCATCTAACACCAACCACAACACTTTTGGCTTCCATGTTTCCAAACTGACTCATATTTCTCTTTTCAACTTCTAACATAATCCTTCATTTTCTGGCACTACCCAAACCACAATCTAAAACTGTTTTTAAAATTATGAGTGGTTTATTATAAATATAAATATAATAGAAAGTTTAACATTTGAATAGCTGACGACTCCAACAAACCAGCACATCACTGTATTTCTGATCAACCATCAGTTCTTTGTATTTTGATTTATTATTTTAAAAATTGGTGTTATAGTATTTTCCTTTTTGCCCTGAACATTATACTGAGACCATTTATCCACCTAACTAACTGCTCCTCAAAAATATGATTTTAAAAATTTCACACTCTTCAATAGTATGCATGTGAATAATTTATTTAATCATTTCCTTTTATCCAACCTTTAGGTAATTTTCCTTCTTTTAAGTTTAATGAACACTCTTCTACATATGTTTGCATCTCTAATTATTTCCTTAGAAGAGTATTCATTCAATTCTTATCAAAGGCATTGACAATAATTTATTGATCACCTTTAAATAAACATTACTCCCTCCCAAGCCCTGGTTCTGCATGCTATTTTGTGAGAGTCTGGGATACCCCCTGGTGGAGGTTACAGGACATAGCTAAAACCTGTCACGTGAACCCTCATTTTGGGAGTTCAAAGATTATGAATGCACAACCTTTCGAATTAGGAATCTGTGAGCAGCTTGCTCTTCATCCACTTCAGTTTTCTTCAGATAAGAGCACATTAAAGGATATAAAGGTATGTGTGTGTTATGTGAGTGTGCACAAGGGGATGTGTGAGCACATGCACACACATACACAAACATACCCCACAGCTACTGGAACTTCAAGGGGAATAATCCAATGGAGGAGAAAATCAAGACACCTCAGACTGAAATTGTACACAGGACAAATGTAGGATTGGCAAGATCGTGTTATCTATGTTTTTGCCACCAAAAGAAAGAAAGGCAGGAAAAGAAAGCTGTGACTTAAAGTTTGTCATTTGAAGCTTGGCTCTGGAAGAAGCACGTGGCCTGGGACCCTAGTTGCTGAACCTTTCTCCCAGGCCCACACCAAAAGCATACCAATCGAGGATGTTCCCTCTGTAGATCCCTGTGTCCTTGGCCAGAAATCTGCCCATTAGGACACTAGATGGAGCCAGATGGGAAAGTTTATGCTCTACGTGCAGTGGAACTATTTTCTTCCACTTCCTTTTCAGGAACACTTATGTTTCACAGAAAATCTGTTTCACCGCCATTCTTCCTCGGTTGAGCTGTCTTCCAACAGTCATTCAGACCTCAGTAAGCCCTGCGCCTGAGCCAGCCATGAGGACGCAGAGCAGACTCACGCCTCGTCCCTGCTGCGGAGAAACTGATGTGCCAGTGGGAGTGGCCACCACACGAATAAACTGATCTCCTTTGACTGCCCTCCCTTCTTTCTGAACTCAGGTAACTGGGCCCAACGGCATTGCCTGGCCACAAGCTATGCTTTTTCATCTCCTTGCCTATTTAAAAAGACCACCCCTTCCCCTTTAGTTTCTTAGTATCTAAATTTTACCTCTATCAGACCCAATCCAAATTCTTCTTCCCAGGGACATCTCTGATTATTCCTGTGTTCCTTTAGTGCTACGATCTAAGCCAAATCCTAAACCAAAAATGCCTCCTAACCTTGAGTTGATTTTGACTCACAGCAACCCTAATGGGAAGAAGAGAACTACCCCACAGGGCTGTCAAGACTAGAAGTCTTTACGGAAACAGACAGCTACATCTTTTCTCCTGCAAAATAGCTAGTGGATTCAAACTGTGGATCTTTCCGTTAACAGCCCTGCACTGGAAACACTGCACCACCAGGACTCTCTCTTTTAATGTCCAAGCTCATTACCTTTCTTCAACAGAGCCGTTCGTGGGTTTGAACCACCAACCTTTTTGACTAGCAGCCAAGCACTTATCCACTGCCCACAAGGGCACCTTGTTTCCTTTACTCAAGAGTTCTCAAACGTGAGTTATATAGGAATCACGGGGTGGCTGGCCCCACCCCCGCTGTTTTTGGCTTAGTAGATCTGAGATGTGCTACAGCTCCAATGATTTCCTAGGTGATACTAATTCCACTAGCCCAGAAAGTACATTTTGAGAATCATGCCTTGGTTATTGAGCTACAAGTGACAAGCATGTATATGATAGATACTGGTGATATCATAGTGACTAAACCAGTCCCCGGGGAGCCCAGGCTAGGGATAAATGAGATAGACAAATAGGATAGCATTGTGTTCTGCCAGAATGATATGGAGAATCCTCTAGGAGCAAGAATAAGGGTGTAAGTAACTGTCCCTATGAGGTAGAAAGAATCACCGCTTTCCAAATGAATGGCATTTAAACTGGCTTGGAAGGATGCCCGTGCAAGGGCCTAGCGATGCAAAAAGCCATGGCATGGTCACAGTGCAAAAGTATATTTCTGGGGTGGGGGTGAGCAGTATCTTCGGGAATGTGAACAGTGAAAGATGAAGCTAGAGAGGCCAGCATGAAGATTTTGAATATCCCACTAAGAAGTTTCTATTTTGTCCTCTAGATAATGAAGAACGAATGCAAATATAAAACAGAAAGATAATGGGACAGAGAGTTGCTTTGGAGAAAAGCAGTCTTGTCACGATGTGCCATTAGTTGCAAAGTGGGAGGAGTGAGAGTGTGGAGGCTGTTGGAATGGTCTAGACAGTACACGATGAGAACTGTCTGGCAATGAGTGATGAGAACCACTGCGATGGAGAAGACATCACACATCTACAACTTCCAGTGGCTTTAGACTGAGTCCTGCCACTTGGCAAGAAGGTGCAAATGTCTTCTGAGCCATGCTTAAAACATTGCTTGCCTGACTCCTTAAAGCAAATCCTGATTGCCTCTGGGATGGAGCACACACAATGCCTGGCCTTTGCTGTCTCAAGGCCCATTTCCTCCCAGTAACAAGTTCCCCTTATTTGGCCAGATCTGTATTCAAGTCCCTACCCTATCACACTAACTAAGGGGACTTAGTCCATTTCACTTTGACCGCTCCTTTCTTAGGTTTCTCATCCATCAAGTGAGGATAATGATAAATTCTATTTGGTCTCTCTCATTGTGTGGTTGTGAGGATAACATTTACATAATGGGTGTAAAAAAGGTTTGGATCCAATCATTTAGCAAATACATATTCTAAGAAATGCTCTTTTGAAGCCGTTTGTATTTTAAAATAATAATTTTAAATACGATTTGCTTTTTCAATTTGAGGAGAGTCCTTTTATTTAACCCAAGAAAACACAAGTTAGACAATCATGAAGGTGTTTGTAAAAAGAAGCCAAAAATAATTGGAAATGAAGGCATCATTATCAGAAGTATAGGCTATTTAATCATTGAATGGGTGATTACTTATTGAAACCTGTTGCGTAACATATGCAAGTAAACTTTTGCTGATGATTATCCAACAATGGGTGCATAAGTACATTGACAGGCAGCTGTCCGAAATTCAAGTAGGATTCAGAAGCAGACTTGGCACAACAGGTGTCATTGCTGCTGTCGGATGGATCTTGGCTGAGAGCTGAGAATACCAGACAGACATTTACTTGTGTTTTATTGACTATGCAATGGCATACGACTGTGTGGATCATAACCTAAGGATAGTCTTGAGAAGAATGGAAATTCCAGAACATTTCATTGTGTTCATGCTGAGCCTAGACATGGTCAAGAGGCAGTCATTGGACTAGAACAAGGGGACACAGCATGGTTTAATACCAGGAAAACTGTGTGTCCGTGTTGTATCCACCATACTTACGCAATCTGTATCCTGAGAAAATCATCACAGAATCTGGATTATATGAAGAAGAATGCGGCATCAGGATCAGAGGAACCTGCGATATGCAGATGACACAGCCTTGCTTGTTGAAAATGAGGAGAACTTGAAGCACATGCTAACGAAGAAAGAGGACTGCGGCCTTCAGTATGGATGACAACTCAGATGACAACAAGGAAGACCAAAGTCCTCAGAACTGAACCAATAGGTCACATCGTGCTAAATGGAGAAAAGATTGAAGTTGTCAAGGATTTCATCTTGCTTTCATCCACAATCAATGCTCATGAAAGGGATCAAATGGTGCATTGCATTGGGCCTATCTGCTGTACAATGCCTCTTTAAAGTGTTGAAAAGCAAGGGTGTTGCTTTAAGGATTAAGACGCCCCCAACCCAACCCATGACATTTTCAATCACCTCTCGTTCATGTGGAAGTTGGGCATTAACCCACTATCCTACCAAACTAAACAGCTCACTGCCATCGAGTGCATTCCAGCTCACAGCAGCGCTACAGCACAGAGCAGAACTGCTCTGGAGGGTTTTCAAGGCTAAAAATCTCTACAGGAGAGGAAAGCCTCATCTTTTTCCTGCAGATCTGCAGTGGTTTCTAACTTCTGATCTTGCAGTTCGCAGCCCAACCCATAATCCACCACGGCACCACAGCTCCTTACTAGGCTACTAGGGATCCGTTCTCTGCAGCCAGACTTCCCACGCGTGGATTGATTCATTGAGCAACGTTTGCATCACACGTGGCACGGGCCTTATGTTTGGCATGGGCCATACTAGAAAGATGCAAGGTTTTGGAGCCAGATACAATGAGTTTGACTCCTTGCTCTGCCGTTACCAGCTGTTGGACCTTAAAAAGAAGATTTTCAATTTGAGTTTGACCCTTTGGGCCCAAGATGGGTCTTTCTGGCAGCAGACCTGGCATAACCTAGTAGGAACTATCTTGACTGAAAGGGGCCCAGAATGAATGTGTGGGGAGTTGGGGATTTGGACCCAAGGCAGACTTTATGGAAACAGTTCTTAAACAATTTAGCTTCATGATTAATTAGGATAGTTGCTTAATAAACATCAGAGCATACATCAGAGTTTGCATATAACATTTCCTAAACCACAAATCCTGACACAAGAAATATTTGCTGATTTGGGATTTTACATGAAAAGCCTTGGAGGGATTTTAAAGTATTTCAACACTACTTAAACATCTAACAGATTTTCTTAAAGGGGAGAGAGAAAAGTACATTTATTCATTCTGCACACATTTGCTAAGCAGAAGCTCACAGCGAGGCCCTATGCCCAGTTTAGAGACTGAGCTGAAGGCGCCACTGGCCAAGACAGCTTATAGTCTAGTGGGGGAACCAAGCAAGGCAACAGTCAATGACAAGACAGTGCGAGAAAGATTAGGATAAATGTCAGAAACAAGATGCACTAGCGAGTACAGAGGAAGGGCACCCTAAGGAAACTGAGGTTTGTAATGACTTCATTTAAAGAGACCAATACTCACTATTTAATAGAGTCTCCTACTCTTTTTTTTTTAAAAAACCAACAGATCATTGTCGAATCTCTGAGTAATGCATTTGGATTATTAAGGGAGATCCAGTACCCTTCATGGTCATCAACAATGTTCTCCAATCCCTCAAACTGGTAATCAGAGAAAATGATCTTTGGAACAGTGTTTATCTCTGGCACTGAGACAAAAAAGAAAGAAATCACACAGTTTCATGATAATTTGAATACTGAAATCTCCATATGAAAAGGAAAACCACTTAAAAGTGTGCAATGAAATAATTGCTACTGCTCTCATGTGAGCCTCTATATTCAGGTAAAGTTTGGGCTTCAAGACTAGATAAATGCCACATCACCTTGTTTTATATGGAAGAGGCAGTTCAATAAGTGGGTTTAGAATCAGAAACACCTGGATCTATACCACCTTGAAACGTCACTTAACCTGAATCTCAGTTCTCCATTTGCAAGATATACATTTATGTACTATAAAATATGCTGTGGAGGTCTGTTGTGGGAATTAAACAAGTCATTAGTTGGAAAACCCAGTGTTGTGTCTTAATGCATGTGACCACAAACTAATCACAACTAGCCACATTTAGGCCAGTAACTATAGTGCATTTTGATTTTTTTCTGACTTAAGTATCTTTATTGAAACACTAACTGGCACTGCATTAACTTTGAAGCAATGAAATTTCTAGAACTTTGCTATAAAATAATAGGTCGTGGTATGTTAAGTTGGAAATCTTACAGAATTTCAGCGATGAGTGGTTGCTCTGGTCATGGGACCAGTGGCCAACTATTAACACCAAATTCCTTGCTAAAGTTGTAAGCTAAGGTGGTATACTTTTGCATCTTTGATTTCTGGAATTCCTGGATGTATTTACCGATTAGAGTTTCCAAGGAATGGTGAGGTGACTTCTTTTTATTATCCCAGAGAGAAGACACGTGGAGACAAAGGCTACTATGCTGACATGGGCAATATAACAGAGTTTGAAATCAATTTAGTTCTGTTCAACACACATTTACTACCTGGTGGAAAGACTCACACAGACATTCATTTGAATCATGACCCTACTAAAGTGTTTTTGTGAATCATTACCCTCTCTGATCCTCTTTCCTTATTCCTTAATTGGGGATAATGTTACCTACCTTAATTCGTGAGAATAGGACAAATATAGATAATGAAAAAGAGTGGCTCTCAGCTCTGGGCATACATTAGAAGCATCTGAGTTTTGAAAACATACCGCTTTTCTCAATTCTGATTTAATCATATTGGGTCATATCATCAATGTTTTTAAAAGCTTCCCAAGTGTTCATAATGTACAGCCTGATTTTATTCTGGGTCTTAGATGCCTGATACCTGATCCCATCGATACCTTATGATCACACAGGCTGGTGTGCTTCTTCCATGTGGGCTTTGTTGCTTTGCAGCTAGATGGCTGCTTGTTT
>NW_022104341.1:79074987-79086444 GCF_000313985.2 Echinops telfairi
CCCACTTTAGTCCTCAAAGTCACACCCTTGCTTTTCAACACTGGAACGAGGTTCTGCGCAGATTTCCTCAAGGCAATAGGTCATTTGAGCTCTTGACTGCTGCCTTCCTGAGCATTGATTGTGGATCCAAGCAAGATGAATCCTTGACAACTTCAACCTTTTCTCTTTTTCTCATAATGTTGGGTATTGGTCCACTTGTAAGGATTCTGGTTTTCCGTATAATGAGTTTTAATCCATGCTGAAGGTGGCAATCTTTTATTTTGATCAGCAAGAGCTTCAAGTGCTCTACACTTTCAGCAAGCAAGGTTGTGTTATCTGCTTACCGCAGCTTATCAAGAAGCCTTCCTCTCTAAACCCGATGCCAAGTTCTTCTTCATATAACCCACCTTCTCTGAATATTTTCTCGGCATGCAGATTAAACAAGTATGGTGAGAGGATACAACCCTGATGCACACCTTTGTCATATCTGAACCATTTGGTATTCCCTTGTTCTGTTCCAGTGACCGTCTCTTGATCCATGTACAGGTTCCAGATGAGCATAATTAAGTGTTCTGGAATCCCTATTATTCTCAAGGGTAGTTTATTATGATCCACACAGTAGAACGCCTTTGTGTAACCAATTTTTAAAAAAGCAAATAAACATCTTTCTGGTGTTTATGTAGAGAGATAAGGGCAATAAAAATAGATTTAGCTAAGAAAGAAAAGCCATGCTGAGTAAACAATGAGCTCTCTCAGGAAATCTAGGTTGTTTGAATGCCTTGACATCCCACCGTTGGCCATGTCTTCACGTGGGTCCGTCCTAGTCATTGCTCTGCCTTAACTGGCTATGTGGCACCCCTCAAAGTCTGTTGACATGCTTCATCTATTCAGCAACAGCAATAACCTTTAAAATCAGCCTATTTTATTTCCCAACTTATAGACAAGGACACAGAGCAGGTGAAATCTCCTAAGGAAGCTGGCGTTGCTTAAGCAAGGCAAGGCTGGAACGCCTTTCTTTGTTTTAATTCAACTGCCTAGCACAGGGCCTGTGCAAAGTAGGAACTCAGCCAGGGGTTATCAAAAGAAACAATTTTTAGATGAATGAAGTTTTAAGACATAAATGGTGGCCAGCAATTGAATGCAAGATGAATGTGCTTGATGGAATCAGAAACAGCCTATGTTCTTTTGAAAGGGTCTCACAAAAGTGATCCAATAACCAGTTCTTTCTGTAAACAGCCCAAACTCCTGTTTGATATTAGCCCGCAGCGCCACGAGCTTGACTGTGCTGACACCGCCTCCTGCTCCTTGACCGCAGCCAGCCCTGTCTCCTGAAAATGAAGAATGGAAACGCACAAGCCTAGGAAGGCTTTACTGAGATGGCCTAGATTAGCTCTGATGGGAAAGGTTGAAAGGGGGATGGATTACCCACAATCGAAAGGAACTGCCATATGACAAGTCCAAGGGCAAGTCATAATTATTATGGCTTCTTACCATCTCCTCCCTTAAACACCTTTCTTTCAGATGATCTCAACAGGCAAACCCAATGGCTAGGGCATGCTTGGGCAGTTTGCTGAAGGAGGAAAAAGAGGCAGGTGGGGAAGCCAGTCAGAACTGTCATCCTTTAGTTGATTTCTGCCACCTCATGACCTGTTTGTGAGCTGACTGTTTTGACAATCTGTCTTCATGAATGTTTTCTTAAGCTCTTTGGGGCCTGCATATTTTTCTGCATCTGGGTGATAGAGAAGGTCGCTTAGGGAGATTCTAACATGATCCTTAAATGATTATCTTGGCAAAAGACTCCAGGAGCCTGCTGCTGAAAATAAACATGCTTCCTCTCAATTTCAACAAAAAAACATTTCTATTATTTTTGTAATATTTTGGAGAGTCCTGATTTATAATAATGATCAGGGGATTTTATCTAGTTCTTGGATACTATAGTTCCATTCCATGGCATGTCAAATGAGAACAGAGTTCTTACTGAGCAGATACTGTCTGCTGTAGAAACCAGGGCGACCTTTATGGTAAACTCACCCAGGTGGAATCCAGAAAACTAAAACCTTCTTGGTAGAGGTCACGAGGTCCCTGTGACATACAGTGAGACACAATTAAGAGTCATTTAGAAAATGCTCTCTAACTGGGTCTACTTACGTTCTTTGGCACATTTTAAAACAAACCCAAATCCACTGTCATAGAGTTGGTTCCACCTCATGGTGACCCGACAGGACAGAGTAGAACTACTTCTGTCGAGTTTCTGAAGCTTTAAATCAAGCTTAGTTTGCTCACTGCCCCCTTTTTAGAAAAGAAAAGCTCAGCATCCCTAGGCGAGTGACAATCGTGCTCTGGCCCATAATCTAGGATAACGTGTAAGCATCTGCTTATGCCCACCCCCTCCTGGATTACTCCAGCACCACACGCACACCAGGAAACAACCCTCCCGGATTGTCCCAGTTTAGACTTTAGAAACCACCAAATGAGTCTTTATGGAAACAAAGGGACTCACCTTTCTCCTATGGAGCAGCTGGTGGGTTTGAGCAGCAAACTTTCAGCAAGCAGCCAATGCTTAGGGACTAAAAATTTGACTTTCAGCAGTGAGAGATGATCTATCAAGCCCAAATCTCTATCACACGACTCGGAGAAATACTCAAATTCAAGATTTGTGGAAAAGCAAGAGGATTCAGTAAGAATGCACCGTATAGGAACCTAGGCATGGATGCATTGCAGGGTACTCAGCGGAGTTCTAGTGCATGTCTCCCACTTCTTTTCCATGGACATTAGTGGGAACTTGTGTTGGGTGCTTACACCTGAAATAAGGCATTCCTGACTGATCTTCTGCAGCTCTGTCTTTGGCACTGCAGTATCTGCCGTCCCCTCATTCTGTCCCTCACTGATTTGTCCAAGCAACTTGATGCCGAGATGTTACTTCTTAGTAACAAGGGTCTCATTATTATTTAAGGAAATATTTTAGTGCCTGCTATGCGCTAACCCCAATTTTATTTTAATCACAATATTTAATAGCAATGCTCCGAAGATGCTCTTGTGTTCCTTCTTCCATTTGCTCTGCACAGTCCCCACTGCTGATGAGTCATATCCATGGAAGTTGGTTTCCCCTGTGTGTTTATGAGCCCTGCTCTCTGATTCTCAGCTGAGCATGCGCCACTGGGTAGCTTTAACTTTTGGCCACTGATATGGAGGTGGACAAGGAAGGAGGGCTAGCCTTTGATACTTTCAATAGGAAGAGCAAATTTCTTATCGGTTCCTGAAATGAAGACAGATAGAATCTTGATCATCATATTTTCGACATCAGGTTAACTACTCTGTAACCACTATCACTGGTCAATGCCTTTAGAAAGTCTTAGCCCCACAACCCCCTCAGCAATTTGGAATAGGCACAATATTTGTGTCCCTGAAAATGCCCTTGCAATAAATCCACGAGTTCCCTTATCTGGGATTAAGTTTGCCTCTACAATTAGAGACCTGGCATCTGATAGTATAAGGAAGAACAACAAGGAAATGCTGTATTAGATGAATCTCTTTTCCAGACATTTGCAGAAAGAAACTTTATTAACCATGTTGGAAGCCTGATCTTAGAGTGTTCCAACCCATGAATCAGGGTGACCCTGTGAGAGTGGGTCAATCCATCAAGTACTGATTGGGTTTTGGCACAACCACCAGATGTCAGCTGGAGCCTGTAGGAATGAATCACGATTTGGCTGAGAGCTGTTCTCTTACAAGTTCAAGAATCAAGTTATTGCCTTGCCAGAGAGAACAGGGATTCCTAAGAGAAAGGCTCTTAGAAAAGGGGCCTGCACACATTTTGGAGAAACAAAAGAAGGAACTTGGAAATGTCATGTCAAAAATGTGTAAGTCAACTTTCCCTGACATTTGCTGCGCTAGATGGGCTTCACTGGAGAAACAAAACCAGTAAAACTCGTATGTGTATGTATATATATATATATAAAGAGATTTATGTCAAAAATGGTTCACCCAGTTGAGGAAGCAAGTACGTCTAGTCTAGTTTAAGCTCTAGCCAAGATGGTAAGCTGGAGATTTCTTGTGACTCCTGTAGCTATTGGGGCTGACAAACCAGGAAGCAGGAAGGTCAAACTGGAAGGCCATAGACTGATGGATGTGGAGTTGAATGAATCCATGCTCAGCCGTCTGTTGGTTGCTGCTGGGATGAGCAGGCAACACAGCAGGAGGTTGGCGAACCACATGCAGGATCCAGATCCAGTCGAAGTGACAAGTTTTCCTATAGTCCTACTTTAAAAGGAGCAAGGCACACCCCTGAGAAATCTTTCTTTTAATTATACCAAGGCTGTGACCTAATTAAGGGGCCTATATGCCACCACAACTGCTAGTTGCTGACAGAATTGATTAGGTGATGTTAGATCCCATCCTGGAGGAATAGTGACCAGCCAGTGACAAGAGTCGGTGTGCTTGACTTGTGCTGGAGAAGAAGAGTGAAAGTACCACGGACTGCTGAAAGGACACACTAACCTGTCTTGGAAGAAGTACGGTCAGAGTTCCCCTTAGAAGCGAGGATGATGAGACTTGATCTCACAGATTTTGGAGAGTTCAGTCCTTGGAGAAGGACAGCATATTTGGGAAGGTGAGCGAGGGTATCATATTTGGTAAGTGAGGGTATGGATGGACAAAGAGGAAGGCCCGCAGGGAGATGGATGGACACAGTGGCTGCAACGATGGCTTCAAGCATGAGAACAATAGTGCGGGTGGCGCAGGACCTGGCGGTGTTTCATTCTGTTGTGCACATGCTTGCTGGGAGTCGGAACTGACTCAGATAGCAACTGACTCAGATAGCAACTGAGAACTCCGGCCCCTCCAAGTTCTCCCAAAATCTATCATAATTACTTCCTCCATAGACTCATTATGCATGTGTACACACACACACACACACACACACACACACACACACACACCAGCTGCTTTACCCTTGCACTTCTACTCAATCACCTCTTTCTGACCTGGCACAAAGATTCAGCACTGGTTATTATTCCACTGAGAACTCATCTAGAACTCCTCAAGATGTCCTCTCATCGGAGTCCTGAGCATCCTGGCTTTATCACACTGCACCCCAAAGGAGATCATGAGTTAGTCTTTAGGTTGACTTGGCCTACATCTTTGCACCTGCTTGTGACTGTAACACCGTAGACCCCCAGTAAAGGTTATTTGAAAGGACTTGAATTAAAGTCCGAGCTCCAAAAAGTGCAGCTGAAGTTCACTGTAAGGAGGGGCGCTCCCCACTGAGGAAATGAGGAGTGAAATAGACCGGAACCTCCTTCAAGCTAGTCCATAGACACATTCAGAACTTCTAGCCTGGCCTTTCCTCTGTGGCTGCTCCCAAATGGAGCACAATAGTATGGATCCTACCTATTTCCTCACTTTGAGGGAAACACGTGGTCATTTGGAGGCTTTCTCAAAGGCCCTCACAAAGTAATGAATTATTTATCAGTTGAGCACTGTGATATACCAACTTCAAACATTTATTCAAATCTCATCACAACTTTGTGAAGTGTAACCAGGTCTTATGTTAGAGATAAGGAACCAGGTTTAAAGATTTTCTCATGGCATTTATGTATGGTGTCAGTGGTTAATGTGCTTGATTGCTAACCAAGCTAATTACGAACATGCTCATGTTCACCTAGACTGAGGCACCTTAGAATAACAGGCTTCTGAAACAGCACACCCATCGAGAACTCCGCACAGCACACCTATCGAGAACTCCACACAGCACACCCATTGAGAACTCTACTCCACACAGCACACTGCAGCAGAGAGGGTCAGTTCTACAGTGACTGATTTAGTAACAGGCAAGATTTCCCCACAGCCATTGAAATACTGAGCGGAGACTGATTGCTTCGAATGGCTAATATTCATTTTTTGTTTGTTTTTCTTTTATTTTTATGTTGTTGGGAGGGGGGTGGGGTGGGGGTTTGGTTTTGGTTGGTTGAAGTTGGGGTTTTTTTTTTTCTTAATCCTAATAAGTAAAGACAACTATTTGTGTGGATGCTAAAAGTGAGCAATAAGGGTGAAATGTCAAGCTCTACTTTTGACAAGTGGTTTCCACCTCCAATTACTAGTAAATCTTCATATAGCCCAGAAAGCAGGGAGTTTAGAGAGCACCCGCTATCCACTTGTGGAAATCAGATTGAGAAAGGTTGAGTAACATCCCAAATTTTACATAGTTCGGGCAATCTGATGTCAAAACCACATCACTTGACTTTCACAGCTTCAGCATGCAGGTACAGTGAGCAGTTCTGTGACCTTAGAAAAAGATGTGTCTTCTTCAATTGCCTGGTACTGAGTGGACTTATTTACTTTTTTATAGCTCACATCATTTCTCTAAGGATTTAAAATTATTTCATATGGTATTAAACTGCCTAATCACATAAACCAATAAATCCAGATCATTTGATTTCTTTGTTTTCATGACAAGAAATAACCAACTTGGATGGCTTTTTTTTTTAACCTCCTCTTATTTCTGCACAAATCTTTCTAGCTTGTGCCATTGCGTGCATGCCAGTCTGCCTGTCGTGTCCTCCACATTCCCTCTGTTCTCTATGTTTGTATCTCTACACAGAGGTGGATGAAAGATGGGGCTTTCTACTCCCATAAAGAGCCCCCCCCCCCAAAAAAAAAAAACCAACCCAACTCACTGCAATCAAGTCAATGCTGACTCAGCAATCCCCTCCCCTCTGTGGGGTTCTGAGACTAACTATGGGAGTAGGAAGCCCAGTCTTTCTCCCGTAGAGCTGCTGGTGGTTTCAAACTGCTGGCCATGAGAATTGCAGCCCAATGGGTAACCACTACACCACCAGCGTTTCTATTCCCTAAAGAGTTTCAGTCTCAGAAACCCACAGGTTCAGTTCTACCCTGTCCTATAGGGTCGCTTTGATTTGATGGCAATGAGTTGAGTTAATATATACAGAATATGTGGGTGTATACTGCTCCAACACACACACACACACACACACACACGCACACACACACACAGGTTCATTTCAACTCCCTCACCTACCTCAACCAGCCTCCCTCACCCTCAGTCCCTGTCTTGCTTGATGTAAGTATTCCCTAGGCAACCCTCGGTGTCAATTTCAAGAACCCTAATGTGCTCTTTCTTATAATACAACCATCTCTAGTACGCGTTTCTCCACAACAGCCCAAGTGCAATGAAGGCAGGGACTCGGCCTTTTCTTTTTGCCCTCTTCACAGTACCTAGACAATGCCTGGTACAGAGTCCAGGTCAGTACATGCTTGATCTGTCTTCACACTCGAAGAATTAAATTTTTTAGGCAGAATAATCTGTTTGGCTTTTATGGGTGAACAAGAAAATTAGGTTTGCTATTCATACAGGTATTCACATACCTAATTGCTCAATGGTTATTTTCCCTCTTCAAATTTTGAATCAAATATCACATTATAATGTCACCTCATCTAAAATCTCAAGCTTGCTTCTAAATACCAATTTTCTTCCTTCCCTGGTTCATTTTTCTCATAGAATTTATCACTATCTTAACATATTGTATATTTTACTTGTTTTATCTTATTTGTCATGTATTTCCATCATTGAAAAATATTCACTATAGAGACAGAATTGTGCATGCGTGCGTGTGCGTGTGTGTGTGTGCGTGTGTGTGTGTGTGAGAGAGAGAGAGAGAGAGAGAGAGAGTTATTCACCGTTAAACCCCTAGTGTCTATATAGGATCTAGCACATTGTTAAGTGCTCAGCCAATATTTATTTGATGGAGTGAATGGATTAGTGACTACTGCTAGGTATCATCACCGAGTTGCTATAAGACCTGGGTAATTGTGGCTGTTTGGGCATTTTTCAGAACCAGCCCTCTCCACAAGGCAGAATTGACTTGATGACAACGAACAACAACGACCTTTAAAACGTTCAGAGTCTCTGGATGGTACAAATGGTTAACTACTTGGCTCCTTGTCAAAAAGTTAGTGGCTCAAACTCATCTAGACCTGCCTCAGAATACAGGCCTAGCCATCATCAGAACAAAACATCACATCATTGTCAATGAGGGGGAGTGCGGAGTGGAGACCCAAAGCCCATCTGTAGGCAATTGGACATCCCCTTACGGAAGGGTCGCAGGGAGGAGACGAGCCAGTCAGGGTGCAGTGTAGCAACGATGAAACATACAACTTTCCTCTAGTTCCTAAATGCTTCCTCTGCCCCCCTACCCCCCACTATCATGATGCCAATTCTACCTTATAAATCTGGCTAGACCAGAGGATGTACACTGGTACAGATAGCAACTGGAAACACAGGAAATCCAGGGCAGATGAGCCCTGCAGGACCAGTGGTGTGAGTGGTGATACCACCAGGAGGTTGGAGGGAGGGTGGGGTGGAAAGGGGGAACCGATTACAAGGATGTACATATAACCTCCTCCCTGGGGGACGGAAAACTGAAAAGTGGGTGAAGGGAGATGTTGGATAGTGCAAGATAAGACAAAATAATAATTTATAAATTATCTAGGCTTCATGAGGTAGGGGGAGTGGGGAGGGAGGGGAAAATGAGGAGCTGATGCCAGGGGCTTAAGTGGAGAGCAAATGTTTTGAGAATGATGAGGACAATGAATGTACATATGTGATTTACACAACTGATGTATGTATGGATTGTGATAAGAGTTGTATGAGCCCCTAATAAAATGATTAAACAAAAAAAGAATACAGGCCTAGCATTCTGATTCCCAGAGGCAGCAGTCTTGAAGCCCCTCTGGAGTATTTCTACTCCACATTTACAGGATCACCCAAAGGAAGATACCACCTGATAGCAACTAACAACAGAAGTATTTAGAATATTAACCGGCGGTCTATGCATCATCTTGGGAAGCTGAGGAGACCAAGTGGGTCGGAAACTGATGTGTAGGAACTGGAATCAATACTTGAACAAATGATTCCATCACTCTATGTCTTAGTTGTCCCAACTGTAAAAATGGGATAAATTAGTACCTATTTCAAAGGACTGTTGAGATGATAAAATGTTTGTAAAGTTCAAAAAACAGGAAGGCTTCAATAAATTATTTCCATTATTACTATCTTCTTTAATTCCAGAATCATCTATATAAGGTACACTACTTCTACATCTTCTTAATTCAACATTGCTTATTGTCTCTGTGTTTTTCAATTGGAGTCAAATTTGTATTTATTATCAATAATTTTCACTTTACTATGGTTGGCTATGTTTTAAAGGCATCACAATAAATTCTGTACCCTACATTGTTGCAGTATTTATACTTATAACATTTTACTGTAAGTGGCAAATATAAAAGTAGAAAGACTGAAAACATAGACACGGGCTGCTCAGAAAACAACGCGCCTTCTTGCTCTCCCCTTGCTCTGAGTACAGGTGGCTGGTGCAGCAAAAGATACTGAAGGTGGTGGGAAAAGACAGGTTTTTGTTGGAAGTGAGTAACCCGTAGTTTACAATTCTATCTTCTAAGAAGCCCTTGTTAGTTACCTAATTTCATGATTGCCTATTCTGCATCATCCCTTTGAGTAGATTGAAGGTCGAATTAAATTAAGCCATTGAATTTTAATTATAATTTGGAAGCAGAAAACCTGCTAGAGTATTTTTTTAGAGTCATGTGCCTTCCAATGCAGGATGGGTACATTCCCCAAATGATGACAGTAACAAGCATGTTGGGCTGGGCTTTTCAGAGAAGCAAAACCAGTGACATGTATATATATTATGTGTGTGTGTAAATACATACACATAATGGAATATGCCATGTGTATATATTGTTTGTGTGTGTGTGTATATACATACAGAAAGAGAGAGAATATATTGAGAAGATGCGTCAAACAATTGTTCAAGTGGATAAATACAGTTCAGTGCAAGTCAGTGGTTCAGATGGCAAGCCGGAGGTTTTCTTGACTCACACAGCTGCTGGGGCTGACAAACCAGGAAGCAGGAAGTGGTGGAGGCACAGTTGGATGAATCCAAGGTCAGCAGATCTGGCTCTTGGCTGTAGAGTTAAATGAATTCAAGGTCAGCAGGCAATATGGTGACTACTGATAGCTTCTAGGGTGAGCAGGCAGTATGGTGGACCATTGGCTCAAGTACAAAGAACGGGAGGTCAATGAGAAAGATACAAGATCCAGACCCGGAAGAAGGGACTAACCTTCCCATGACTCTGCTTAAACAGAAGTAGCTCACACTGCAAAGGAAACATTGTTTTCAATTGTATCAGGGCTACAGAGTAAGGAGGCTATAGGTGTCCCTAATCCTCTTATAACTGTTTTACTGCCTCAGCAGATCTTATTATGGAGTTGATTGTACTGTTAGGTCACATCATGGGGGATTTCCAAGCCCTAATCCCAAGTCACCGAGAATCCTTGTGGATCCAACTTGACAAAAACGAAACAAAACCAAACACCAAAAACCCAGCTATCACCAGAAGCATGGTAGTGGGATTAAGAACACATAAATGTTAAATTTGGTAATAATTCTTGACGTTTTTCCAATCTAGTAAACTCACATTTTTTCTTTGGTAAATCAGCAGTGATGTGGTTAAGTGCCAACAAACCAGTTCCTACTCATGGTGACCCTGTGTGCGACGGAAAGAAACACTGCCCAGTCCTGCGCTTCCCTCACAATTATCCTTATGTTTAGGCCCATCGTTGCAAACACTGTGCCCATCCATTTTGTTGAGAGCTTTCCTCTTTCTCCTCTGTTCTTCTACCTTACCAAGAATGTTGCCCCTCTCCTGGGACTGGTCTTTCCTGATAACATGTCCAAAGTGCTTGAGATGAAGTTTTTCCATCCTTGCTTCCAGGGAGCATTTGGTTTTACTTCTTCCAAAACAGATTTGTTTAGTCTTTTGGTAGTCTATGGTACTTTCAATATTCTTCACCAGCACTATAACTCATATCAATTCTTCTTCCATATTCCTTATTCAATATCCAACTTTCACATACAGAGAGGTGATTAAAAACAACATGATTTTGGTCACCTTAGTCATAACAGCCATACTTTTCAACATTTTTAAATGGTCTTGTGTAGCAGATTTACCCAATGCAAGGAGTCATTTGATCTCTTGCCTGCTGCTTCCATGAGCATTGATTGTGGATCCAAGGAAGA
This sequence comes from Echinops telfairi, assembly GCF_000313985.2. Classification (NCBI taxonomy): domain Eukaryota; kingdom Metazoa; phylum Chordata; class Mammalia; order Afrosoricida; family Tenrecidae; genus Echinops; species Echinops telfairi. Next base: position 79,086,081 of record NW_022104341.1, read on the forward strand.
CAAAACCCGTGACATTGTCAATATTTTCTCTATTTATCATGATGCTACCTAGTGAGGTGGGTGTAAGGATTTTGGTTTTCTTTACATTGAGTTGTAATCCATACAGAAAGCTTCAATCCTTGATCTTTTCAATAACAATAAATTTTATTAATATTAATTGAGCCTCTTACTCAAGAGAAACTCTTACTCAAGCTAGGGGCTCTTCTAAGAGCTATATACATATGAACTCATTCAATACTCACAATTATTCTTGGAGATAATTTTTTTTATCGTACTTGTTATGTTGCTACTTTTCAGATAAGGAAACAGAGGCACAGAAAGGCAAAGTAATTTGCCCAAGTTTATTCAAGCAAGAACTGACTGA
>NW_022104341.1:79086595-79089766 GCF_000313985.2 Echinops telfairi
TAGACATTTCCCATCATACTTACTAAGGAGCTCTGCTGGCTCTCTGCCTGCTCTTTGGGAGGCAGACTAAGGACGAATTCATGCATTTGAATTACAGTGCTAGTGAATGAGATTCAAAGTACCTCGGACTACCAAAAGTCTTGGAAGAAGCACACTGGACAATCGGCCAGGCTTCATCTCATGTACTCTGGATGGAGGGGCAGGAAAGCAAAAGGAAACACTTGGCGAAATGGACTGGCACAGTGGCTCCACCAAGGGGCACCCACAGAAGAACGAAAGTCAGGGTGAGGCAGGACACAGTGGTGCTTCATTCTGTGTATCACGGGGTCACTGTGAGTCAGAACCGACTTGAAGGCACTAACAACAACAAGACAGTCCCTTGAAGTACGACAATAGCTGGTTAATTCTGACAATATTGCCATTAGGAAACAAGGTCCAGGGTCCAAGGCTAAGATTGTCACACATACCAAATATATCTCTGAAGTACCTGTTATATATGTGTCTGATATTCCACTAGCTTCTGGACAGGGTTCAGAGGAGAGGTTCATGACTATGTTAGGCAGGGTTCTCTAGAGAAACACAACCAGGACACTAATGATTTCTTATATATTTATATAGATAGATAGATAGCATAAGAAATAAACAGTTAATCTATAAAGCAGTACAAATGGCTCAGTGCACTCACTTCTGTGAGACAGCTAATACACTGGCAGTCCTTCAAGTTTTGAGGGCCGCTGGGTAGTCCTGTGTAGAGGCATTCAGGCTATCGGGCGACAGGAAGCAAACAGCAAGGCAGGTCACCAACAGTCAGCCAGATGACAGGGTCCGACAGTCTCCAGCTCAAGCGATGTATACTCCAGTAGTGTGGAGAAGCAGGTCTTGAAGGAACCCAAACTACAGCAACACAGTCCACGGGTTAGGTGTCCCACAGGTAGTGTAGCTTGGAAATTGAGGCAGAGAACAAGCTAAGGCAGCTGCACACTGGTCCGATGATCAAAGAGCAAGAGACCCTTTAATTAATCCCACCTGTGTTCATTGACCAGGTTGGCACAGTAAACCTACCTATCACAATGACAAACAAGTAGACACCAAAATTTAGAAGAGAGATGAAATGAGGCAAGTGAAAGGGTAGAGACCAAATCAGAACTCTAGACAAATTGAGGCAATTTGTGCTGTTAAAAGGAAGCACAAAACACTGAAAAGGTGGCTAAGCAAGACTTGGGAATGGTGTGGCAGTTAAAGGTAGGAATTGTAGACAGGGTTAAACCTACGCAGAGGCAGAATGTCTTGAGCCAAGTCCAAGGTTGGTAGGGAGGACAAGATGTCTGCAGAAGCCAATAAGGTCTATGTCAGGAAGCATTGGCCAGGCTCAGGAGATCAGACGTTATCCTGAGAGAACAGTTGGAATTGTGGCAAGGAATTTATCAGGACACTGAACTAGCAAGCGTTTCCTTCTTTATTACTCAGGTCTCCTTAGCTGTCGCTCTATTCCTCTTCATTCAATCCATTACCTGTCCTTTCTACTTTATCTCCTGAAGACTCTGAAGTCAATTTACTTCTCACTAGGCCCATTTCCTTTCACTGTCTCCTAAATTTTCACAAGTACCTTCTTGGACCTAATAATAACCTTCTAACTAATTGTCCATCCTAAATCCATTTTGCCTTCTTTCCACCACTACCATATATTTCCTATCTAGTTTTCTTATTATGGAAACTGATTTTTTAAATTATTGTTATTTGTACCAAGGTATAATTGACATACAGTGTTTCTATCTCTCTCATTTAAAAATATCTCATGTGATCAGTTTGGACATGTAATTATCAATGAAAGCATCACTACAAGTGCCAAATAATCTATCGCTCCAAAAGTGTCCTCATGCCCCTTTGTAAGCCTTCCCTTCCCCTGCCTCCATCTGGCCCCATAGCTCCAGATTTCTGTCTGCCACTCTTAAGTAGTTTCATTTTCAACATTTCATGCAAACAGAAGCATGCAACATTTTTCTAGAATTTTGTAACAGTGGAATTATAGAGCATATACTCTTTTGTCAGACTTTTTTTCCAGCGGTTATTTTGTGAGTCAGTCATGTTGTGATTGAATGCTGGTTCATTTTTTAATTATCAGTGTTCATCCCCTTTTACTGCCGAGTAATCCTTTTTATATAGATATAATATTATATACATAAAAAATGTATTTGCCCATTCTTCTGTTGGTATTCATTTTAGTAATTTTTCCATTTGGGCTATCATGAATCGAACTACTTGACCATTCATGTAGAAGTCTTTAGGTGGACATATGCTTTCAGTTCTCTTAGAGCAAGAACAAAGACACTAACAAACTGTTGTCTGCAGTTACGTACCGTTTTATAGTTTGTCTACAACATGGGCAACACTTGGTATGTGCAGCGTTTTTAACTTCAATATTTTATTAGGTATGTAGTTGTATGTCATTGTAGTTTTAGTTGGTATTTCCCTAATGACTAGAATGTTGAGCATCTCTTTGTGATCTTATTTGTCATCTGTATCTCTCCTTTTGTGAAATGTCTGTTGAGGTCTTTTGCCCACCGGTGTATTGAATTGCTTCTTCATGTTGAGTTTTAGAGTTTGGTATATACAAGTTCTCATATATACAAACCTCATTCATATACAGATATATGTGGATGGATAATATGCTGCACACACACACACACACACACACACACACACACACTTGAGGGGATTACAAAAAGCTTATGGAAAAATTCCATTATCTTTTAATTCCATTTTCTACCCACTTTTTATCCCACCCCTCCCCACTCCTGTGTCATGTGTGTGTGTGTGTGAGAGAGAGAGAGAGACAGAGACAGAGACAGAGACTACCCCTATAGGGTTTCAAAGATGTAATTTATTTAAAGAAGCAAATTACCACCTGTATTTTTCCTGTAAAGTGGTTGGTGTGTTATAACTACCAAACTTTTGGTTAGTATCTGAACTCTTACCCAGCATATCGCTAGGTCATAGTCTTTGTCTCATGTACATATTCATTCTCTCTCTCTCTCCCATTTCTCTCTCCATCTCCATCTCTTTATCAGGTGTATCTTTGAAAATATATTCTCCAAGTATAAGACTTATTGTGTTCATTTTAACAGCATACCAGTTTTTTTTTCAAAGAGCAGAACTTTTTAATTTTTTCAA